>NC_057349.1:151468474-151772174 GCF_016509475.1 Prionailurus bengalensis | reverse complement strand
GGCCGGCCCCTGCAGGGCCACTCACCACTCGATGGCTCGTCCCTGAACGCAGCGCCTCACGTATTCTAGGCAGGGTGTTCTCCCGTCCATACGCGTGTGACTTCAAAGCACAGCAGCATGAAGGTGTGTTAGCAGCTGATCATTTAAATAACAAGAAATCATACACTGAAAAGAAACCCTGTATCTTTTTCTACCCAAATATAATTTCATGATATGACAAAAAAGTACAACTAGAGGCTTCTGTTGCCATGAGACATCATGAAACCACTTCCCACAAACCCACGAGGGCAGCGCCGGCTCAGGCTGCCGGAGGCGACCCACGGCGGGCAGGGAGGCCACCCGCCAAGGGGCATCCCTCCGCCCACACCCTCCCGCAGGGCGACTGGAGGGTCCATGTCAGGCCAGAGGGCCCCTCCGCGCCCAGCTCCTGCCACAGCGCAAGGACACGCTGGCCAGCACAGGGCCGTGTTCGAGGAGGGGCAGGAGACAAGGGAAGGAGGGACTCTCCAGCTCCAGCATCCCCCACACTCTTCTGTTCCGACCCCTGCCCCCACCCCCTCAATCTTGGCCTTCGTGCTGGGCCACAGGCAGGGACCTGCCCTCTTTTCCTTTGGTTCTAAGCCATTAGCACCTTATGTGATGCAGCCAGTTCCCCTGTGTGAGGCCCCCTGTGCTCCCTCCCAGCTCCTCCGCTCTCTCCCGACCCCTCTGTGCTCCCTCCCAGCTCCTCTGTGCTCCCACCTGACCCCCTCTCTGCTCCCTCCCGGCCCCCTCTGTGCTCCCTACCGGCCCCTCTGTGCTCCCTACCGGCCCCTCTCTGCTCCCACCTGGCCCCCTCTCTGCTCCCTCCTGGCCCCCTCTATGCTCCACCTGGCCCCCTCTGTGCTCCCTCCCGGCCCCTTTGTGCTCCCTCCTGGCCCTCTCTGTGCCCCCACCTGGCCCCCTCTGTGCTCCCTCTCAGCTCCCCTATGCTCCCACCTGGCCCCTTCTGTGCTCCTACCTGGCCCCCTCTGTGCTCCCTCCCAGGCCTCTGTGCTCTCACCTGGCCCCCTCTGTGCTCCCACCTGGCCCCTTCTGTGCCCCCACCTGGCCCCTTCTGTGCTCCTACCTGGCCCCCTCTGTGCTCCCTCCCAGGCCTTTGTGCTCTCACCTGGCCCCCTCTGTTCTCCCTCCTGACCCTCTCTGTGTTCCCTCCCGACCCCTCACTGCTCCCTCCGGGCCCCTCTATGCTCCCTCCTGGCCCTTCTCTGCTCCGTATCAGCCCCTCTGTGTTCCCACCCGGCCCCCCCTGTGCTCCCTCCCAGCTCCTCTGTGCTTCCACCTGGCCCCCTCTCTGCTCCCTCCCAGCTCCCCTGTGCTCCCTCCTGGCCCCTCTCTGCTCCCGACCGGCCCCCCTGTGTTCCCTCCCAGCCCCCCCTGTGCTCCCACTTGGCCCCCCCGTGCTCCCTCCCAGCTCCCTTGTGCTCCCACCTGGCCCCCTCTCTGCTCCCTCCCGGCCCCCTCTCTGCTCCCTCCTGGCCCCTCTCTGCTCCCTACCGGCCCCTCTGTGTTCCCTCCCAGCCCCCCCTGTGCTCCCTCCCAGCCCCCTCTGTGCTCCCACCTGGCCCCCTCTGTGCTCCCTCCCAGCTCCCCTGTGCTCCCACCTGGCCCCCTCTCTGCTCCCTCTCAGCTCCCCTATGCTCCCATTTGGTCCCTTCTGTGCTCCCACCCGACCCCCTCTGTGCTCCCACCTGGCCCCTTCTGTGCTCCTACCTGGCCCCCTCTGTGCTCCCTCCTGACCCTCTCTGTGCTCCCACCCGACCCCTCTCTGCTCCTTCCAGGCCCCTCTCTGCTCCCTCCCGGCACCCCCTGTGCTCCCTCCTGGCCGCTCTCTGCTCCCTACCGGCCCCTCTCTGCTCCCACCTGGCCCCCTCTGTGCTCCACCTGGCCCCCTCTGTGCTCCACCTGGCCCCATCTCTGTTCCCTCCCAGCTCCCCTATGCTCCCACCTGGCCCCTTCTGTGCTCCCACCTGACCCCCTCTGTGCTCCCTCCCAGGCCTTTGTGCTCTCACCTGGCCCCCTCTGTTCTCCCTCCTGACCCCCTCTGTGTTCCCTCCCAACCCCTCTCTGCTCCCTCCGGGTCCCTCTATGCTCCCTCCTGGCCCTTCTCTGCTCCGTATCGGCCCCTCTGTGCTCCACCTGGCCCCCTCTGTTCTCCCTCCCAGCTCCCCTGTGCTCCCACCTGGCCCCCTCTGTGCTCCCTCCCAGCTCCCCTGTGCTCCCACCTGGCCTCCTCTGTGCTCCCACCGCCCCCTGGAAGCCAGTGATTGGCAGGTCCAGCTGCAGCGGCTGCCGCGGGCCCCTCCAGGCTCCCCTGACAGATGTTTTAATCTACTGTTTGAAGAATGACTTCTGCGCAGCTCTGGGGCTCACACATCTGTTTCTGTTTAGAATGCAGAGGCGTTTCAAACAGCCAGGCTCTGCCACCCCGGGAACTGTTTAACCGGCGGCCACGTTGCTTACATTATCCATTACAGCCAGGGAAGGATTTACGGCAGGCGGGCTGGACATACTTTTAAGCTCTGTAAAATAGATCACTCATTTCAAAAAAGAGAACAGTTTAGCTTCCTAAACACATCCTTTTTTGAAAGGAGATATTTACTTTATTAACCCATAAAAGCATCAGGGAGCATAAAGCTTCCAGAACCGTTCGTGTTTCAGCCACTAGAGCTCCCACAAGGAGGCAGCTTCTGGCCTCACCCCTTCGCTGTTACCCCTGATCTCACCGCTCACGGTTCCCGTGCTCCTGGCAGCTCAGCCACTCGGCAGGGCCCTGCGAGAGGACGGGTCCCGCAGGAGAGACGCCAGGGGCGGAGTGACCTGGCGTGCAATAATCGTTTACTGAAATAATTTAAGAATCACTTTCTGGGGCGCCTGAGTGGCTCAGTCGGTTGAGCGTCCGACTTCGGCTCGGGTCATGATCTCCTGGTCTGTGAGCTCGAGCCCCGTGTCGGGTTCTGTGTGACCGCTCGGAGCCTGGAGGCTGCTTCGGATTCTGTGTCTTCCCATCTCTCTGTCCCTCCCCTGCTCATGCTCTGTCTCTCTCTGTCTCAAAAATAAATAAACATTAAAAAAAATGACTTTCCACATAAACTTGAATGTGGGAAAACCAAGAGGTATCTGTAGGTTATAAATATCAGAGGTCACTTTTGAGAGCATCAGGGCCTGTAAACCAGGTGTTTAACCAAGTTGGAGAGAAAGGAAAAGAATTTATTGAGTGAATGCTGTGTGCTTGTTGCTTCCCCATCACCATAAAGGGACTAATGGCCCCTGATGATGGGTTGGGGTCACATTCCACACACGTCTCCGTATAGAACCCTCCCAAACACTCTGTGGTGGGACCACCCCACGCCGCAGAGGCAAACCCGCAGGAAGTGGCCCGCCTACGGTCACTTAGCTCACCCGCGGGGCCGAGACCCACTGCCCCAACCGCTGCGCGGCGGCCTGGGCCAAGGACTCGAGACGAGCGGCTCTGAAAAGCTGTAGGGTTCCAGCCAGGTCTGCCTGGCACCAAATCTCAAGCTTTATTTCCAGGAAATATACCAGGTAGCTTAAAGCATGTGATGGGTGCTGGTGCATCTGGGCAATGTCATTTGGCGATTTTTTTCCCCAGTTCTGAGAAGAAATGCTTCTTTTATTTTCCATAAATCTCCATTTTTCTACTAGCAAATACGAAAAGAGGAAGAAGTCGAGACACCATCTCTCTGTTCTTTACGGCCACCTCTTGTAGGGCTGAGGGGCAGGGACGCCCCGTCACACCCTGGCTGGCTGCCGCAAGGGCCCGAGGGGGGACTGGAGCATCATGTGCAGAAGGAAGCCCGTGGCTGGTGCTCAGGTGGCCTCGTACTCAGAGATGGAGGGACCGCGTGCTGGAATCGTACGGTCCCCTCCTCACCGCCTCTGCCCCTGCTGCCCAGCCAGAGGAGACGAATGCACATGCAGAAACCCTTCCTGGCCAGCACCCTGCCGCCGGGGTTCTCACGGCCCTAGCCAGCTGCTGAGTGCACAGCACGCCGTCTTCGGTTCCACACCACGTGGAAACCGTCACCTCCGCTGGGATTTAAGCAAGCGAGACTCCAGACACCACGCCAAGCAAAGAGGAAGCCTGCGTTTTCCGTGCAGGGCCGTGTACGTCCTACTCTCCAAACCCATCAACGGCACGGGCCACTCCTGATATTTTCGTGCAAACGCAGCCTGCGCAGCCCATGTCCTGAAAACAAGAGTGCCCACTCCCCAAAAGGCACAGGTAAACTTGTATACAGTCTTTTTTTTTTTTTAATGTTTATTTCTTTCTGAGAGGGCATGAGCGGGGAAGGGGCAGAGAGAGAGGCAGGCACAGAATCTGAAGCAGGCTCCAGGCTCCGAGCTGTCAGCACACAGCCCGACGCGGGGCTCAAACCCACAAACCTCGAGATCGCGACCTGAGCTGAAGTCGGACGCTTAACCAGCTGAGCCACCCGGGCGCCCCCACTCTTTTGGATGAAAAAAAGTGTTTTACAAAAAGTAACTGCAAATATTGGCTTTTTCACTTTGAACTATTGTGCAGGCAACAAGCCGCCTTTCTCGAGGAGATTCGTCAACGGAAATGACATGAAAACATCAGCTTGGAATGATCTGCCCTGGGAAGGGACACAGGCCTCACTTCCCGGGAGGGGGACAGGCAACCAGAGAAGTCAGCTCAGAGAGGACACCCCTCCTGCCTTGAGAAGCACCAACAGGCAGCACAGAAAGGCCACGGGGATCTCTCCATGAGGCCAGCCTCGCACAGGGCTGCCCCGCCGAGAACAAGCAGTATGTCCCCCGCACCCAGTATTGGGCCCATTTTGGGTGCGATTCCGTGTGCCAGAGCAGAGCTCTTCAACAGAAAGTGAGCTTCTGAGAACACAGGGAAGCCGGTGGCCAAGGACTAGAAAGGGGAAGGGAGACCCCACAGATATCCGGGGTGCCGGCATGTCAGGAACCCAGGATGACGCGTACCTGTGTGGAATAAACGTGGCCACCTGTGCCACCGAGGGTCAAGTCCGGCCCAACCTAAGCCCTAGGTACCTGCTCCCCTCACAAACAAGCTTGAGGCCCCATGGCCAGCACGAAGGCAGCTGTGTCCCGCCACAGGGTGGACACTTCCCACTGGACCCTGACAGAGAAGCACAGAAACGGAGGGAGGGCAGGCCCCTGGGAACAGCTAAGGACGTTTGAAAAGGCAATTTTATGTCCGCCGAAGCCGACAAGACAGGAGCTTGTGTTTTCGTCTTGTTTCGTTTCATTTTTAGAGGAATTCATTTTATTGCACTTTTCAAAAGGGGATGACAAATAGAAAATAAAATTTTGGAAACTCTGGTTTTCATCGCAGGTAGTTGGGGAAGTACTGATTGAAGCAGCGGAAAAATTCGGGTAAGAGAGAAGAAAAATTAACACGTTAGGTCTGTTCTCTCGGTCTCCCAAATACAGGAGAGCCTCGCAGGGCACAGTGTCATTTGTCTGCAGCACCAAGAATCCAGCTCCACGTTCTTTCGGATTCTCCGCCTGGATCTCGGGAATTGGTTCAGCGTTGGCTACAATGGCCCCGGCAGCAAGGAACGGGATACAGTATAAACAATTCGCTAAATTGGAAGTTCTCGGTTAACACACGGCTGAAGCGTGATACCAACTCTCTGGCCACTAGATGACAGTTCTAGGTGGCTAAGTATGAAGTTTGGTTTTACAAAATGTTTGGTAAGATCTCATTGAAATTTTTAAAAATTAAATTTAGATGTGGCTTTAGTTAAATTTGAATCAAAATTTTGATATTGATTAAATATGATTAATTTGCATTTTTCTATTCTTACAATAGAATCCTGAATATTTAAAAGAAATACATATTTTAAGACAAATTTTTTAATTTATTGTTTCTTTGTATTTAATTTATTTTGTGATGTAAATTAAACCTTTAAGGGCAATAGAACATAAATAACAGGAAAATCGTGATTTTTTAACAACATAGCTTTTGCAGACTATGTAAAACTTCATGAATTCTGTACGCCTCTAGTTTCATATAATGTAAACGTTAACAACCCACCAAGAGGATACCCAAACAGGCACAATAATAATTGAATTAAGCTGTCTCTGTTATTTTTACAATTTTTAGCAAATAAACATAATTTTATACATTTTTTTAATTTTCCTTGCAAATCTCTAGTTTTCAGTGTAGAAAGACAGAAATATTTTATTTACCAGCTTGTTAACTCCGTTTATAAGTTTCCAGGATTTCAGCCTTGTGGCCCGCCCCCCCCCCCCCCCGTACTTGCTCTGAGCCCACACTGAGGGGGCCTTGACATTAGAGTAAATCCACTCGAGACTTTATTCTTCTTTCCTGGTATCATTCAGCTTTAGAGTCCAAGGCCAGAAGAGCCTTTCCAACCGGCCCGACGCGGGTCCCTTGTCCCTTCCCAAGGGGCAAACGGGGGTCCTCAGTCAGCGGAAGCTCTTTCTGAAATTGGGGCGTGCAGGCAGTTGCTCTCGGCCGCTCCGGGGCTGCGGCCTCGGCCTCACACACACACACCTCCCTCCCGTCAACCTGCGAGCTTTGGAGAAAAGCGTGAGGCTTGGTAGGCTGAGGCTCAGGGGAGTGGGGTTCTCCCCAACCTAAGAAAAGGTTCCAAGAGACCCCAGGGAGGCGGCGGAGAGCCCGGAGGCAGGTGGCAGGCGCTGAACGCAACAGAGGCTTTCTCGCCCGTGTCCCGGAGTCCGGCAGGCCTTCCGCTCCTGACGGGACACGCGCTCTGCCCCCAGTGGCCCAGCTCTGCGCACACGAGAGCACAGACACTTGCTCGTCAGACTCACTAGTGTTAACTGCATGATTTAATTAGGTGAGCCTCATCCTGATCCAATCCGTACACGAAAATAGAGTCATCGTGCCCACGAAACCTAAGCCGAGTGCTTTGAAAAGAGTGCAGGGGAAAGTCACAGAAAAAGACCTAGGTGTGGATGAGACAGCTGTGAATAAATGGAGAAGGAGAAGTCACAAAAATCCGGTCAGATTCTGCTCTCGGAGCCCTCCGCCCGCGTCCCCGTCAGTCGGTTCTTGCTCGGCCTAATTCCCCGCCTCTCCTGATCGTTTTCGAGTGGATCCCTCTCACCGTCAGGGCTGGATTCAGTGGAGGGTTGGCCGAGAAAGTGGCTCCATGGTTGGGAAGATAGACGGTCAGATGCAGTGATGAGCTAGTAAATGTTCACAGTCTGCTGTCTGGAAAGAAGACGGGGCCCTGATTTAGACCAGTGCCCGGTTTCCCAGGTGGAAAAGATGCCTCACAGACCGCTTAAGGCCACGCTCGGCGTGGAGCTGGGAGACACGCGCACAGGGTGGCCAGGGAGGCGTGGGCCAGCGGCAGAGGGCGCGGGTCAGATGGTGGCCGGCGAGGCGTGGGCCAGCCCTTCACCCTCCGGGCCTCACCAAGCCCCGCCGGACGGGACCGAAGGGCACCGAGGATGCAGAGGTGCGGTCACGAACGATGCCCCCCGCACACACTTCTGTCCCAGCTGGAATGTCAAAGTTGGCGTGTTCAGTGAGCAAGGTCAGAGAGGGGCCGGCTGTCACCGACGGTTCTGACCGGGCTCCTGTGTCCACGTGTGCCGATTCCCTCCCGCCCCTCTGCTGTTCACTGAGACGTTTATGCCCCCGTCGGTTCACGTTTCTCCAGAACCTACTGTACAAGGGCTCTGTCTGACCTTCCTTGGAAACTGAACCCAAACAGCATGAAAACTCGGTCACCCAGAATCTAAGAAGCTGGAGGAGGCCTGAGGAAGACCGTTTTAGAAGCTGGACTAGAGAGTGGGAAGAATTTGGTCTTTGTGTTTTCTCTTGGCTTATTGGATGTATTCTTTATTCCCAGAGATGAATGATAATAAAATGAAACATGTTCCTCTGAAATGTCTACACTCTTTTGTGGAAAAAAGCCACGCGGTGTTTGCTTTCCTATTATTCTCAACGATAGCAGCATTTGGAAGGGAAATGGCGCTGAGGGGCCAGAGCTGGCCAGGGTGGGGTGCAGAGCAGAAAAGAGGGGTAAGAACCATCCCTCCCGATTCTTCTTTCTGTGACGAATCCAGAAAGTCACCGACAGAGCACACGCGGGAGGTGCTTCAGGACCCGGGGCGTCCCGGGTGCTCGGGGTGGGTCCCGCCGCCGTGTTAGCGGAACAGGATGCTCCCCCCGCCCCCACACGAGCGAGGCTGGGCTGTTCCACCTCCAGCCATACAAGGAGGCCCAGGCTCCCCGGGTCTGCACATCTGTGGCCTCGGAGATTAGCAGTGCAGCACGTCAGCCTCCCAGCTTATCGTGGTCGCCAAACCCAACTGCATGTTGTATATAAAAATCTTGATCTTGCGATCTTGGCCTTCAGATTTCACTCCACTGTAATCAATAACTTGTCACGTATAAATAAGACAAACGCTACCTAATGGCCCCGTGTTTATCGAGTCAATATATGGCGTGGAGGGAATTCCTTGGCATTGTTTGTACGCGGTATAAATATTTAAGATCTCACCAGTAACAGGAGTTTCTGTGTATATTATACAGAGTTCTCTTCTATCCGGTTTGAAGAAGGAGTATGAAGGAGCGGATGCAAATTGTCCAAACAAACATTTGTTTCTTCCTCCAGCTGGGCAGGTTGCCATCACTCCTCCGGGGGAACCCTGGTGGTCCCAGCTTGTACACTCAGGCGGGGCACCGCTGGGCTGGGGTTGGGAGAGGTACGGGGCGGGGGCTGACGTGTCGGGCGGCGTGCTGTGCCGTGCCGTTGTGAGTGTAGCGAGGTCTCGTATGGCGTCATCTTACAGGTGTGGTATGATGCGCCGTGAGATGTAGTGTGGTATGTGGTGTGTGTTGTGAGGTGTGGTATGTTGTTTGAGGTTTGGTGAGGTGTCGTGTGGTGTGGTGTTGTGTTGAGGCGTGGTGAAGCGTAGTATGTTGTTTAGGTGTGGTGAGGTATTACGTGGTGATGCGTGGTAAGGTGTTGTGCGGTATTGTGTGTTGAGATGTGGTGAAGTGTAGTAAATTGTTTGAGGTGCGGTGAGGTGTGGCGAGGTGGGTGGTGTTGTGAGGTGTCATGCGGTAAGGTGTGGTGAGGTACACTATGTTGTTTGAGGTGTGGTCGGATGTTGTGTGTTGAGCTGTGGTATTGTGAGGTGTGGTAAGATGTTGCATGGTTCTGCCTGGCGGACCTCTACCGGCGACGCGGAAGTGGACAGGAGATGTCGCAAGCCCAGCTCGGATGCGGCAGCAGCGGCACACTCACTTAAGGGGGAGCAAGAGGGTCAGCCGGCTTTTCCCGCCAGCTACCGGGAAATAAGATGCCTGGTTAGGAATCACGTCGGGAGCAGGATTGCGGGGCCGCTCGGGGCCTCTCGCGGAGTGGCTGGGGTGGTGGGGGGGACAGTGGCCTCGGGGGGCAGGTGAGTTCCTGAGACCTCATCCGGCCAGTGATGCCAACTCTTGGTGAACGTCATCATCTGAACGGTTTCCTAGTCTTGTCGCCTCTCTCTTGTTCTCTAAGGAAAAAGGAGAAAGAAACAGACAAGTTACCAAATGCAGGACCTTGGGGGTCCCCTGCAGGGGCACCGGCCACAGCTGGGCAGGATCCCCACCTCCCTTCACAGGAAGTACTTCCTGAACCCCACGGCTCGGCTCTAGACCAGAACGGAGTGTCTCCTCCTCGGTCCTGCCCGCCGTGAGCACAGCGGTCTCTCACCGCTGCACGCAGCCCATCCTTCCAAGGTGCTCCATACAACGTATGAAACGGTAAGATTCCGCACACTCTCCCGCGCGTGCTCCCTGGTGACCAGCAGACAGCAGCCCCGGCGCTTCGTCCGTCTCATCCCAGTACGCGGTCCTGTTCTGGGCTCGGCGTGGCTCTGCAGGATTTGGTTAACACACTACCTTTCATCGTCTGTTTCTCAAGCTCGAAAAGGCAAGACCGTCTCAAAAGTTGCTCTCTGACCCCCAACTAGCTCGGATTCTACCAGAAGAGTACATCTGTGTTATCTTCTCAAATGGTTTAGGAGCAGCGCTAGCAAATTGGATGACAGGCTTCTAATACTATCAGGAAGCCCTGCACCTGTGAAACAACCCGTTTCCAAGTGTGGGGAGAACATGGGTGAGGAGGGGCCAGGGGGTGAGGGCACCGAGGAGGAAAGGAGAAACGCGGGGGGTGAGGCAGAGGGATTTGCACGCGGTGGGAGACAGGGCTCACGCGTGGCAGGCTCACAACCACGCAGGCCCGGGAGGGACTTGGCCTCTCTGCGCCTCGGTTTCCTCAATGCCTCAAATTGTTCCAAGCCACTTTAAGCCACTTGGGAAGGTATCTGCAACGCCGCGCGCACCGTCCCCACACAGGGCACGCACCGTCCACAGACCAAGCAGCCCTGAGTGAAGTAGCCATGGCCGCGTGTGTGTGTGTGTGTGTGTGTAAGAGAAACAGAGGAAAGAGGGCAGGGACATCACTGAGTGGAATTTCAATGCACAGCGACAAACATTTAAACAAGCACGGCCCTCGGGCGCCGTGTGCAGAAGGAGTCACATGAACGTCCTTCCCTTGCGAGGTGCCGACTCATCTGCTAAAAGGGAAACGTGAGAGTGAGGCGAAGCCTTCCCAGTACGAGAAAAGAGATTTTCTGATCCACCGGGGAATGTCGAGCCGGCCCCCGAGCGGCACCCCGCCTGTCCGGCCACGCCGCCGACCGAGCTCCAGGACCGCGGGGCCCGGCGAGGGGACAGACGCCTGCCCGGGAGGGGCTCCTTCCAGAAGTGCCAGCAAAGCAGGCTGCTGGCTCTGGGGGCAAGCCCACCCCCTGCCGTCCCCTTTCAATGAACCGAAATCGGCTTCCAAAGAAAGGCCCGGTCCCGAGCCGGTGGCTCCGGCTGGGGTTCAAAAGCAGCCGGAGGCTCCCCTCCGTCCTTCCGGTGGACCCGCTCAGAGCAGTGGGAGCACGGGATGGGCGAGCCACATGCAAGGTGCCTGTTCACGCCCAGAGCAAGGCCCCCGGGGTGGCGGGCTCCACGCGAGGAAGCCCTGATGGGGCCGAGGGTGCACACATGGCAACTTCGTTTTGGAAGAGTCGGGTCTGCACCTCAGGGACGGAGGGCCGACAGGGACCCAGAGCTCACGGCACCGGGTCTCAGAGGGGACGAGCACACACGCCAGAGTGGCCACCAAGCTCCCATGCGTTTGGTGCCCGATGCTGAGGAGAGGAACACCGGCGACCACGTGGAAATGACCTCAGAGGGGTCTAGTGGCCGGCACGTGGCCTCCGGGTATTATCGGTGAAGCCAGGGCCACGCACCTGCCCTGCGTCGGGCTCCGTGGCGCCGGTTCGAAGCCACACTAGGGCGTCTCAACCCACACGCGCGTGACTCGGCGGCCTGACGGAGCCCTCCTCGCGAGCGCTGCCTGGGAACGTGTTTGCTTTTCTGAGGACACTGCCTTTGTGGGAGGGACGCTGGCCATTTCCCTTCCCACCGGGCCCGCAGAGTCCGCCAGCCCCCTCGACACCTTCAGAGGGGGCATCTTCAGACCTTCGGGGTCCACCCGGCCAGAACGCCCCCTCCCCCCGCCGAGCCGAGGGGAATAGCGACACCGAGCGAGGGCACCAGGGTGACCACGAGGTGCCACACGAAGGGCTGGAACGAGGCGCTCCGTGGCCTGTCGGCAGGTGCTTCTGACCGGCTTGCCTCGGTGCCTGCAGACCTCCCACGCAGCTTGTTCAGAGGGGCCACGCGCGTGTAGTCCGCCCAGGTTCAGACTCGTCTCTCGAAATCCAGCCTCGTTGTCTCCGTTTGTCTGAAACGATGTCTCTCCCTGCCCTTGAGCCGCCTTTAGTTGGACGGAAAACAGTTGTGTATCCCCAGCCGTTGGGCCCGGACGGCCGCTGCTCGGCCCCGACGGCTCCGCCCCACCCCCACCCCCAGCCCACTGCAGACACGGCCATTGGAGGCCCGCGACCCGCCCTCCGGCTCGTGTCCCCTCTCACCAGCGGCGTGGCGGTCGGGACGACACAGGGACGGAGGGCCCCGAAGGAGAACCTGCAGGACAAGAGGCAGACAGGACACACCCGGAAGCTCTGCCTCACAGCCGGCCCATCGTCGCGGGGGGGATGTCCCTGCCGGCGAAGCCAGCGGCGCAAAGTGGTTTGCTCCCTCCGTGGGGCCGGCCCGGAGCGCACAGCCAGGTGGGCCCCCCAGGCGGAGCTCTGCGGGGGCCGATCCCGTCTGTGCGCTGGCCGTGGCCGTGTCCCCAGGCTGCGCCGCAGCCCCCGGTGCCCGTGACAGAGGCCGTGGTTCGGCAAAGCCTGACAGTTACCGCCTGGATGTTCACAGCGTTTCCGTCCGTGGCTGTCCCGCGTTCTGATGGCATAGGGAGAGGACCCCATGCACTCACACGCAGAGAGCTCACCAGGCCAGAGCCAAGTTGGGGTGCATGCTGAGACCCCTGGCCACCCAAGGAAGGAGGCCACGAGGGACTCAGGCCACGAGGGACCCAGGGAGGGAGACCACGAGGGACCCAGGGAGGAAGAATACAAGGGACCCAGGGGAGGAGGCCACAAGGGACCCAGGGAGGGAGGCCAGAGGGACCCAGGGAGGGAGACCACGAGGGACCCAGGGAAGGAGGCCACGAGGGACCCAGGGAGATAAGCCAGAGGGACCCAGGGAGGGAGGCTACGAGGGACCCAGGGAGGGAGGCCACGAGGCACCCAGGGAAGGAGGCCACGGGGGACCCAGGGAGGGAGGCCACGAGGCACCCAGGGAGGGAGGCCACGGGGGACCCAGGGAGGGAGGCCATGAGGCACCCAGAGAGGGAGGCCACGAGGGACCCAGGGAAGGAGGCCACGAGGGACCCAGGGAGGGAGACCACGAGGCACCCAGGGAGGGAGGCCACGAGGGACCCAGGCCACAAGGCACCCAAGGAGGGAGGCCACGACGCACCCAGGGAGGGAGGCCACAAGGCACCCAGGCCACGAGGCACCCAGGGAGGGAGGCCACAAGGCACCCAGGCCTCCTGGGTGCTGCTGACTGCTGCCTGGTCTCAAGGGACTTGTGTTCTGTTGATGTCACCAGACTTCTCAAGCTGATACCACAGGATGGGAGACCCCAGGGTGCATTGTGCTGAGACTCACGTGGGGATGAGAGCTGAACAATTGGTCTGTCCGTGTCTTTCGCAACCTAGGCCCCACGTGTCATCTGTGCACAGGGAGGCGTCCACAGCTCGGATGAGAGTGGGGACCGGGGGAGCCAGAACTGCCTGGGGCTCTGACACCACGACTCTGAGAGATCAGGATTCCTGTGGTTAGAGACACCTTCCTGCCCATTGGTACACAGTCAGCACTTAATAGATGACCACTGCTCCAAAGAGCCCCTCAAGAGAACCCTGCTTTGGGGCAGATCCCCTGCCTGGCAGGCAGAAGCTGTCACCCAGCTCACCCAGCCAGGGGACAGGGCCCAGCAGGCAGGGGACAGGGCCCAGCAGGCAGGGGACAGGGCCAATGGGCAGGGGACAGGGCCCAGCAGCCAGGGGACAGAGCCCAGTGGCCAGGGGACAGGGCCCAGCAGGCAAGGGACAGGGCCCAGTGGCCAGGGGACAGGGCCTGGCAGGCAGGGGACAGGGCCCAGCGGCCAGGGGACAGAGCCCAGTGGCCAGGGGACAGGCCCCAGCAGGCAGGGGACAGGGCCCAGCAAGCAGGGGACAGGGCCCAGCGGCCAGGGGACAGAGCCCAGTGGCCAAGGGACAGGGCCCAGCAGGCAAGGGACAGGGCCCAGCGACCAGGGGACAGGGTCCAGCAGCCAGGGGACAGGGCCCAGTGGCCAGGGGACAGGGCCTAGCAGGCAAGGGACAAGGCCTAGTGGCCAGGGGACAGGACCCAGCAGCCAGGGGACAGAGCCCAGCAGGCAGGGGACAGGGCTCAGCAGGCAGGGGACAGGGCCCAACGGCCAGGGGACAGGGCTCAGCAGGCAAGAGACAGGGCCCAGTGGCCAGGGGACAGGGCCCAGTGGCTAGGGGACAGGGCCCAGCGGCCAAGGGACAGGGCCCAGCAGTCCATGCAAAGGCAGGAGGGCGGCCAGCCTGAAGGAGGCTCGGGAATGGGTGGGAGGCCCCAGTCAGCCCAGCCTGCTTACAGCACGTCCGCGTCCCTGTGCAGGGCGCCCACCCCTCGTGTCAGGGCCACCCGGTGCAGGTGGCAGGACACACACGACACTTGGCAGAAGGGCCGAGGCCGGGGCTGGGTCCTCCCACCTCCCGGCTGCGGTGAGCCCGTGTCACCGGTGCGGGACCCACGCTCAGGACCAGCTCCCGTGGCTTCCGTAGGCTGTTCCCACTTCTGGACCACATGTATGGGCCGGCACAGCCTTCCTCGGCACAGTCCCACCATGCACACGCTCACACACACACACACATGCCGGACACAGTCACACACACGCACGCACACTCGGCGACACGCATTCGCACACGCACACAGACTTACGTCACACGTGCACACTTACTGATGAGCGTTCAGACATGCACAGCGTTCAGACACACATAGATTCACATGCACACGATTCTGACATGTGTTCACACACGCACGGTATTCACACAGGCACACGGACACGCACACGTGGGCACGTGCATGCACGCTCACACCCACGATGACACGCATTTGCTCACACGCATTCACGGGCGCGTGCTCACACACACATTCACACGCACACACGTGCGCACTCACTGACACGTGTTTGCTCGATCATGCACACTCTCAGACACACAGTCCACAAACGAGCAGCGGATTTCGCCTCCTCTCTGAGGAGCTGGAACGCGACACACACACCCAGCCGAAGGGACGGCCATGACACCGTGTCACGCAGAGAAGGGGTTTGCAGAGCTATTTCTGTGCGTGTGTGTTTCCATCTTTGCTAAAAATAAGGGAAGTTAAACATAAACAGACAAAATTGTTTCTTCGGGCCAAAGTGTCTGGGTTTTAAGCCGCTCTTCCCATAACATTGTATTCTTTGTGTCAAGTATTTAAGGCACGGAAGTGAGACAGATGGAGAGGAGTGTCCGTGTGCCCACGTAGACACATCTGCCCGACACGGGGCAGTCCCGTGGTGGCGTGTGGAGTGACACTAGATTGGCATTTATCCCCGGGGACATGAAGTGGCTGAGGGAAGCATCAGCAGTATATCGCTGGTTACACGACGCAGCCCGTCTAAACCAGAAGGGCCCCCGAGCCACGCGGAGAAGGCAAAACACCACTGGCCGTCCGGGTGCCCTTTCCGTAAACGAGGAGCCACCGCCTGGCCACTCCTCCACCTCCCCGCCTCGGGAGCAAGTAGGCCAGCCCCGCAGTCGGCACCCAGTGGAGTCCCCACTCAGATTACCCTTGTCCCGTGCGGCTGGCACGTGGTGGTTATGTGGTGAAGAGACGCGCACCGCCAGCCGACGCGCTGCCCCCGTTTGAGCGGCGGGCTGCCAACTTGGGTGTTTGGTTTACGGCAACGCCGGGCTCAGGAGCTCCCACGGGTGGCAACCACGGGACGCTCTGCTAGGTGTGACCCGGTGGCCGCCCCTAGCCACACCTGCTGACCGGCCCCGGGTGGACGGACGGCCCGTCTGGCTGCTCACACGCAGCGCACGACCCGCCCACGCCCGCAAACGGGACGCCGGGGATTCGGGACACTCGGGAACTGCCTGCCACCTTCCTCGGGCTCCGTGACTCCGAGCCGCCCGGGACGGTGCCGGGCAGCGCGCGTTCTCCCCGCAGGCGCCCCGCGGGGCGCCCTGCACCGCTGTCGCCTGCACGCCACTCAAACGCACGCGACCCGTGTCCACGCTGGTCTGATCGCCGGGAGCCCGGGCAGACCCACCTGCAAGGACACACGTCCCAAGCCAAGCTCTGCAGGATCCCACGGCTCCTTCTTAGATGCCGACGAAGCCAGACTGTGTCCCTGGAATTGTTCCTTCACCCAGATACTCAATCTGTAGTTTACAATACCCCAATTATTGTGGGTTATTATATAATTATGTGCATCTTGATATACAACATTAATTTTCAAGATGCAGCTTTAGGTCCCCCTCCCCGGCAACCAAAGTTAGAGTCCGGCCTGAGGAAAACCAGGCTCACAGACCGGTGCTCCGCGTCAGTGGAGAGAGATCGTCTTTAACTTTGTCTCTGGGGTCGCCCTTCACGGAATCCAGAGGAAGCTGCTGCTAAAGGGTTGGGTTTGGGAAAACCAGCCTTCCTCTCTCTGGGGTGGGGCAGCACAGCACGTGACCCTGGGAGGTCCGCGTCCGGGTGCCCCGGACAGGGCTGCGGCCGCGGGGGCATGAGCCACGCTCCCCTCCTGCCTGGGGCGGCAGCCGGCACGCTCTCGCTGAGGGAGTTCAGCCCCGAAGTCTCATCCGAGGCGTGGTCAAGGTCACAGGGACGGCCGTCCGGTGCCCCAGCCCGGCCTCCGCAGCCTGGCACGATGGGAGCTTCTGGACCATCCCATCCCGAAGGAGCACCTGCCTCCCCCGGGATCTCCCATCTGTGGCTCCTGCGCTCCGGGCCACCATAGCAGGAGCGAGCGGGGCAGACGCACTAGCTTCCCGACGCCGGCTCTTGATGTGGCCCTGCTGCTTTTGGTGACAATCCATCAGTGGGCCATCACGTGGCCTCACCGCCTGCCCTGGAGGGGTGTGGCCAACGTGGTGACAGCCAGATAGCATCTGTCAGCACAGACGATCACCGTGACCGTCACTGGCCCCGCCGGGCCCTGTGCTCACACGCGCACCTAGCTACACCCGCCACGTTTGTCCACGCAGGCCTCGCCCGGGCCGCACAGCTCGCTCCACACGGCCACCGTTTCTCTCTGCCCGTGGAGGGGCCGGGTCACTCCACCTCGGAGTTCCAGAACCGAATCGGGAACTCAGTCTGCTGGAATTCGAGCGTGAGACGTGAAGAAAACAACACCGTGCAGGTCGAGGATGCAGGGGACAAGCACCACGGCCACGGGGGTTCCAGGCCCTTCGTGGCCAGAAAGGAGTGGGCCGTGGCTAGACCTGGGGCCACGGGACCGGGGGGCAGGTGAGGACCATGGGCTCTCCCCTGCAGCCCAGCGTGTGCGAGACGTGCGGTGGGGGCAGGGAACCAGGGAACCAGGGACAGGGCATCCGGAGCCCAAGTCTGGGTGCGCACGGCCAGCGGGTCCACCCTGCGGCAGCCACCCCACACTCGCCCAAGAGGTGCAGCCTGTGCTCTGGGGACACTGTGGGCTCGGGACAGGAAGCCGGTGACCCCTGGGCCTGCACGGGGAGGTGGGAAGAACTCATCGGCCACAGGGGCGCCGGGGAAGGCGGCACCTCTAGACTGCGGGTCATGGAAAGTGTCCCCTTACACCAGGGGGCACGCACGATAAACGCACACAGCAGGCGGACAGGTGAACCGAAGTCGCGTCCCGGGAGCGTGTGCACCTGTGCTCAGGGCAGTGAGGGGCGGGCTCCGGGCCTCCGGAAGCACGTGTCGCCCGCCTTCTCCCACTGCCCTGGGCCTAGGGACGGAGGGGAAGCAGAGGCCCCACCTTAGGTCCAGACACCGCTTGCCACAGGCAGGCCCCGTCTCCAGCCCTGGACAGAGAGAGACAAATGGTTTGTGCCCCAGGCCGCCAGACCTAGACCATGCTTGGCGGGCACTCTGCACACAGATGTCACCCGGGGGAGCTGCTGGCCGCCTGGGGACACATTTACCGCCTTACCTCTGCTGTCTCACCTGTAACATGACGGCACCAGTGCCTGCCTGCCAGGTGCTGGGAGGGAACGAGTGAGGAGCCTGCGGGCAGCGTGAGGGCAGCTCCACCCTCACGGGGGCGGGTGGGTTGGGGGTGAACGTGCGCCCCGCTCTCAGGGTCTTCCAGAAAGACACAGCAAGGGTGTGTGTGCTGTGTGTGCGTGTGCGCGTGCACACGCGTGTGTGTCTTTAGGGAGAGAGGCAGAGAGGTCTAGGCGAGCCGCCGCCGGGAGAATCCCCAGCCCCGGGCGCCTCAGACTTCCCGCCCTGTGGCCTTCGGCTGATTCGACGAGGCCCACCGCGTGCAGAGGATGATCTGTGTGACCCCTTCTGCTGGTTTACGTGGTAGTCTCGTCCTAAAATCCCCTTCTAAGCGACATCCACAGTAACGTTTAGCCACATATCTCGGTGCTGCGGCCCCACCAAGGGGGCACATAAAGTCGGCCACCCCGGCCAGCCTCCACAGCGGCCACACGGCATGCGTGCCTGACGGTGAGGTCGGCCCCTGGCGGGCGCTTCCTTCGCGGGAAATGTGGACGCGTGGCGCTCGTCAGACCCCATGCTCCTCGTGCCAGCCGTTAAAAGAGACTCCCTGAGTGAGCATCACGGTTAGATTCGTGTGTCCACCTGGCCGGGTCATGGCGCCCAGTTGTCTGGCCAACACCGGCCCAGGTGTTGCTGCAAAGGTGTCCACGGATGTGGTGTCAGAGCACAGCCGACGTCCTCGGTGGCTGGGGGTCCCATCCAACAGCTGCAGGCTTTAGGAGTAAAACCTGAGGTTTCCTGGGAACAAGGAATCCTGTCACAAATGCGTCCCACGGAGACCCTCCGGAGCCTCTGGCCAGCTGTGGACTCTGCACACCCGCCAGCCTGTCAGGCTCTTCTGTTCCTCACAGGACCCCCTGCACCACGTGGCCCGTTGGTCTGTTTCTCTGACTGATGTGGGGCTTCCAAAAGGCCACGCGGCCCAAGACCCTGAGGGAGGGGACGGGGCGAAGCCACAGCTGATCCCGCTCTTGCCTGCACGACCCCCAGAGCGGGTTCCAGAGCCCGATTCCGCGCACTGACAGACACACCCGGGACGGCCAGGCACGCTGACCTCCTGTCACCGCTTACCACCGAACAACTACCCGCTTCCAAAGGCAATGATTCCAGTCTTGTTACGATGTGTTGTGCTCTTTTCCCAGGAGAGACCAAGGAAACCACTTCTGGAGACGATGCCCTGACAGTGACGTGTGCCACGGACAGAAGAGACCGGACGGCCCTGCGGGCCGCCAGCCTGGACTCCACGCGCGCCACGCGGGCCATGTGGGCCATGCCAGGTCCTAAATGAACAAGTATTTCCAGCCTCACCTCCCATCCCTATGGTAAGGAGAGAGAACAGACAGGTCTATTCTAAAAGCAGTGTTGTTGGGGGGCGGGGGGGGCACCTGGGGGCTCAGAAGTTACAGCAGGGGCACCGGCAGGGCTCAGTCAGTTGAGCACCCGACTTCGGCTCAGGACGTGATCTCATGGTTCGTGGGTTCAAGCCCCGTGTCGGGCTCTGTGCTGACAGCTCGGAGCCTGGAGCCGGCTTCGGATTCTGTGTCTCCCTCTCTCTCTGCCCCTGCCCCACTTGTGCTCTGTCTCTCTGTGTCTCTCAAAAATAAGTAAACATAAATAAGCAAATAAATACATAAATACATAAATAAAAGCAGTGTCAGTGAATGATTCGGTTTTCGTTCAGGGCATTTGTTCACTTGCTCTTAGCTCACCAGAGCAGGTGTGGGGCTGACCTGATTTTGTAATTAGGAGGGCCCAGAACGGCACGTGGGGTCACCCCAGCACGGATCACACTGACAAACGGTCCTGGGGCTGCAGGGAACGTGCACTTGGACGGGTTTACGTGAGGACTCCCCCGACGCCCCTCCAGTTATCTGCTTACAGACCCTGATTTCCATGGGAACAGAGGGGCTCCCCAGGGAAGCGGCCTGCCGTCCATAGTTAGCGTACAGACATGCGATCCGGGAGAATGATGAGAACAGAATTCAAAATGGGATGAAGGAACCTGGAGGCGGAAAGGACGCTGCCTGTGGGGTCAGACGGGGGCGTCAGGAGGTCTGGGGCATCATATGACTGTCCCAAGCCTATCCCTGTGAGACAGGCACACTCCAGAGCAGCACGTGTGCGCACGCAGGAGCACACACGTGTGTGTATGTGTATGCATGCAGACTCTCGTGTGCACATGCACACAGGTTCCTACATGTGCACACGTACACATGTGCCTGGACATGTGTGTGCACCATATACACACATACATGTGAACACACGCAGACTTGTGTGCGTGCATGCACGTGTGCATGCACAAACATGTACACACATCCACGAGCACATACGTGCATGCATGTCCACAGGTACACACATGACTGTGCATGTACCGCAGAGGGGGCCGTGGTCTCAAGTCGCAGGCTCCTCTGGCAGCTGGAAAGGCAAGGAAGCAGATCTCCCCTCGGGCTTCCGGAAGGAATGAGCCCTGGAGACACCCTGACGCTGACCCTCTGAGACCGAGTGTGGACTTCCAACCTCCAGAAGCATAAGAATAAATCTGTGCCCTTCTATCCCAGTGGTTATTTTTTGCAGCATCAATGAGATACTGATACAGACACCGCTGTGATTTATTTCACTGAACTGTAAGGACAAAAAGATTTATTTTTTTTTAACATTTATTTATTTTTGAGACAGAGAGAGACAGAGCATGAACGGGAGAGGGTCAGAGAGAGGGAGACACAGAATCTGAAACAGGCTCCAGGCTCTGAGCCATCAGCACAGAGCCTGACGCGGGGCTCGAACTCACGGACCGCGAGATCGTGACCTGAGCCGAAGTCGGCCACTTAACCGACTGAGCCACCCAGGCGCCCCACGGACAAAAAGATTTAAAAAAAAAAAAAACTATAAGGACTTCCATAGGCCACATTTAACCTTAGACCCTAACTCTATTTTCTCCGTAAGATTTTATGATTTTCAACTACAGATTTTCCTGTGATGAAGGTTTACGGAAACATAGCTCGTAGTCTCAGGAAAGTGTTAGTTCACCGAGCATCTTTCAGTCTCTAGTATTTCATCAAATCTCTATTTTCACAGGGTCCCAGGTTTTCACCACAAAAAGGAGACAGTATTGGTCAAAGCTTTAGCAGCATTGCTAGGCCAAACTCCAGGTGAGACACGGGCAAAACAGAGTCCCAAAGTCGGGTCCCAAAGCCTCTGGAGGAGTTTTGCACACACCTCCCGGTCTCGGTCCGCGGCACGCCCCCCTTTGCACACGGGGAGAGCACTTAGGCGTGCCGCACGCTGTCCTCTCCTGACATTTCCTCCTCTACGCTGAGCCCCGGCCGGGGGTGGAGCTGCGGTGTCCCCGAACCCAGGTGATCTGCACACCCTGGCCAGCCTGTACACGGTCTCCCGTGGCACACATCCTGGAGGATAGGCCCAGGGGCCAGGCTTTCTGCTACCGGGCAGCTCTGTGTTTGCTCATTTGCAAGGGTTGCGAGGCCAGCCACGGCCGAAATACTGATGCACGCTCATTCAAGGTGAGCAGGGCTGGGCGGGGAAGTCGGTGAGTCCAGAAAAGGGCATTTTAAGTTCGAGACATCTTGTGTTATCTGAGCAGCAATACCCAGCACCCTTTTTTTTTTTTAATGTTTATTTATTTTTGAGAGAGAAAGAGAGACAGTGAGTAAGCAGGGGAGGGGCAGAGAGAAGGGGAGACATAGAATCTGAAGCAGGCTCCAGGCTCGGAGCTGTCAGCACAGAGCCCGACACGGGGCTCGAACTCACAGAGTGTGAGATCATGACCCGAGCCGAAGTCGGACGCCTAATCGACTGAGCCACCCAGGCGCCCCAATACCCAGCACTCTTGAAGACACCCACACCTGGAGAGGGAGACCTGGGGCAGAAATATGAAGTCGGGAACCACCGGCTTGTACTTCTCAGTTGGCAGTACAGGACTGAACGGGACAGCCCAGGACGAATGTGTGTAAGGGGAGGCGATCAAGGACGGAACTGGGGAAACGCCAACATTAAGACCCATGCGGAGAAAGAGCATTTAGAACAATCACAGAGAGGATGTCACGGAAACTCTCCGAGAAAGGAGAGTTTCAAAAGAGAGAAAATGGATCAAAACCAATGGCAGCTGAGACCCTGTTGGATTTGGCCACTACGGCTCCTCGTGGCCCTGGTGGTGGCGGCCACGGGGGTGAGAGCCAGACAGAGAGAGGGGAGGTGGGAGAACAGGACACATCGACACGACTGCTCAACACAGAGGAGGCTTCAAGCACCGTGTTGTGCCCTGAAGAGAACACAACACTGCACGTCAGCCGTACCCAGTGAAAATAGGTACAAATAAACAAATAACTGTGTCTTTAGAATGATAAACGAAGACAGAGAGAGACTCCCGCCTCTCTCTACAGCGGGAAGAAAAGCCAGCGGCGGGCCGCGGGGAAGGGGTCGTGTACAAAGAGGGAAACCTTTCGGAGATGGAAACAGGGGGGCTGTGTGTGGATCTCGGGCCACGGCTGACGGGCCTCCCACATTAGAAAACGTCGGCGTGGTAGTTGCGTCGAACTTGTGTCTTCTTCAGAAACCACCCCCCCTTGTGGATTTTCCTGAGCTTGGAAGTCGAGGACCCTCAGCCTAACGTCCTGGCCTAGAGCAAGAGGGAGCGGAGGGCTCCCCCGGAAGGGCTCCTGCCACGCAGATAGAGAGCCCGGATCTTGCCACCTGAGCATGCATCTAAACGCCGATCTACAGAGGAAGCAGAGAAGACAAGGAAACGCCACAACGATGCAGCAGCGACGTCCAGAATGGAGAAAAATAACCAGGAAAAATAACCAAGTTTCTTCAACAGAAATGTTGTTTCTGAAAGGGGTAGGAAGCATCCCAGACGAAGGGACACGTCGCCCACACGCTCCGTGTGGGGTGAGTTCAGAGTCATCCAGCACGAGGACCCTGGCCAAACACCGGGGGAAAGCAGGTCTTGGACGAAATCAGGAAATTATTCTTAAGTGTGGTCGCTGAGGTAACGGTACGTGGTGGCGTCAGAGGCATGGAACAGGCGGATGAATTATACGTAGGGACCAGTCGTAAAACGTGCCCATCAAATCCTTGTGGGGACACAGCTGAGCACGAGGACCAGGACACGGCCAATTCCCGGCTCTGCTGACAGAGTTCACCACGCTTCTGTCTTTGCTTTGGGACACGTTTGGAAAGCTTTCGCGTAAAGGGTTCGGAAAGAAACGGGCTCATTGTTGCCGCTTCCACTGACCTCCGTGCATTTTTGCCACCCGGCGTCCACGTGTTCTGAGCTCCCTGTCCACGCACACGACACCCCGGGGTCCCCTGGCGGCCAGACACCAGGAAGGAAGGACGTCGGCCCGGCAGACATCGGCCCCTCCGCACAGCCCTCCCCCCCCGTCCCCCAACGCGCGGCGACAGGACCTCAAGGCTGCCAACGTGGGGGCACCGCCGACACCCAGATCGAGGACAGGACCGTGCCTCGGCCGGGCGCCCGCCAGCCCGACGGCCCACAGAAGCCGGCAAGTGAGAGGGCTCAAGGGAACGGAGGGCGGGGACCAGAGGAGGAGGGTCAAGATGGAAACCGCGGCTCCGTGACAAATATATTTTAATGAGTTCAGCTGTGCCTTTTTGTGCCCGGGATCAATAGGCAGCGTGTGAATGGCCATTGATGAGCAGAGGTCACAGCTGTTGAATGCGGTGCGCAAGCCGGCCTGCGGGTTTGGGGTGCGGCTCGCGGCTGCTCGCTGATTTGTTACACTTGGCGGAGCGGCATCGCAGCCCCGTCGGGGGCGCGGGACAGGCCGTCTTGCCGGCAGCGGCCGCCTGTCCTCAGAGCAGCCGAGGGGCTCCCGGCACCGACCCACCGGAGCGTCGGGAGCTCCGCTCTCGCGGCCGGGGCGGCCCAGGAGGGGCAGTTGCAGGAGAAGGGAGCCTCCCGCGTCCAGGGAGGAACCGTCTGCAGAATCCAAGGATTCTCTGTGACCTCGGTGCGCACGCTCTCCGATAAAACACACACCCTTTATTATTTTTCTTTTCACCTGAAGCTGGCATGTGCACTCGGTGGGTCCCGGGGCCGGCGTCCCTGAGACGGTCCCCGTGTCCCCGTGGAGCCCCTGACCCGGCACCACGGCCACAACCACGAGGACGGGGCGCGGGCGGACGAAGGAACGACAGACCACACTGGCCTCTCCTGACACACGCCCAGGGGACGGCACGCAGGGGCCCGAGGGGGACGTGGGCCCGGGACCCCGGGAGCAGCGGCTTCTCCTGCCTGGGACTTGGGCACCCCCGCCACCGCTCACCGTGTCTGTGCACCCGTGCGTGGCCGCAGGGAGCTGTCCCGCCCTCCTGGGCCTGTCCCGGGGTCCTGGGGTTCCAAGAAAGTCACTGCTCACGCTGCTCCCGAAGGAGTGCGGGGACGCGGCCCGGACGAGGCGGGAGACGCTGTCCCGAGAGAAGAGGACACATGACGCGCGTGCCCTCGGGACCGGCCTTCAAATTACGTCACCACACGGTGTCGGGGCCACGCCGGCCACCACACTGACCTCCGGAGGGACTGGGGCTGCTTTTGACAAGCCTGGGGTCCAGCGGGGGACACCGCAAATCAGGATGGCCTTGTCGGCCCGGCCGGACCCTCCCTCAGCCTGTGACGCCTCAGAAGGAAAGCGGGCAAAGCCACCTGGAAGGGACGGGAGCCGTGTTGTTCGTCCGGCCAGAAGGATGAGCAGAAGGACTGTTCGTTGGTTCGTGTTATTTGGCCAGAAAAGGAGAAGAACGTGCGACAAATCGTGTGAGGCGAACCTATGTGGCATCCGTGCTCGTTAAGAAGGACTGGCGGGCAGCTGCGCGGCCCCCAAGCCTGCCTGAGCCCCGTCCTCTTTCCTGTTTTCCGGGCTCACGGCGCCCGGCTCAGATCGGATTCCACACGGACCACTCACCTCCTGCTTTATTTCCCTCTGAGTTTATCCGTTGTTTTCACCCAGATTGTACTTGTTGGGCCCACACTACGTGCTGCGCACACACAGGGGCGAGGGGGTGATCCCTGCAGCTGCGCAGGAGGGAGCAGACGGCGTCGTGTAGGCCCAGCGGCTGGGCAGAGACGCGTTGCACCGCGTCGACTGCTCCGAGCAATTATTCCACCCAAGTCTGTACCCGGTCTTGGACGGTGGAGCCCGGAAGGTGTGAGGGACGACAGAGTGAGTTGCTCTTTGCACAGGCCTTAAAAGTTACCATGGGGCTCTCTGAACATCCCTGAGGCATCATAAACACTGGCAATCTTCTGTGGCCACAAAGTCCTAAATCTACATTAGTACCAAATCGTGCACCGTTCCCATGCCATCATGTTTGGGCCGTTTCTTGGTGTTAATGTTGCTCTCTTATGGCGATACAGCTTCCTGGCTATTCACTCATTCGTTTCCACGTGTGTCCACTACCTACAGATAGTATGCAAGCCATCCTCGAACACACACCTGAGAACGACCCGTGGGTCCTACCGTGTCCACCACGGGCACCCCCCGGGAACTGGGGGTAAATACAGAAAGTCGGGCCTCACTCCAGACACACTGCAGCCGTCTCTATTTAGTAAGATCCCCACCCAAGCTTGAGAAGTGCTGGGCCAGGGGAGAGATCGCACACGCTAGTGCAAAGACGATTGGTGTCTGTGCCCCCGCAGAACACCGGGGGAACAAGTGATCCCCGGTTACGATGGCCTCTCACACGGTCACTATCTTAACTGAGCTCTACTAAAGCCTCAGAAGGACATTGTGACTGTGGAGGTCTGCTGTCTGCATTGATGGAAGACAAAAACTGAGGCTTTAGAAGTAAGCAGAGTGGTTTGCTCCAGTCCACTCGGCGAGTAAGTGGGATGATGCGGACTCAAACCCGGGTTTTTGTCTGAACCTGACGTGTCGTGAACTGCCATCTGGTGATCACGTCACAGCTGTGGTTGCCGTGGTTTACAGGAGGCTCTGTCCACGTGGCTAGGTGACCCCCCCCCCTTAATACCTGCACCTGTCTGACTCGTTGGGACCTCTGGGGACCTACCCCTAAGGCACCACCTTCAGTGTCAGGCCTGACCATCTGACCTCTCCGCTCATGTCCTCCCAGACCCTTCCAGCCCCCAGGAACCATTGGGGCGGGGGGTGTGCTAGGGCCACAGCAATGGGTGCGACTTCACGTCCCAGCAAAGGTGAGGCTCGGGGCCGAAGAGACAGAGAAAGGGAGGAGGTGTTTCAAACAGGCTTTCGTCCTCTGCAGAAAATGCAACGCACATACATCATATGTGACCTTGCAAAGCCAGTCTGGGCGCTCTGGCTCCCCTCTGCACTGAGTTACCCCAGGGGAAGTGGTTCAGCTCTCTGCCTACTTGGTGAAGAAAAGAATGGTCAGCATAGTGACAGCGGGGCCCTAAGTAGACAGAACTGTTTCTCAGGGAGAAGGTCCTATGGGAGACGAGAGAGAGAGAGAGAGAGAGAGAGAGAGAGAGGGAGAGATGCAGCTTGCCCCCAGAGTGGTGTCCCAACGCCAGGCGTCCCCTCCTGGATGGGCAGGAGCGACTCTGCAGCTCCAGAGCCCCGCCAGGCCAGCGGCCAGAGAAGGCTGTTCGCTCAAGGGAAACAGGAGCCTGCCACACCCCGAGGGGACCCGACACCGACTGCCCCCTGGGAAGTCCGCTGCCCTAGGGAGTGAGCCTCTGTCTGTCGGCACAGCTGGTCTCTCGAGGGCTCGCATCTGCCACGATGTCTTAGTGCCGCTGAACAAAGGAAGAGCCATACAGAGAGAGTCCTAAGTGATAGTAAACGTGCCAGGGGACTGCCCCCCGCCCCCCGTTCAGCTATTTAGCTGCGGGAAACCCACTAGTAGGTGAGGGTCTGTGGGACACGACCAAGTTTATTGGGCCCCTTACCGCACCCTAAGGGTGCGGGCTTTTGCATATATGTGCAAATGTTTTCTATAAAATTCATTTTTATGTGCAAGTTAAAATTTCTTTACACTGTGTCTCCAATAAGGTCCCAAATTCATAACTGCACAATGTGACATAGCTCGTTGCCTCTTGCTAACTGATACCATAAAACATGTGATTCCGTGCACATGTGTCTTCTGCTGGCTCCACAGCAGCCAATACAGAGGCCATTTTAATCCTGGTTGATATCATCCTCAAAGGACAAAATGGTCACTCCTCCTGGTGGAAAACACCAGCCCAAAGGGAAAGCCAAACCACCACATACTTCCCTTGCGCGACGGCCACAGCTGCAGCTGAATGACGGTCACTGCAAGTGGTCTTGTGCGGGGAAGGTGAGCGTGATGCGGGTGCGACCCGAGTCGGAATTCCTCCCATCGACCAAACGTCTCTTCAAAGAGTACGCGTCCCTCCATATTTTAAGCAATTAGACTTTTCTTTTAAAGTATTTATTTACTTTGAAAGGGGGGGAGGCTGGTGGGCGGAGAGAATCCCAAGCAGGCTCCCAGCTGTCGGCACAGATCCCCATGCGGGGTCCGTCCTGTGAACTGAGAGCTGAAATCCTGGTTTCAGCTGAGCTGAAGTCAAGAGCCAGACGCCCAACCGACTGAGCCACCCAGGTGCTCCAAGTAATTCGAATTTTTAAGAATGCACTGAGTGAAATGAGAGCCATCTGAGAAAGTATGTACTGGCTTCTCGGAGGAAAAAAATCAGTGTACTTGCGTGTCCCCATGATCCAGTCACACAACTCGAACCTCTCATTAACATACAAAGTCAAGACAACATTAATGGCAAAAAGCATTACTATGGTGCTGCGATCATTCCTCTGGAATTAAACCTTTCACTAAATGCCAGCTCTCCATCCAGAAATTGAAACCACATACAACGGGCTCAAGGACATAATTTCTATTTTCATAGCCGTTGATCATCTGCTACAGGTGAGACGATTCACTGGGCTAAAAGCTAGACGTCGTCCACATCAGTCTTCTTGACTTGGAAAAAACATTCTCAGAAGTCAGAAACTAGGTAGTCGTTACTGTTCATTTACAGTTATTGAAATAATCACTTTATTGTGTATAAATTACATACAGAGGCCAATCACAGGCTCCACATGTCTTGAGAGAAAATAACCTAGTTGGGCAGCTCCCCATCCCATGGACAAACTGCCCAAATACACGCAACCCAAACCAAAATGGCACCCTGGTTGAGATGCTCCCATTTTCCAGGAAGGAACTGGGAAGATCCCAGATGTCTCATGTTCCTGGTTTGCCCAAGGACTGAGCCGTGGAAGCTTCAAAATGGCCCTTGGCATTTGCACATGGACCCGTGCGCCCTTTCTGTTCCCCAGGGGCACAAACACAGCTGTGGGTGCGGTGCCCTCTGGTGGGAGGGATGTGCAATTGCAGGGTGGCGGTTGAAGCCACCCCTGCTGCTCTGGAAAGACTTAGCCTCCTGGTCAAGCTACCTGACATTGGGCAGGCCAAGCCCCAGGATGCGGGTATAGTTAGAACTGGTGGTGATTAAATACCAGCACAGTGTAAGATTCCTCCACCCTTCCCTGGCAATTCCCCATTAGCGTCTCAAAATCTCATGAGGAAGGGTCAGAAAGTAGCAGACGCAGATAAATTAAAAAGGTAGAATGGGGTGCCTGGGGGGCTCAGTCAGTTAAGCGTCCGACTTCAGCTCAGGTCATGATCTCACGGTTCGCGGGTTCGAGCCCCACATCGGGCTCTGTGCCGACAGCTCAGAGCCTGGAGCTGCTTCGGATTCTATGTTTCCCTCTCTCTCTGCCCCTCCCCCATTCATGCTCTGTCTCTCTCTCAAAAATAAATAAACATTAAAAAAAAATTTTAATAAATAAATAAATAAGAGATCCTTCAGCAAAATGAAATATCCCAAAATGACTCGCGGGCGACTCCAGGCTCGAGCATAACACCGTCACTCCAGCAAGGAGGCCGTGAGCTACATCGGGCCTCCCAGGCTGAGACGGCATCACCTGCACCAGACCGAAGAAAGAACAGGTGTCCTGGCTCAGAGAGGGGACTGCCCCCAGGGGTCACAGGCAGGCAGAATATCCCACAAGGGGGCTGGGCTGGCCATATCTCCCAGGCCACGGTGCCCATTTATCATTTCCTGCACGTGGGTGACGGGGGCTCTTGACCCAGCATGAGGAGGTAGGGTCTCATTCCAGGGCAGGCTTCTCACGCAGCCACGTTCACCATAATCAGGAAACATTCCCGAGCCAAGGTCTGCGGTCAGTGGACTGCTTCCACTGAGGCAGGTCAGTCCCACCCGTGCCACGTGGGTAGCAGTGAAGATGGGCACGTCCCAAAGGGGAGTCCTCGTGTGGTTAGGGAGGAGAGGACAGGAAGGCATGCCGGGCGGGCAGCCAGGGGCCCTGTGCGTGGACTGGTGTTATTTTGTCCAAAAAGAAAAATAAGGGACCACCCGGGTGGCTCAGTCGGTTAAGTGTCCGACTTCGGCTCGGATCATGATCTCACGGTTCGTGAGTTTGAACCCCATGTCGGTCCCTGTGTTGACGGCTCAGACCCAGGAGCCTGCTTCAGATTCTGTGTCTCCCTCTCTTTCTGCCCGTCTCCCTCTCGTGCTCTCTCTCTCAAGAATAAATAAACATTAAAAAAAATTAAAGAATAAGTAAAATACCCAGGCAAGATTAGTGGCAGGTATATTTTTACGGAGACTGTTATATTTTCTGCAGCTTCAAAATCATGCCCAACCACAGATCCTCAGAGCCTGGAACCCTAAAATGAGTTCCAGAGTGCCCCTAGTGTTTGAGTCATGAGAAAACAATATTCCAGAAGGAGGCAGGGCAGTGGCTGCCTCGCCGACTATGTTGCACTTCACGCTGAGGCCACCACGTGCTGGCGGTAAACGTCAGAGGTCTGAGAGGACCAGGTGGCAGGTGCGTGGCGGGAGAAGCACATCGTGATGAAAACACCAGACTGGGATGATGAAACGGGCTGCCTGCCTTTCCTCAGAAGCAGGAACCACCCGGGAAACCTCGTGCCTGGTCGACACGGGGGCCACGCCAGGCGAATGAAACAGAATCAGATCGAGCCCTGGTTAAGACAGAATAAATTGCCTAAAAGAAGTCAGGCATCCGCACAGACAAGAGAAAGAAATGATATATAAAAACTAGAAAGAAGCGAGGAAGGCTGTTTGCAGATGACGGGACGAGATTGGTCTGAAACCCTGTCCTAGCGGAAAATGCAGGAACGGGGCTCCACGCGAAGGGGCACATGCGGGCCTGCCAGGCCCGCGAGGGGCCCCGGGTCTTCCGGAGCCAGTGATGGGAGCCCCGTGGGCGGGCGCCCAGCAGGTGCCGGCGAGCAGCGAGACCAGAGGGGTCCGGGCGGCAGGAAGAGGGGCGCTGGGCCCTTGTAGACGGCTTGAGCAGGAGCGCAGCGTGAGCTGACAGGGATTTCACAGATCCCGAAGACGGAAAGGCGTCCGCACCGGATCTGATTCTCAAGCTCCTTTGTGAGCAGTGAGACGCGGTGTGTAAACTTTACACAGAGGGGACACCTGCTGGGTGGAACCGGGCCGGGGAGGTGCGGGCACGATGGGGTAACCGTGGAGGTCGGGTGGGGGGCGCACGGGCCTCCGACCCCGCTTCCTTCTCTGGGGCTGCTGTGGGTCGACCCCCGGCCCAGTCCTGCAGGGAGCCCGCTCAGCGTGCCAGCAACCTCGAGGCCCTGAATGGGCTGCAAGGCCCGGAACTCGCTCTCAGGGCACGAAGTCAGCTTCCTGGCCCCCGGCCCTCCCCCGCTCATCCCGTTCTTGCCACATGACCCCAGCCTGGTTCTTATCTGCCCCGTCCCTGGCCACACCTGTCACGGCCGTGTCTGCAGATGTCTGGCTACCACACCTGTCTCCCTTTTCATTTCAGTGAATTGAGACACTAAGTGCCCCCCCAGGGACTCCCCCCCAGGCCTCCAGTGACCTTTCCAGAAAAAAGTGGCCCCTTCGGTGGGAAGCCTTAACTGCTTCCCTGCCCGGATTCCAGGAGGTTCCCTGCTCAGGTTTCAGGAGCTGCCTGCCTTGCCTCCCCACCGACCCCCCCCCCCCCCGGGGCCATTCTGTCAGCCCAGGCATTTAATTAACTAATTACAACCTGCTCACATGAGTCCCCAGAACATGGTGTTCAGAGTGCAATTTTTTCCTTCCAATGCATTTATTATGAGCCCAGAATACATCTGATAGGCTCTCCCCGAGGGGATGCAGTGATAATTGGTCCCCCCATCTGCCGAGTGGCTCTGAACCGTCGGTCGCGCACGCTGCGTCTGGGGCGCACAAGAGGGAGGGCAGGGGGGCGTCTGGGACGTGGCTGGCACTCAGTCGCGTGAGCGGCCACAGGGGACCCACCCAGGCTGTGGCTGCGGGGTGGGGCAGACAAGCTCCGGTGACCTGGCTACGCTGTCTCTCCCGCCCAAGAGCAAGCCTGCAGGCCGCTGAGGGGTGGAGAGTCGGGCCCGGCCGAGACTGGTTCCTAATCGTCTCGCAGCAAACAAAAACTGCCTTGGGTTGTGGGTCCCAGATCCGCTGGCCCGGAAAGCCCCCGGGTTTTGCCGGGGTCCCAGGGCAGCGCCCCTCCTCCTGGGCGGGGTGGAAAGCTGGGGCGAACCGCACTGCCCCCCTGCGTCTCTGGGTCCTGGGCTTCGAGATGACCCAGCAAGTGTGCGGGGGGCGGGGGGCGGGGGTTTCTCAGCACAGCGACGCCAAGGAGGGGCTCCAGGGCCTGGCCTGGAGGGGCCAGGAGCCAGGGAGACACGAGTCAGCATCCCCTTGCTGTTGTGACGAACTGTCCCGCAGCCCCTCCCATCCGGCCTCACTGGGCTGACCTCAGGTGCCAGCAGCTCCGGGCCCCTCGGGAAACAGGACCTCTCTCAGTTCATCTTCCGGCTTCTGGAGGCTGCCCGTGGCCCTTGGCTTGGGCCCTTCCCCACCTCCAAAGCCAGCGAAGCCCTTCCCACGCCCCACCCCTCGGACCACCCCTTCTGCCCCCACATCCACCTGTGAGGACCCTGGCGACGGCATCGGACCCACCCGGCTGTGCCAGGATAATCTCCCTGTTTTTAGGCCAGCTGCTTGGCAACACGAATTCCATCTGCCTCAATTCTCCTCTGTTATGTAAACTAACGTATCTGCAGGATTGGGGATCAAAACATGAACGTCTCTGGGGAGCACGTCTTCCCCCACCACACACCCTAAGAAAATTTTAAGGTGGAAGCTTTTAAAATTGCAAAGGAAAAACTCTATCAACGATAGAATTTCTCTCTCCGGCTGGTCCGAGAAATCTGTGCCTCTCCCGTCGTAGGACGTGATCCACATAGGTCTATTGTGCTGGGAAATAGAATTTGCCGATGAAGCCACCTGGACTGGAGTCCATGCTTTGGAAGATTTTTAACTAAAAAAAAACTAGTTTCTTTAATAAATGCAGACTATTCCGTTTATTTCTTCTTGAGTGTGTTTTAATAGTTTGTGGCTTTCAAAAAAATTTTTAAGTTTATTTATTGAGAGAGAGCGTGTGCACACACGAGTGGGGGAGGGGCAGAGAGAGAGGAGAGAGAGAGAATCCCAAGCAGGCTTCACGCTGTCAGAGCAGACCCCAACTCAGGGCTCGATCCCACAACCCTGGGATCATGACCTGAAGTGAAACCAACAGTCCGATGCTTAACCAACTGAGCCACCCAGGCGCCCCTCAAAATTCTGTTTTGAATTCATTCCTTTCCTCTATTGTTTGCCTGTTTCCGATTTTCACATAGTTCAAAATATATCCTAAGTTCCTCGCATGTCTCCTTTGCCTTATGGCTTATTTAAGCGTGTCACATAATTTTCAAGTAGTCGGAGGGTCTCTGAATATCTTTTTGCTATCAATTTCCACATCAATTTTATTGTGGTCAGAAAACATGTTTTGTATGATTTCAGTTCCTTTAACTTTATCATAGCTTTTTGTAGCCCAGGAGGGTTTATTGGGTGGATTTCGTGTCCAGCCAAGAATACACGTGTGTCCCTGTCACGGAGGCTGCGGAGGGTGCTGTGCTGGTCTCGGCCCTCGCCCTGGTGGGTCTTCCACCCGCGGGTGCCGCCGATTACCGATAAAGGGGTATTGAAGTCTGCGACTACAGTCATTGATTCCTTATTGCTTTTTTCAGATATATCAGCTTGTACTTCGTGTATTTTGAAGTTCTTCTATTAAGCGGGTGCTCACTTAGGATTGTAAATTGGTAAATTGACCATTTATCATTACGTCGTCTCCCTCTTCCTCGCTCTGAAGTCTCCTTGTCTGATACCGATGTAGTGCCTGCAACGTTTCTTTATGGTCGTTCGCGTCATACAGGAGGCTCCTGTAAACAGCACAGCTGGCTTTTTTTTCTTTTTATTTTTAATTTTTTTTTTTAACGTTTATTTCTTTTTGAGACAGAGAGAGACAGAGCATGAACGGGGGAGGGTCACAGAGAGAGGGAGACACAGAATCTGAAACAGGCTCCAGTCTCTGAGCTGTCAGCACAGAGCCCGATGCGGGGCTCGAACCCACGGACCGTGAGATCATGACCTGAGCCGAAGTCGGACGCTTAACCGACGGAGCCACCCAGGCGCCCCCTGGCTTTTTTTTTTTTTCAAAATCCAATCTGATAATCTCTCTTTTTTAATGTTTGTTTATTTTTGACACACAGAGAGAGAGACAGAGCGTGAGTGGGGGAGGGGCAGAGAGAGAGGGAGACACAGAATCTGAAGCAGCTCCAGGCGCCGAGCTGTCAGCACAGAGCTGGACGCGGGGCTCAAACCCGCGAACCATGAGATCATGACCTGAGCCAAAGTCAACGCTCAACCAACTGAGCCACCCAGGAGCCCCAGATAATCTCTCTTTTTTAATTAATATGTTTAAGCCATTTGTATTTAATTCAGTTACTAATATGTTTAGATATAAGTTTATTATTTTATTGTTTTGTTTGTCCCCTATATTTTTCATTGTTTTCTTTCTCCCTTTCTGTCTTTCTTAGAATTCTTAGAGTATTTTTTACTCTTCCATGTTAACCTCTCTGTTGAGTCTGGTCTATGTCACTCTGTACAGCTGTGTGACTATGTAGTCGCTGGAGTTAATAAATCAATTTAGAAGTTTAACTTTTCACTGTCTACTTAGAGTTGAAGTTCTTCTGCAGAACAAAGAGGCTGGGCTCAGGGGGTCCATGCTCAAGGGGCCACAATCTGGGAGGCCTCATGCATGGATCACGCTCTTCGATTACTGTCTTGAAATCGTTCACGACCGTGGATGGGGGCCTCACGTTTTCATCTTGCTCTGTGTCCCGCAGTTAGTGTAACCAGTACTGAGTGTGATGAGAGGTCCAGACATTTTGGTTCTCTTCTTACAGATCTGCATAAAACATGTAATATGTAGTTTTTGAATTGGGGGGTGATGGGTTTTTTTAAGTCTTTTTTTTTAAGTTTATTTATTTATTTATTTTGAGAGAGAGGGAGTGGGGAGGGGCAGAGAGAAAAAGGGAGACAGAGAATCCCAAGCAGGCTCCACGCTGTCACCACAGAGGGCAACTAGGGGCTCGAACCGTGAGATCATGACCTGAGCCAAAGCCAAGAGTCAGACCTCAACCGACTGAGCCATCTTGGTGCCCCGGTACGTAGTTTTTAACATAACACACTATCTATCAAGTTAATCTAGGGGCAAAAAGAAACATCACGTCTGGGACTGGTTTGCTGTAAAAACATGCTGCTCTGTATATTTGTTTCTGACCCTTGGGGTCCTGCCCTCGATCTGCCCTCAGAAGCCGAGGCTTGTATAGCTCCCTGTCCCCTTAAGTGGACGACACACAGCCGTGCCTTTGAGGAGCACACAGGCTAATAAGAAAAACCGTCTAAAGAGGAAACAAGTGCAGGCCGTGGAGGAAAACTGACGTGCACAAATCCCAGTATTTACGGGGTGCTGTCCTGGGACTTAGGAGACCCTGGAAATGTCTAGATTTTGCACAGTCAGGTTTGGTGTCACCAGCGAGATCAAGGTCAGGACCTGTGACCCACCCTGTGGCCTCCTGGCATTTCCACCAAATGTGTTTAAACTCCAGGGATCTTGCAAGAAAACCCACAGCACATAAAAGAAAATGTTGACGTTTTTATGTGCATTTACTTTGTATCTTATCCCACGTAAAATTCTACATTTTTCTATATAATGTAGATATATTAGAACATTGCTTATGGATGTGATTTATAAATACATAGGCATAGGTTAGCCATGCTCAGAGCACTAACTCTGGGCGCAATCGAAGGCGGGGGCAGACAGTGCCTCTGAGCAGGTCCCAGAGACACGAGATTGGGGTGGGCTAGAGTCTCTCAGCATATCCTTAACAAACATGAAAGATGCATGGCCAGGAGCGTCTGGGGGGCTCAGTCAGTGGAGCATCCGACTCTTGATTTCAGCTCAGGTCATGATCTCAGGGTCATGGGATCAAGCCCCCTGTTGGTCTCCATGCTGACAGCCTGCTTGGGATTCCCTCTCTCTCTCTCTCTCTCTCTCTCTCATTCTCTCCCTCTGCCCCTCCCCTGCTGGCGCTCTCTCTCTCTCTCAAAATAAATACATAAAACTTTTTAAAAAGATGCATAGTTAATAAATAGGTATATTTCTTTTAAAAAAGATCCCACAAGACCATACCCATATAGAGCACAGACGCCCATAGGCACACAAGGAGGCAGAGATCACAGCTTTGCCGGGATGAAGGAAGGCGCTTCTATACCAGAGGGGGAAGCACTGTCCTGGCTGGAGTCGACTGGCCTTCAGAGCTGAGGTGGCCGAGGGATCCCTGGGACTTCATGGCCTTGATGGAAGCAGATGGTAGGTTCCCTGAGTGGTTTGGGGGAGGGGCAGAGTGCGGGGGGGGGGGGGGGGTGGAGGGAGGGGGTTATACCTGTTCTAACAGGCCTTTCCGGTAGTGCTGTGGGCCCCTGGGGAGGCTCAGCCCAGCAGGGGAGGTGGGGGAGGGGGGTGCGGGGAGGGGGGAGACCCCTAGCAGTGCAGCCCAGCAAGCATACCAGTGTGTGTTCGGACACCAGCAGAGCAGGTATAGCAAAAAAACCAGTATCATGAAAAGATGAAGAAAAGTTTGGCTTGGACAAACGTACCAAGAATTTTGTCATCAGAAGACCTAGGAGGACTTTTTTAAACTTTTTTCATAGTTAAAGGTATGTCTTGTTCCAAAACACAGTTTGCACTTAAATTACATGTGGGAGAGAACCATGGGGGCTGTGAATGGGGGCCTAAGTGCTCACCCCCGCCCCGCAGGCAAGGCCGAGGTCACTGCCCTGCGCCCCTTGTGCGGGCCCCTTCGAGACAGCCATTGGATGCTCTCCCTGCGAGGGCCTTCCTCGAGGAGGTCGTTGCCCCCACCAGGCATCTTGGCCGGTTCTGGCAGGGAGGCTTCAGCCAGCGGCCAGGGGGCCCCACCGCCTGCTGCCTGCCCCCCACCCCCACCCCGTGCTCCCGTGTAAACAGCCCCACCAACAGGGTTTAACCCTTGGTCCTAGTCTCCCCAATCCCCAGGCAGATTCCACCAGCTCCAGGGTGCACCCGGGATCTGCCTGGGCCACAGGGTCAATCAATCCATCGATCGAGCACGCCCACCTTTGTTAGCAGAGCCTTGTCCCCCCTTTCGCCCCCCTGCACTGCACCCCACCCCCACCCCCCTTCCCGAGCCCCCCAGGGCCTGGAAGGCGGGACTAACTGGGCCACTCCCAGGGGCACCTGGTCCCCGAAGGCAGCCGCCCTGCCCCCACACCTGCAGCAGGCCCAGCCTGCATTGCCTCCCTTCCTGTCTCCTCTCTCTGAGGGCCACCCGCCCCCACCTCAGGCTCCCCTCCCCTTGTACTCACAGCACTTACAGGGGCTGAGGTTGCCCTTTACCGTTTGGGAGGCCCGAGGGAGCAGAGCCCCTTGCCACCTGTCCCCAGACTTATTCCAAGAGCCACCAACAGTGTCTGGTGCACAGTGAATGCTGAATTCATAAAGAGGACAGAGGGAGGCAGGTAAGGGCAGTTGAAAATTTGGGCCAATGACCCTAATCCGGCCTGTAGATGTGTTTTATTTGGTCTCCGTTTCTCTTAAAAAAAAAACAAAAAAAAACACACATGTTTATGTTAAAATCAGGAGATTGCACACTGAAACCCAGATTTCCAGATCCTTGAGGAAAGGCTGCTGGCAGCCTGGCCTGCTTCCCCAGCCTGGCGGTAGCTCCCTGCACCACTCTGGGTGGCCCTCTCCTGCCCACCCAAGTCCCTGCCCACGTCTGATGTGGGATGGAATGTGAGGAGGCCACGGGAGGCCCAACGGAACCGGTAGAGCCTCCCCCCATCTTTTCTAAGAGCGAAGGCCCTGAGGAAACGCTGGGCACCTGTCTTCCTGGCTCAGGCCGCTCTCTGCCCTCGCTGGACCTCAGCCCTGCTTCCAGAGCCTCACGGCCAGGCACGCACCTTCACCTGCACTGTTCAGACGGGGTGGAGACTGAGCCTGGGACTCAGCCTGGATCTGAAACTTTCTCCAGCTACATATTTTCCACCTGGGCCCCAGCGCAGGGCCCCCATTGGGGGCCACCCCCCACACACACACACGTCCCGCAAGCAGGTGGACGATTCACCTGACTGTGTGTGTTAACTGAACCTTGGAGGCTGAGCTGGGCGGCTCCTGGGACCGGGTGGGTACAGCCTGGGAAGTGCCAGGATCCAGGGCCACGCTCCAGGGGCCCCGCAGCGGCCCCCAGGCACACACGCCGAGCCCTCAGCCCACATGGCCTCCAGTGCCCCCCACCACCCCCCGCTCCCCCCACTGACCAGCCCCTCCTGTCCGGCGCAGACCCCGATGTGCTCCCTCGAGATGCTTCCTCTCAGGGCAAGTCTTTCTTGCGATTTGAAGTCACATGTGAGGGGACTGGTCTGCAGACAGGGGGCCTTGGTGAGCAGCCCCAGGTGAGCAGTCTTCTCCCAAGGGGAACCTGTTTGAATTCAGACCGGAGCAACAGCTCTCACCTCAGTTCCTGGTGAGACACGGTTGAGGGTCCTTCTTGGGGGGCACCTGTCACTTGGGGGTTACGGGCTGGCCCTTACGCATGCTGATGCCTACTGGAAGAAGCAGATTTTTTACCAAAGGGGGCACCCGGTGGCTACAAGACCTCAGATCCAATGGGCAGAGTGCCCGCACCCCAGCTGGGAGAGACGGCCCCTCTCCCCGTCGGCAGGCGCCGGTCCTGGAGCTCGGCCTGGGCACATGGCTTTCACAGAACTCACGGACAGAAACCAGGGGAAACGCCGCGTCGTCTGCCCCCTCTGCCGCTCTCCCTGTGTGTTCCCGGCCATCGTCCACCTGCTGACGGGCCCCACGAAAAACGGTTTGAGGATCCCAAGGTGTCATTGAGGGAGACACTCTTCATACTTGTCATTCAGGCTGCATTAGGCAAAGATAAATACAGGAAAAAGACAACTCAGAAGACGGCAACTTCTCGAAGAAGGTGCGTTCAAACAGGATCCAGGAGACACCTCTGCGGCACACAGCGGCTGCAGGGGCCGTGGCCGGAGGGAGGCAGGAGGCAGTGGGAGCAGCGGGGAGCAGGGCCTGAACTCAACGCCGCAGCACCGCCACCTTCTCGTGACGGGGGCGTCGCTCACGAGGGGCCGGCCGCTCCGGCTTCGACGGCCACTAGTGACATCAGGAGGCGATGGGAACAGGAACATCACAGATCGGGCACTAAAGACGCCAGGACCAGTGTCCCTCCTTCTACCCCGGACCCATCAAGACAAGGGAGCGCCTGTGTCCTTGGAGGTTCTGACCTGAAGCCCCCGGAGCCTTGTGGCTGGATATAAGTCCGTGTCCCCAGCACCTCCCCGGTCACACGGGAACGCAGCGTGGGAGGGCCTCGGAGCCCCACGGCCCAACCCGAGGGCCCTGGCCAGCCGGCCGGGACAGGGCAGAGGGAAGCAGAGCCGTTCACCCTGCTTCTGAGCAAACCCTACCTTGTTTTCTCATGTTTCTGGCAAAACAACAATGATAAATTTGTTTCATTCCAAAAACTTTCCATTTTCCTTAGGTGTTTACACAGAGCTGTTGTTGATACAAAATGTAGGTTGCTGGCTTCTGAGACCAGCTCTGAATCCAAGATATCGGATCAAGTTTCTGAGAAAGTAAGTTTTCAATTTACTGATAATCAATAAATTCAAGGAGAAACAAGCTATAATAATTTCAGCCCAAGAGTAGTTATTTGGGGATTTGCAAAACACCTTTCTTCCAAAAAGCTTAGAACATTTTAAGCCTGTTAACTCTGTGGTCATAATGGACAAACCAAGAGGTAACTTTTGTCTCCTTCCGGGTGAAAACGGAAGCTCTGTGGTGAGGGAAGAGCACGCGGCCACGGCTCAAACCACGGCTCGGACCATGGCTCGGACCGTGGCTCGGACCACAGCTCGAACCACCCACTTCCCACTGAGGTGAGGACAGAAATTCCAGTAAATGGGATCTTTCCCGTTGATGCTCCCTCTCCTGGGTGCCGCAGCGGACCTGCCCTCACCATTTAATTCTTGCAGCAGAAACAGGGCCGAACAGAGGCGGCCACGTCCTCTCAAACAGGTGCAGGTTCAAGGAAAAGCCTGCATCTTCAACTAAGAACCTGCGTGCCAGCCCAGCTCACCCAGTGAATAAACAACACATGATGTCTGGGCACCGAGAGGCCAGCGTAAAATTAGTTCGTGGATTCTCCGTGGAAAACTGGCTGTGATTTACAGCGTGTCCAAACCTCTCACTGACGCTTTTGTACAAAACACTTGCCCCACACCCTCAGACATTCTTCAGTTGCTAGGATCTTACTGGGGTGCCTGGGGGGCTCAGTCGGTTAAGCATCTGACTTCGGCTCAGGTCATGATCTCACGATCGGTGAGTTCGAGCCCCACGTCGGGCTCTGCTGACAGCTCGGAGCCTGGAGCCTGCTTCGGATTCTGTGCCTCCCTCTCTCTCGGCCCCTCTCCCGCTCACACTCTCGAAAATAAGTAAAAGTTAAAAAAAAGAAAAAGCTATAGGATCTTACCATTTGATTATGTCCCCGAAGGCAATGTGCCCTTTCATGTGACTCATGTTCCTTACGAAGAGTCACACAAACGGCCCACTTGAGGTAGCAACTTCCAGCAGCAGGTGCAGAAAAGGCTCTACAGCCCGTGGAAGATCTGCTTGGCTGCGCGTGCGTGAACGCACGTCCAACCCGCCACACAGCGGCCAGCGGCTCCCACGGTTCTAGGTCTTGCAGAACTCACAACAGCTTTATTTGATCTGAGTAGTTTCTGCTGATGCACAATTCAGATTCCTCCAAGGAGGAAACTCAGCGTTTAAAGTCCCTCCCCTGGAGAAACAAAGCCTAAAAACGGCCACACGTTTGTAGCGCGTAGTGTGCCAGCCTCTGAGGAAGAGGGTGAGGGACACGTGTGTGCACACACACTCGCATTCTCCAGCTCGGTGGGGGGAGGGGTGCTCTGCGGCTGGCACAGCCAGGTTCTGGAAACCACCCCACATTCCTGACAGGCCCGGAGCTGCCCGTGGAGCCTGCCAGGACACGGAGTCCCTAACGACCATTTTCAAGACCTAAATCCCCAAATAAAGCTCATGTTGGAGAACAGGACTCCCGTGTTTAATTCACGCATGATGCCGACAAAGTCAAAGTCACGGCCTTGCTCTGTTCTGCAGGTGCAGTCTGTAATTCTGTCCCGGATAATCGCCTTACAAACGCACGTCCCTGGGGACAAGTCTGTCTGAGGGAAATCACTTAATTGGAGAGATGCACGCTCTTCCCAATTAGCGACAAAAATTAAAATTCACGCCCAATCCTCATGTTTAGCCATAATTGTGGTCAGTGACATCATCACCAGACGGTCAGCAGACGGTATCTGTGAGCCTTCGTCCGCCCGTGTCCCGCACCACCGCACGCCCAGGCTGGCTCCGGGGAAGGGCCTGAGCAGGCTCGGCTCACGGGGAGGAGACAGAGGCCCAGGACCGAAGCCTGGGGAGCACCGGTGGGGATGAGCCACGGGGCCCGGATTCAGAATGTGGTGTCCAAGCCCCAGAGCTGGGACGCCCAGAATGGAGGCCGAGCTCTGTAATCAGGGAGTCACCTCCAGGCCGGCAGGCAGAGCGCCTCAGGGCGCACCTGTGCAGGGGTGAGGTTGGCGGGCAGGAGGAGGGGGAGAAGGCAGGGGAGGCAGGCCGGTAGGGTGCGGGGTCCGCCGTCAGTGGTGAGGGGAGACGCGGGTGGCACGCGGGACAGGAAGCTCACCCGTGACGATGGCACCCGGGGCAGGAGGCGTGCCCCTCAAACCTAGGCTTGGAGGTGAAGGAAGGCTGTGGGGACCGCCGTGGCCTCCTGCGTCCACGGGGACCATCGCCTGCAGAGGGCTCCGCAGACGGTGCGGGCAGGACGTGGGGCGAGGCGGGCTGCTTCTGAGAGAGTGCTGGACGCAGCAACCGCTGGTCCCTCAGACCCGTCCCACCTGGAATGCCGCCTCTCCGACGGCAAGCCGGCCACCCTCAGCGGCCTCGGGAGCAGCCCCGGAGGCCCCACTGCACAGAGAAGGGGGTCGAGGCCCCTCGGCAGAGCGATCTGCCCCAGGTCGCGTGGGCTTGGGAAACCAGCTCGAGTCCCCGCAGTGGGCTTCCCTTCCTTCCCACCACCCGGCTAAGCAGACAGCGGGGTGGCTGTGGACACGGGAGGCCAGCGGGGACACCAGACGGCATCTAGGCTTCGAGGGTCTTTGTGCTCCACCCCCCTCGCTCCCACGGGGATGCCAGAGCCGGGTGCCCACCCGGGCTGAGCCCGAGTTTTCACTTATTTCCCTCTTGACAAACCCCATTGTCCAGCTAAATCAGCTGGCAAAGCCCTGGGAGAACGCCCCCAAGGCCGTCAAAGGACCCGGGTCCAGAGGCACAAAGCCCACCCTCAGCCCCCAGCCGCATGCCAGGGGCAGCCCAACACAATGCTACCCACCGTCCCCAGACCCCAACCGCAGGCCTCTGCTGCTAGATTAAGACGCTAATCCACACTTCATCTCCGGTCCTTTGAGGCCGTTTTTAAAGGTAATTCAGCGCTACCATCTGGGGACTTGAGACAAAACCTTGGGCAAGAGTGACCTTTGATTGCCTTGGAGGCGCTAACGAAGGCTTCCACAGGTGAAGCCTTTCTGTTCCCTCCCTGACGATGCTGATTGATAACACGGAGCTAATCTCTCGCCTTTGTTCCCAGGGGGCAAAGGTTCGAGCGCGCCTTTCAGTCCAGGCCTTTCAACTATCCAGCGAGTAAATCATAACAGGACCGGAGGCCCCGGGATTAATTCCCTGCGGGAAATGCTCTCCTGGGTCCCTAATGAGCACGGCCTCTCCGGGACAGAAGGGGCTTCTCCCTTCCCTTGGAAACGGGAGAGATCCCGCACCTCATGGCCAGTGTGCCATGAACGAGAAGGGCAAAATCAGAGGGTTTAACCACGTGCAGTGTTCACGCAGCTGATGTAGACGGGCGTCAGCGACAGGAAGAGGGAGATGGCCCGGCGTGCCTGACCGGCCGCTCCGCTCCTGACAAACCCCCGCTCGGGTGCCGAGTTTTCCCGGGAGCCCCTGACTCGGCGACACCTTGTGTCCGGGGGTGTCTCCACACCTGTTCCAGCCGTGTGTCTTCACAGGGCTTCACGCCCTAGACCAGCACCCCCAACAGAGACACAGCGAGAGCCACGGCAATGGTCTCTTTTCACATATGTCTTCAGAATCTGGGGTGCGTTTTATGCATACATACAGCACGTCTCGGTTCAGAGGAGCCTTGCGTGGCGGTGGCCACCGAATCGGCGAGCCTGGTGCTCTCCGGCACCGTGGCTGGGCTCCTGACCACAGCGCAGTGCTCACAGGACCCAGGTGTGAGAGACGGGCACTCACACCGCAAAGAGCAATCTTTCAGAGCTTACAGGCATTTGAAGAGTGACCTCAGATACGTAATGTGCAAGTCACAGGAATGAATGTGTAATGGTAGAATGTTGTCAGTGGATGAGGATATTAGAAGGAAAGGGAGTGATTTGCAGAATCCCTGTAACCCGCCACGTGGCTGCCTTCACAGGATGGCATGTATTTAGGTTCAGCCCGCCATTCCAATGGGGGAGGGGGGACGTTCCCAGACACCAGCCGGGTGGGGGTGTCCGTCTAGTCAACTCAGTTCTGACACCATGTCCCTGGAGATAGACTCAGACCCCACAGGTCAGGGGCTCGGTCCCGGAAGGCCGTCCCCCACTTCGGATGCCAGTCTCCGGTCCAGACTGTCACCTGTGCTCCTGACCCCACCGGCTGTACATCAGAAGTGCCCAAGACCTTCTTGGGTTCAATTAATTTGCTCGAGCAGCTCAAGGAACTCAGAGGAGCTGCGGTTTATTAAGAAAGAACGGGACTCAGGAACGGCCAGATGGGAGAGGCGGGCGCAGGGCAGGTGTGGGGACGCGGTGGCGACCTTCCACGCCCTCTCCACGTGCGTCACTCCCCCCAAATCCCCGCGTGTCCACCGACCCAGAAGCCCTCCAAACCGTCCACGGGGGTGATTGACGAAACCTGCGTGATTGACAAAACCCTCTACCCCTGGTGGTTGAACCCAACCTCCGCCCCCCCCCCCCCATGGAGGTCAGGGGGTGGGAGGGAAAATTTCAACCTGTAATCCTGTGATTGTTTCCCTGGCCAGCTGCCCCCACCCTTAGGGCTTTCCAAAGGTCACCTCGTTAACACAACAAAGGACACCTTGGTCACTCTCTTGGCTGAGACCAAATACATACTCATTTTAAACCACAACCTGGCACTATGGAATCGCTTCTCGAGAACAAATGCGATGAGCTGAGAAGACTAACGATCCACCAAGGAGAGACGCCAAGTGGACAGGGACAGGTCAGGAAATCCCTCCTTCCAGAAATTTCCACCTTTGAGAGACAACAGAGGGAATGAGATCTCATGGGGACGGGAGGCAGCGATGGGCTCCAGACCTGCTGCCGAGGCCCTTGGGGGCGGAAGACCTTTGCCCCGGGTTGGCTTAGCCACAAAAAACCTCTCTGGGTCCCGGGGCACGGGTGACAAACGTCCTTAGTTCAGCAATCGAGGACACACGCACACGGAGTGGCTGTGAGGCCACGGAACTGAAACAGCTATGGTGCACAATGCCTGGGCCCGGCCGAATCTTCGGGAAGGGGCAGCCACGGCCCCAGAACCACGGCCGCCAGGGCTCGGTCGGGAAAGGAGAAATTCCATTTCCAGTAACCTTTCCCTCAAAGTTCCCCGGGAAGTGGAGAAACCTAACCTCAGGAAGACAGCTGGGGCTGGGGGGGAGTGGGGGGCAGCCAACACGGGTTCCCTCAGGTGAGTTCATCGTAGGGCAGGTCTGACAGAGACCATAATGTTGGGGTCTCCTGGGGGGCTCACTCTGTTAAGGCCCCACTCTCGGTTTAGGCTCAGGTCATGGTCTCACTGTCTGTGAGTTCCAGCCCCGAGTCCAGCTCTGCCCTGACAGCATGGAACCTGCTTGGGATTCTCCCTCTCTCTCTCTGTCTCTCTCTCTCTTTCTCTCTCAAAAATAAACAAACAAACAAACAAACACACAAACGTTAAAAAAAGATATAGGCACACCTGGGTGGCTCAGTAGGTTAAGCATCCGACTTCGGCTCAGGTCATGCATGATCTCATGGTTCGTGAGTTCGAGCCCCGCGTTGGGCTCTGTGCTGACGGCTCAGAGCCTGGAGCCTGCTTCGGATTCTGTGTCTCCCTCTCTCTCTGCTCCTCCCCTGCTCACACTCTGTGTCTCTCACTGAGCCCCCAGGGCTCACATATATGTGAGTATGTATGTCAAGATTATATGTGTCCATATTCAGATTATATATGTATTATATATTTAGATTACATATGTATATCAGGGTGCCTGGGTGGCTCAGTCGGTTGAGTGTTTGATTCGGCCTAGGTCATGATCTCACGGTTCATGGGTTTGGGCCCCGTGTCGGTCTCTGTGCTGACAGCTCGGAGCCTGGAGCCTGCTGCCGATTCTGTGTCTCCCTCTCTCTCTGCCCCTCCCCCGCTCATGCTTTGTCTCTTTCTCTCTCTCTCTCTAAAATAAAAGTAAACATCTTTTTAAAGACAGAAATGAAGAAAAAGCATCCATTTTTAAAACACAGCATTATTGAATGAAAACAGATGGAATTTTTAAAAAGCAGGTGGCTATGAAGAAGCAGTTAGAAATCTCAGAACTAAAACTGTAGCCACTGACATTTTTAAAAACTCAACAGAGGGAACAAGCGTCAGCCGGGACACAAGAGAGCTTCCGTGGCTCGAAAGACAGGGCTCTGGGCTCCGGGCTCCGGGACAGCTTTCGTCCCAGCCTCGAACCATTAGAGGCACGGCTCACAGGCCAAGAGGAACAAGCGAGAAGCTCCGATGCGCGTCTTAATGGTGATAAAGCGTCCTCTGAAAAACAGAGAGCTGAGGACTTTCGCGAATTAGAGAGGCAACTTCAGGCCGGTGGGACATTCGTGTCCAGAAGGAAGCAAGGCTGCAGAACGGCCCCGCGGAGGGGAGATCGCCACGGCCGGAGGGCGGGAAGTCGGGCTTAGAGCCTTGGCTCACGCCCCACCTGCCACGGGGGTTCCGGGGACACAGGAGTGACGTCCCCACGGTGGCAAGGGGAGCGACGTGAGCCATGGTGTGTGCTCGCCCAGTGTCATTTAAGAATGAGAGAAAACAAAGATTTCCACAAATAGCTAAGGGTGTTTTCTACTTCCAAACCTCCCAAAAAGGATTGTTAAATGAGTATTTTGGCGAGAAGAAAAGCAAAAGCTAACAGATGCAGGTGATATTAGGACAATGGTGAGCACGGACACGGTGTGTCCGTAACTTTAATTAAATATTAAATGTAAATAAAATGGATAAGTAGGGGCGCCTGGGTGGCTCAATCGGCTAAGCGGTGACTTTGACCCAGGTCATGATCTCGCGGTTCGTGAGTTTGAGCCCCGTGTCGGGCCCTGTGCTGACTGCTCAGAGCCTGGAGCCTGCTTCGGATTCTGTGTCTCCCTCTCTCTCTGCTCCTCCCCCGTTCATGCTCTGTCTGTCTCACTCTGTCTCTCTCTCAAAAATACATAAACATTAAAAAAAATTTTTTAAATCAATAAGTAATATCATGTTGAAATGTAGGTAGTTAAAAACATTAAAATATTTTTCCTGTTTGGAAGGATAGTAATACCAAGCAGACTCTGAATTGTTAAAAATAAAATTATAGTAAGATACGCATGTTAAGATGTTAGGGTAGATTTTAAAAGAAGAGAAATTAAAAACAAAAAAGAGGGGAGACGTGTGGGGTCTTTGGGGAGGTGACACTCAGACACTGAGAGCACGAAGACATCTGCACAAATGGAACGTATGCGGGTCACGTGGAACTCATGGACGAGAGGACTGGTTTTGCAAATACAGTAATTCTCCCCCTTACGGGCCTATGAGTTAAATGATGTTCCAATCAGAATTCCTGAAAGATTTATTCTGTTGACCACCTGACCCTAAATGTCGTTAGAGCAAAACTTAGGAATAGCAGAGAATAGCTGAAACGCAGAGGGGATGGGACGACGGTGGTGTCGTGACGGGCGGGGACACAGACAGAACAGAGGGTCCAGAAACAGGCACACAGATTTCCAGAATGTTGACCTGTGGCAGAGGCCTGCAAATGAGTGAAGAAAGAAAGCACTACTAAAAAGTAACGTTGAGGGGCGCCTGGGTGGCTCAGTCGGGTGAGCGTCCGATTTCGGCTCCGGTCATGATCTCGCGGTCTGGGAGTTCGAGCCCCTGCATCAGGCTCTGCGCTGTCAGCTCGGAGCCCTCTTTGGATTCTCCGTCCTCCTTTGTCTCTGCCCCTCCCCCACTTGTGCTCTTTCAAAAATAAATAAACATTAAAAAAATAAAAAGTAACGTTGATATGACATCAAAAGCACAGACAATAAAAGGAAAAACAAAAAAATCACATCAAAGTAATCACTTCTGTGCACCAAAGGACACTACCAAGAAAGCAAAGGGCCTACACGATGGGAGAAAATATTTACAAATCACATATCTGATGAGGGATTAATATCCAGAATATATAAAGAACTCTTACAACTCAACAAAAAACAAGCAAATTTTTAAATGGGTAGAGGACTTGAATAGGCGTTTCTCCGAAGAAGACACACACAATAAACACATGAGAAATGCTCACCACCATTAGTCATCAGGGAAACGCAAATCAAAACCACAATGAGATACTGCTCTGCACCTGTCAGAATGGCACCCTTGTGCATCGTGGGCGGGAAGACACAACGGTGCAGCTGCTACGGAAAACAGCCTATTGTTCCTCAAAAAGTTAGACATAGAATTCCTGCGTGGCCACTGCTCAATACATGCCCAGAATAACTGAAGGCAAGAACTCGCAGAGATGATTGTCCAAGCGTGTTCCCATCAGCATTATTCACATCAACAGGTGAACAAAACATGGCCACTCTGTACTGGGAATACTCTCCAGCCGCAAAAGGGAATGAAAACTGTCCACGTAGGTGGACATGGAAAGCGTGACGCTCACCAAAATAAACAGACAAAGGACAGGTGCTGCGTGCCTGCCATGTATACGAGGCGCCAGGACAGCAAAGTCACAGGGACAAAAGGTAGATGAGAGGTGGGGGGTCAGTGATCACCAGGGACACAGTTTTGGGTAAAGACAGCGGTGACGGTCACACAATGTCGTCAATGTATTTAAGGTCTCTGCAAGGCATGCTTACGCAAATACTTCCATGACAGATGTACTGTGTCTGTTTTACATTGAAAAATGGCCTGCAAAGTTGTTTATGATAAAATAATATTCCTCCCTCAAACTTTACTCATACATAAAGTTCCTGGTGGACTAAAGCCATCACAGTAAGAAGCAAAACATTAAGGTTTTGGAAGTAAATACAGGAAAATATCTTTATGACCACCGGAGGGGAACTTACTTTAAAATACATACAAACATGACCCCTCCCAAAAAAGGTGAATAGATCTGACTCCCTTAAAATGAACAGTTTCTGTGCCCGTGTTGGTGTCTTCGTTTTGACCAACGTAAGAGGGCGACACAAGATGAAGACGGGGAAGCCGGTGAGGGGTCAACAGCTCGTTCAAGATAATCATTTCTGCGAATCAGGATAGGGAAAGATACTTACCACACACACACCCAGCAAATATTAATTTGCAAATTTTGAAAGCGTTCCTACAAAGCGGTTTAAAAACTGAGCTCGATAGGAAAAAGGGCTACGGCGAGCAGGCGGGCACGGAAACATAGACGCTTACGTGTCACACGTCTCAGCCTCACTGTTGACCAGGAAGCGTAAGCGTAAAAAGGAAACATCCTTTGGGAACGCGAAACTGTACAGCATGAAACACGGTGGTGTGCTCGACGGGGGGGGGCCGATCCGGCGTGTCAGCCTCGCGCTGAATGTGGACGCGCCCCGGGACCCAGAGCTCCCACAAGAGCACCTGCCTGAATGATCCAGAAGGTCAACGGAAGCGCCTGAACAGCCTGCACAGATCGACAGCTCAGTGAACTGTGGATCATAGACGCCACGTGGAGGCCACGTGGAAACTGAGATGGTAGATTAGAGCACACACACCAACTAAATAAACCCAGAGGTGGTTTTTCAAGCCAGTCAAGGACCAGTAAGTAACAGGCTCCGAGCAAACAGGCCGGCGCCCGCCGTGAGCCCCCATACCTGTGCGGACGGGTAACCGCCAGCCCCGGGGAGGCTCACAATCGTCTGCTGGAACTTTCTTGTTTTCGAACTTTTCACGACATTTCCCTCTTTCTCCGCCACTCGGGAGCAGAGCTTGCGCAGCCGGCCCTCGCGTGGCCGCTAAATGCCCAGACCCCTGGCCCTGTCGCAGGCTGGGTGAGGTCCATTGCAGCCTCGAAGGAAGGTCCTCAGCTGGCCCTGGGCGCTTGGGCCATGGGATGAAAGCCCCAGGTGGTTGTTGTGAGCTGCCTGACCACCCTGCTTCGTCCCACAACCTGCAGGCCCCTCTCTCTGGCCGTGGCCACAGACACCCTGCACCTCCAGCTCCCAGGCCCCCCTGGCTCCGCTCCTGCTGGTGGTTACAGGTCCAGATTCCCAGGCCACACGCTCCATTGGCCCGAGTCATTTCTGGGCCCCGCCACGGAGACCACCAGGCTGACGGCTGCTCAGGCACCACCCAGGTCCCACGCTGTGGTTGGTTGCAGGGGCTGGTATCTGGTACAGGAGGGCAAGGTTTGTAGGCCAGGAGAGGACACACACAGGCAAAGGAGGAGGCGGGACCCATGGGGCAGCTGGGCGTCTGGATGGGGACAGACGGGCAGAGAGAATGCCAGCTAGAGAGTCTGGGCTCAGACCACGGACTGCGATAGTCATTGCTGTGTTTTGAAGACAAGAATGACATAAAGGGCCATATACCATTTTCGTCCCATTTCATAGGTAAGGAACCTGCAGCTTGGGGACCAGGGAGCTTGTCTGGGGACACAGCTCGTCCCTGGGGCCAGAGGACTCCCCCCCACCCCCAGATCCCTGGTTCCACTGCCCCGCCTCACGGCACGAAGTCAAGGGCAGCTCTCTGCTGCCAGTGTTGGGGTGCCCTCAGGGGGGCCCAGAGGATAGATGGGCGCCCCATCCACATTCCCGCCAGGCACCTGCTGGTTTTCTTCTACATGGGGATGGCTGCTCCCACGCAGGGCCTTCCTCTGGGGCCGATTGCTCTCCGAAGCATAAATGCCCACCGCGGGACATGACACCGGCTGGTACAGCCCCTGCCTCTTCCCTGTTCCTGCCTCTGAGCCACATCCTTCACGGACCCCTTGGGAGGGTGCCTGTGATGGTGTGTCGGTGGTGACGGGTGCAGTGACGGGCACTGGCCTCAGGGGCCTGTGCAACGTTCACTCAAATGCACCTGCCAGCTCCAGCTGCCCGGGGCGGTGGGGGCAGGAGCAGACAGGTGGCCTCGGCCGCATTCATCTGAGAAAACTTGTGGCAGGGGGGAGACGTAAGCAGGGGGACATCAGGGAGGAGGGACTCGGGTGCCCCAGGATGACGTCGGGAGCATTGGACGGCAGGGCCAGCTGACAGGGGAGGGGCATGCTCCGGTCCTCGGAGATGGGATCGAGCGTGAACAAAGGTGGTAACCTAGAGACGACTGGAGTGACCATTCTGTTGATGGAAAGGTTGGCCTCAGAGCACATCTTCGACCTCCTGCCTCCTGGCGTGTGTTTCTGGGGACACGTCTCAATCCCATGTGCCCAGGCCCTGGGGTCGGTTGGGCCAAGGGGTCGGGGGCTCGTGTCTCATGGGCCTCCTTCTGGCTGGGCAGCCAGCTTCTGGAAGCTGGTGTCTTGAGTGGGGACAGTGACCCTGGTCTGCGGCAGGGTTGCTGGGATGCTATCAGAAAGGGGAGAGCCCCTTCCCGGCCTCGGAGAATACAGCCACACACGATCTGTCTGGGGCGTGAGCGGACAGGCTGAGGGCCCATGGGAGTCCCCGAAGTGCTGAAAGTCCATCCTGAGGGTTCCCAAATCAGCACCCGGGTCCCCTCCCTTCGGGCTAGGGTGATGGCCTTTCCATGGGAAGCCGGTCCACTCGGTCCCGGGAAAGCTGCAGACAGACACAGGAGCAGCCTCGGCTCCTTGCAGATGGACAGCCGGACCCCGTGCTCTTTGTGGAAATGAACGTGCCCGTGCCAGGACAACCTCCCGCCCCTGGCCACCCCAGCTCCGCTCCCCACTGCCCAGTGTGTGCCTTCCGTCCACGCGGTTCGCCTGCCATGCCCGCTGCCCAGAGAGACCCTCCAGGGGCCGGCCTCCGCCTTTCCGTCTGGCAGAGATGCCCATGACCAGAACAGGCTCAGGACGGGCCGGTGGGGGCTCAGGAAGCGCCGACCTCCCCCCGCTCCCCTGCCCCGACCCGCTCCGGGGGCCCTGCCCGCTGGCACACCCCGCAGGGCCCGAGCAGCCGGCGGCGGCGTGGACGGAGCAGCCAGTGTAGATGAACCGCGTCCTGCGGTCACAGCAGCCCAGGCCAAGCCCGGAGCCGCCACCAGCTGGAGGACAAAGCAGGCTGCTGGCAGGAGCTTCCCCTTGGAGGGAAAAGCGGATTAAGGGCTCCGTCGGGGCTGCCAAAGCCCGAGCCTGAGACCGGGCGGGAGCCGCGGGGGCAGGGCGGGCGCCTGGCTGCGGGACGCGGGGACAGATTGTGTTTTGGCAGCTGAGGGAACGGCTGGCAGGAAGGGAGGTGTGCGCGTGGCAGCACAGACTAATGATGTGTGATGGTTGCAGGCGCTTGGCTGGGACACCAGGTGAGAGAGGGGACGTGCGGGCACGTGCTCCCTGCCGCCCGGCCGAGGGCGCCGTGTGCGGGGGGCCAAGGACAGAAGCGTTCCCGAAGTCGCAGGAGCGGGTCCCTTGCGTCCTGGCTTCGGGCACAGTTCACTGTCAGGCAGGCCCGCCCGCCCCCCCCCCACCCCCCCGTGGGGCTTTCGCTGGGCCGACGGGGAGCCGGTCTGTGGATCAGACGCCCTGCGGCAGCCGGGCCACAGGGAGGGGCGGGTGCCCACCGTCCCAGCGTGGGGGCCTCCCGTCCCCCCGCGTGAGGAGCGGGGCTCCGCACACGGCCCTCTGGCACCTCCCGCAGGAGCCTGGCTGCGTCCCTGTGTTGGGCACATATCTGTCAAGAAGATTAGTTTCAATTTGCCATGAATGTTTTCAAACTCCTTCCTTATACATGAAAGTGTCACCACCTCATCTCAGCCTCTGCCAAGTTGAATGGCAAGTGTGTAAGAGTGAGTTTTCTGTTTTCTGGGAAGATAAATAAATAACACTCACTTTACATAATCCCTTGGCCCACGCCAGCGAGCTGGTTCCTTGCAGGGAGATCCCCTGGTGCACACGGGTCCTCCTGGCTGCGGCGTGTGCGTCTAGTCTGAATCGTCCTTCAAGAAATCCAGGCCGAAGCAAAGACCTAACGTTTTGACTGAAATTTTATATTACATTCACAGAAGCTGGGCTCACAGGACAGGCTTGGACCAACGCTTCGTCACTTTATAAAAAGTAAATCCCATCAAAATCTGTCCTTCCAGAGGGCAGAGAATAAAGGGACAAGAGCCCGCAAGTCCTACCCACCAAGCACACGGGCTGCGTGCGTGGCAGGGCGCCTAGGGTCTCACGTGTGTGCCGCACGCCTTCCCGACAGAATGGGAGACTTTTGAGAGCCGGGGACACCGCCACGCTTCCCAGATTCGCTCTGGGACACAGCTGAGCGTGGCCACGCTTCTCCGGTGCGCTCAGGCCCGTCCCTGACTTTACAGCTGCTTCTTTAGCAAGCAACCTTTAAACCATCGAAGAAGCTCTCTCCTTCGCCGCCCTGCTCCTGTGCCCAGCCATCCTCACCCCTGGAACAGGCTGGAACCGGGCTTGAGCGGTTCTTGCCTGGTTTGCTCACTCCCCAAGCTTCCTCTGGATGCACGGCCTCCAAACTGGATCTGCTGGCTTGCGGCCACCGTGGCCTCCCCATCCACTCACGGTACCCTGCTTTCTGGCCTCCCGCTGCACGGCACTCGGCCCCATGTATACGTGAAGCCCTTTTAAGATGCATCCAGGAGGGACAGCCGTGGAGAATCAGCCTTCAGACAAGCCCTGGAAGACCAGAAAACAAGGTTTGATTTCACATTGTTGCTGGACTGACGAGTTTTGTTACTGTTGTTAGCGATGGCTTGTGCTTTTTGGGACATGGCCGCGTCAAAGCTTTAAAACTCCTGCATCATAAGAAATCACTGACGGGGCGCCTGGGTGGCTCTGTGGGTTGAGCGTCCAACTTTGGCTCAGGTCATGATCTCATGGTCCGTGAGCTCAAGCCCCGCGTTGGCTTCTGTGCTGACAGCTCAGAGCCCGGAGCCTGCTTCGGATTCTGTCTCCCTCACTCTCTGCCCCTCCCCTGCTCACACGGTCTCTCTCTTTCTCTCTCTCTCTCAAAAATAAATAAATAAATAAACATTAACAAAATTCTAGAATATTGTTTAAATTTCCTTTGGAAGACAACAGAGAGAGCCATACCCCACGCTGAAATATGCTTCTAGGGGCACCTGCATGGCTCAGTCCGACTTCGGCTCAGGTCATGATCTCGCGGTCGGTGAGTTCAAGTCCCGCGACAGGCTCTGTGCAGACGGCTCGGAGCCCGGAGCCTGCTTCCGATTCTGTGTCTCCCTCGTTCTCTGCCCCTCCCCTGCTCACGCTCTGTCTCTCTCTGTCTTTTGAAAATAAGTAAACATTAAACAAAAAAAAAAATTAAAAAAAAAAAACACGGATTAGTTTAAACAACCACAAATCTGGAGTGTGAGCAGACCCCATGCTGGAAGACCCCGTGTTACGCAGTCACCCTGTGGAACCCCTCACCCACCCGGAGTCACCACTGACCAGGGAGGCAATCCCTATGGCAGGCGGCTCAGGGGAAAGAAAGCACGCCCCAAGTTAATAGCTCTCGATTCCACAGTTCTTGATCGCCTCCCCCAGCTTCGAGGTGATATACTTATTTCCAGCTTCACTGCAGAGGAGACAAATAACCCACGTGTCTGTGTTGTAGACCATTTAAAGACACCTCCGTGACACACATACCATCAAACACTGGATACTGGGTGTGATGCTAGAGATTTATGAGTCCAGACACAGTGCTCGGTCTCCCTGCGTCCTTACTCAATTCCCAGGAGATCGACATCATTTAAAAGCCTGAAGATTGCTTCCTTTTAATGGCACATGCCCACTCTACGTTGGAGGCAGAAATGTTTTTCCACTCTTGATTCCCAGTCAGCACAAAGCCATAATGTGATCCTGCAGAATTGAGAGGTTGACAAACAAGGTCAGGACACAAAGGTGTTTCAGAGACTGCGGCATCCCCTTGGCCCCCCGCCCCTCCCTCCACGGTTGCCAAGGAGACCAGGGCTCAGGCCCGTCCATCTTACCAGCAGGCATCTGTGGACTCAAATTTCCTTGTTTTCTTGCTTATTTTTTATTTGATTTTTAAAAAGGGCTTAAAAAGTGTGCATCATGTCAACTTAAAATTACCGACTTGATTTTTACGTCGCCTACTTACCAACATACCAACCTCTGCCTACCCACCCATACCTGCCTGCTTTGTTCAAGAAAGAATTTAAGATGCCATACTGAACATCACTTCATTCATCTAAATAAATATGTATATGTTATATGCATAGATTCTGTTTCAAACTCAGAGGAAAAATGTAAACTTTCAATACTGGCACAATTGCACTAGCTCTGACTTTTTTCTGCTGCAGTATTTTCTTAAATTAACCCAAGACGCCGACGAACTCCAGGTGTGCAAGAAAACGGCATGTCTTTATGGAGAATGGGGTTTGGATGATACGGGCCACAGGCTGCAGCCGTACATAATTACATGTCAAAATAAGATTCAAAACCTTGGTTTCAAAAGCTGCTTATGGGAACTTTATCTCGCAATAGATCCAAGGTATTTTAAAAATGGGATCATCTTCATTGAAGCTGAAAAAGTATTTAATAAAATTCGGCAGTAAAAACTTTAATAAAATAGAATTAGATGTTTTCTTAACATGTTAAGATACATCTATCTAAACCCAAAAGACAATAGCAAGTGAAAACCAAATAATAAGAAAATTTAGTAAGATATCAGAGTATAGAATTAATATCAAGAAACCAACAACTTTATAAGATACAATGGAAAAAATACCCCTATTTAATAAGCCAACGAAGATAAAGTATCAGGAATAAATTTAACGAAGTTAAGATCTACATGAGGAACATTTTATTTGAACAAGTGGAGAGGAAGACTCGATATCACAGAATGTCACTCTTCCCCCACTAATTTTGTAAATCAGCATATTAATAAACATGCAATTAATGAAAAAATAAAGATGGAACAAGGTTTTTCTGGATCTTTGTGGGTTTGTTTTTTGTTTGTTTTTTTTGGTTTTTTTTGGTTTTTTTTGGTTTTGGTTTGTTTTTTTGCAGAGAGAAGAGTGGACAATCTTATCCTAATGTTTAGATAGAAAAAAAAACCAACAAGAATAAGCGGGAAAATCCTAAAAGAAAGGGTTAAGAAAAATACATAGCCCTACTAGCTCTTAAATCATATAATAGTCTTAATAATTAAAACATTGCTGTGCCGGCTCACAACAGACATACAGAACATAAAACCATAGAAAGTATAGGTAAATGCAAAACTACATGAGAAATTAGCATAAAGCACACATGACATTTCAGATTAGTGTTGAAAAACATGACTGATGAATGGCATTAGGGACGACTGAGTCGCTATCCAGCAAAAAAATAAAAGATAAAAGCCACCCCCATATCTCATATTACACATCAAATTCCAAAAACATCAAATACTTAAATGTTAAAAAATAAAATCGTAAAATAATTGAAATTGTGGCAAATATCTTTATCACTTTGCAGTCAAGGGAAGACTCTGCTAATTTAAGCCAAAAAGCCAAATGCAGTAAAAGAAGGATTTATAAATTCAACCACAAAAAAACAAAACTTCTGCATGAAAAACTTGCCATTGGAAGTCAAGATGGACAAAAATATATATATGTCATCTCCTATCACAATCTATATCCTTAATATATAAAGAGCTCCTAGAAACCAATATGAAAGACAAAGATTAGCAACCCAACAGGTAAATGGGAAATTACTTAAACAGTCCAGTGAAAACACAGGAAAATGCTCAACCTTATGAATAATAGAAAACCTATTCAGTTGGCAAAATACTCAGTTACTTAGACTGTGGAAGTAGAGGTGCTTTCATACATTAAGAGGGTAAATTTTATAAACCATATGGACAATAGTTTGGAAACAGCTATAAAATTTCAAAGAAGTCATATATCCTTTGAGTTATTTTTCTAGTAGGAACTGATTCTAACGATATGTGCAAAATGACATATATCCAAGGCTTTTAGTCCAGCATTATTTAACGAAAGATTTGCAACAACTTAAGTATACACCAACAGGAAACATCCACACAATGGAATACCATGCAGCTTTTAAAAATGGAGGCGTTCTCCATGTACTAATATGGCAGATGCTCCAACATATACTGTTAAGCAAAAAAGCAAAGTGTAGAACAGTAAGTATGCTACTGCTTGTATAAAAAAGCACGGGGAGCGTGGAAGTGAGCATACATATTCATCCTTGTTTGTACCTGCATTAGGAAACTAGGTGTACATAATAATCACAACTCATATCCTCAACATATAAAGAGCTCCAATCCAAGAAATCAATAAGAAAGATTTTTTTTAAGTTTTTGTTTATGTTGAGACAGAGAGAGCAGGGGAGGGGCAGAGAGAGAGAGAGAAAGAGATTGCCAAGCAAGCTCTGAGCAGTCAGTGCAGAGCCCAACGCAGGGCCCAATCTAACAAACTGAGACCAAGACCTGGGGTGAAATCAAGACGGACACTTAACCGACTGAGTGACCCAGGCGCCCCAATAAGAAAGAATTTTTTACACAGGAGAATGTAGAGAAACTGGCAGAGGGGGACAGAGATGAAAAGCAGACATTACACTGAATACGTTTTCATGTTTTTTATTTCTAAACCATGTGAATTATTACCCATTCAAAAATTTAAATTTAACAAACAGATTTTAGGGGGTAAACTTATCTTTTTTATTTAAAGAACACTTTTATGTTTGAGCTTCACATAATGTATATTACTATTTCCCAACTGGACAGACTGCCACTGACCTCATGGACCAATTATTTTAGCATGATAGACAACAAAAAATTTAACTTAAATAGTATATGGTTTGTGTTCACTCACAAGTTCAGTCAACACTAGTATCTTTTCTTATAATATGATTTTCTGTTTTCTCTTTTTGTCTCTAAGAAATATGGACTCTGCAAAACCCCTTGATCAGCTAGCTCCCTGGAACTGTGTTTGGTCACATCCTGCAGAACTAGAACAACTCTGTCACCAGTCCCCACAGCACCACAGGCCAGCTTCTGCGTGGGACAGGTGGAGTCAGGCATTTCCGGTTACTGGAATCACAGCCACGTGGTTCGCTGGGATGTATAGTCAGAGAGGAGACCCCTGGGCGTGTCGAAACCCGGCGTCCGAGGAAATCGACCCTCCAGCCCCGGGAAGGGTTGGGACTCTGCAGACTTCGGTGGGGGGCACCGTCTCTCTCCTGCCACTGTTCCTCTCTGTCCTGTGTCCCAGCGGTGCTGTTTCACCCCAGACATCTGCAGTCTGCCAGTCCTTTCCCGGAACTAGTCAGTGGCCAGCCAGGGAAAAGACGGGAACCATCGATCAGATGCAGGGGAGTCTGGAAATTTGTGACATTCCCGTGGAGGCTGAGGCTCCAAGTCCCGCGTTGCTGACAAGGCCACAGCCCAGTGGCCTGCCCACGCACAGCCTGTGTCCCCCTGGCATTCGAGTTCCTCTACCCTCTTGTTGACCTGCAGGCCTCGGCTCAGTTCAGGGGCCCTGCTGACCACCCGGCCTGCCCACCTTGTCTCTTGGCCCGGGCTCGGCCCCTGGCCCGCTCGGTTCGCTCTGTGACTTGGGTAGGTGCCGATCCCCGTGAAGAGCGGCCACCGCCTCGCTGGGTGATCTCGAGGTTGATGATGACCGTAGATATAAAGGCAGGTGGGGTCTAGAGGGGTCAGTGTCCCCACAGTCACACCCTTTGGGCTCTGTTTCTGTCTCACCCACCTCTACCCTGGGCAGGCCCCGCGGACCCCTGTCCTTTCCTGTGAGGTGTGCTCGGCCGGGCCCTGGGCTGACGGCCACCGGCCCTGTCTCTGCTCCTGCGCCCGCTGGCTCTGCCACACGGGGTTCTGGAGGCCACAGCAAAGGAGTCCTGTGGCCGAGCCACCGTGTGTTCTGGAAGAGGTGATAGTGGGGGCGCGGGGGTGGGATCTGGGCGACGAGGCAGAAACCATGAGATGGGGCAGGAGCGCCCCAGGACTAGCTGAGCCGCTGGAGGACAGCATTTCTCCGAGGTGCTGGGCTCGCGGTCTGGGGCTCTCAGCCGCGGGGTGTCTCGGGATTGCTCATTAGGCACAGGCAGAAGGCAGGGGGAATGCCATCGGGATTCGTGCCAAGCAGAACCTGGCACACGGGGGCCCTCGGCAGCAAGACGTGTGTGCAGAACCACGGGCGGGGGAGGGACGCAGGGGCGCGGCTGGACGTTCCGACGCCATCTGGACGCGTCCCCACCATTTGTCTGCCGGCTGGATGTCGCACCTCCTGGGTCCCTGTGGGGCATCTGCAGCCATCACACCTTCTTGTTGTGTGTTCCTGATCTGCGCAAACACAAGGCAAATGGGCCCCCTGCTGACTCATCAGGTGCCTGACCATTCCCAGGCCACACTCGGCGGCCGTTACAAGGTACTCAGGGCTGACCCGCTACCCGCCTCCCCGGGAGAGAACAGGAGCCTGGAGCTGCCCGCTCCTCCCTCCTCCCAGAGGTGTGAACGCAGGGCTGGGCCGGACCTGGTGTGCCTCCCTAACCGCACCCCTCCCCTCACCCCAGCTGCCAGCCCCACTCAGACCCCTTCTCCGCCTCGGAAGCCACTCTCCGGTTCTGTAATTTAACGGTCTCACGGACCGATCCTCAAATCCCTGCTTCCTGCTGCGCTCAGCCACATCCTCCCCACTGCTGTCCTCCGCCGTGCCCGCCCGTGCCCGCTCAGGGCAGGCTGACACTTTCCCAAGGCCCAGGGCCGCCCCCGGCTCTCCTGGCCCCGACCCGCCCTCCTCAGCGCCCGGCCTCCGGGCCGAGCCCCACGGGGCCACGCGTGCTCCCTCCGCTCACCCTCCGCCACCGCCGGGTCCTCCAGGCTGCTCACACGGCCACCCAGGCGCCAAAGCCACGAGGCTTTCCGGGCCTCACCACCCCCCCCCCCCCCCCCCCCCCCCGGCCACATCTCCGGGGCATCGCTCTCTTCCCCCGACTCCCTCCCGCCCCGGCTAGGTCCTTCTCCTGCTTTCGGTCCGGTTTCTGGTTCTCGCCAGCGTCCTGCCCTCCTCTCCCTCCTCACACCACAGACCCCACGTCCAAGCAGACGAGGCTACGACCCCGAGACCCACTCACAGTTGGCTCCACGAACAGAGAGAAGAGGAAGCCAAGAGGGCCCTGGTGGCCCCGACCTCCGCCCACGCCTCCCTGCTGCCCGGACAGACTGAGGACGAGGAGCTGAGCCTCCGGGCGCCCACGGCACGGCACGCTCTCCGTCCCCGGCCCTCCGCCACCGCGACCTCTCTCCCGCTGCCCTCGGCCCCCCTCTGCGCTAGGCCGGGGTTCACATCTCAAATGCCAGAGGGTCCTTGAGCCTCCCGGGAGCACGTCTCCCCCAAGTGAGTGACTGGGTCTATTTTTATGTCACTTGCATCCAAGCCACAGAATCTGAATACTCGGCTGCCAAAGGGAAGGGAAAGAAAGAACCCGGAATCCAATCCAACCCAGTCCAAGAAAGAACCGAGAAGCAGGAACCCAGGCCCTCGAGCCACTGAAGCCAAGGGGAGGCCGAGATTTCTCAGCCACCTTAGGACTCCCAAGGGGGGGGTAGTGAGGGCGGGAGGACAGCTCCCGGCCTGGGGCTGGCGGGCTGGAGCAGAGTCGGCCTTCTGCCTGCAGGGCCTCACCTCTCAGACCCTCCTCCCTCTCAGACCCTCCCTCCTCCCCTCTGAGACCCTCCTCCCTCTCAGACCCTCCACTCCTCCCCTCTGAGACCCGCCTCACCTCTCAGACCACCCCTTCCTCACTTCTCAGACCATCCTCCCTCTCAGACCCTCCCCTCCTCCCCTCTCAGACCCTCCCCTCCTCACTTCTTAGACCCTCCTCCCTCTCAGACCCTCCCCTCCTCACCTCTGAGACCCTCCTCTCTCTCAGACACTCCCCTCCTCCCCTCTGAGACCCTCCTCCCTCTAGACCCTCCCCTCCTCACCTCTGAGACCCTCCTCCCTCTCAGACACTCCCCTCCTCCCCTCTGAGACCCTCCTCCCTCTAGACCCTCCCCTCCTCACCTCTGAGACCCTCCTCCCTCTCAGACCCTCCCCTCCTCACCTCTGAGACCCTCCACCCTCTCAGACCCTCCACTCCTCCCCTCTGACACCCTCCTCACCTCTAGACCCTCCCCTCCTCACCTCTGAGACCTCCTCCCTCTCAGACCCTCCCCTCCTCACCACTGAGACGCTCCTCCCTCTCAGACCCTACCCTCCTCACCTCTGAGACCCTCCTCCCTCTCAGACCCTCCCCTCCTCACCTCTGAGACCCTCCACCCTCCAGACCCTCCACTCCTCCCCTCTGACACCCTCCTCACCTCTCAGACCCTCCCCTCCTCACCTCTGAGACCTCCTCCCTCTCAGACCCTCCCCTCCACACCTCTGAGACCCTCCTCCCTCTCAGACCCTACCCTCCTCACGTCTGAGACCCTCCTCCCTCTCAGACCCTACCCTCCTCACGTCTGAGACCCTCCTCCCTCTCAGACCCTCCCCTCCTCCCCTGTGAGACCCTCCTCCCTCTCAGACCCTCCCCTCCTCACCCCTGAGACCCTCCTCCCTCTCAGGCCCTCCCCTCCTCCCCTCTGAGACCCTCCTCCCTCTCAGACCCTCCCCTCCTCACCTGTCAGACCCTCCTCCCTCTCACACACTCCCCTCCTCACTCTGAGACCCTCCTCCCTCTCAGACCCTCCCCTCCTCCCCTCTCAGACCCTCCCCTCCACACCTCTGAGACCCTCCTCCCTCTCAGACCCTACCCTCCTCACGTCTGAGACCCTCCTCCCTCTCAGACCCTCCCCTCCTCCCCTGTGAGACCCTCCTCCCTCTCAGACCCTCCCCTCCTCACCCCTGAGACCCTCCTCCCTCTCAGGCCCTCCCCTCCTCCCCTCTGAGACCCTCCTCCCTCTCAGACCCTCCCCTCCTCACCTGTCAGACCCTCCTCCCTCTCACACACTCCCCTCCTCACTCTGAGACCCTCCTCCCTCTCAGACCATCCCCTCCTCACCTCTCAGACCCTCCTCCCTCTGAGACCCTCACCTCCTCACCTCTGAGACCCTCCTCCCTCTCAGACCCTCCCCTCCTCACCTCTGAGACCCTCCTCCCTCTCAGACCCTCCACTCCTCACCTTTCAGACCCTCCTCACCCCTCAGACCCTCCCCTCCTCTCCGACCCTCCCCTCCTCCCCTCTGAGACCCTCCCCTCCTCTCCGACCCTCCCCTCCTCACCTCTGAGACCCTCCTCCCTCTGAGACCCTCCCCTCCTCACCTCTGAGACCCTCCTCACCTCTCAGACCCTCCACTCCTGTCAGACCCTCCACTCCTGCCCTCTGACACCCTCCTCACCTCTCAGACCCTCCCCTCCTCCCCTCTCAGACGCTCCCCTCCTCACTTCTCAGACCATCCTCGTCTCTCAGACCCTCCCCACCTCACCTCTGAGACCCTCCTCCCTCTCAGACCCTCCCCTCCTCACCTCTGAGACCCTCCTCACCTCTCAGACCCTCCCCTGCTCACCTCTGAGACCCTCCTCACCTCTCAGACCCTCCCCTCCTCTCAGACCCTCCCCTCCTCACCTCTCAGGCCCTCCACTCACCTCTCAGACCCTCCTCACCTCTCGGACCATGCTCCTTCACAGACCCTCCCCTCCTCACCTCTGAGAAACTCCTCACTCTCAGACCCTCCCCTCCTCCCCTCTGAGACCCTCCTCCCTCTCAGACCCTCCCCTCCTCCCCTCTGAGACCCTCCTCCCTCTCAGACCCTCCCCTCTTCGCCTCTGAGACCCTCCTCCCTCTCAGACCCTCCCCTCCTCCCCTCTGAGACCCTCCTCCCTCTCAGACCCTCCCCTCCTCACCTCTGAGACCCTCCTCCCTCTCAGACCCTCCCCTCCTCACCTCTGAGACCCTCCTCCCTCTCAGACCCTCCCCTCCTCCCCTCTCAGACCCTCCCCTCCTCACTTCTCAGACCCTCCTCCTCTCTCAGACCCTCCCCTCCTCACCTCTGAGACCCTCCTCCCTCTCAGACCATCCCCTCCTCCCCTCTCAGACCCTCCCCTCCTCACTTCTCAGACCTTCCTAGTCTCTCCGAACCTCCCCTCCTCAGTTCTGAGACCCTCCTCCCTCTCAGACCCTCCCCTCCTCCCCTCTGAGACCCTCCTCCCTCTCAGACCCTCCCCTCCTCCCCTCTGAGACCCTCCTCCCTCTCAGACCCTCCCCTCCTCCCCTCTGAGACCCTCCTCCCTCTCAGACCCTCCCCTCCTCCCCTCTGAGACCCTCCTCCCTCTCAGACCCTCCCCTCCTCCCCTCTGAGACCCTCCTCCCTCTCAGACCCTCCCCTCCTCCCCTCTGAGACCCTCCTCCCTCTCAGACCCTCCCCTCCTCACAACTGAGACCCTCCTCCCTCTCAGACCCTCCCCTCCTCCCCTCTGAGACCCTCCTCACCTCTCAGACCCTACCCTCCTCACCTCTGACCCTCCTCACCTCTCAGACCCTCCTCACCTCTCAGACCCTCCCCTCCTCCCCTCTGAGACCCTCCTCCCCTCTGAGACCCTCCCCTCCTCACTTCTCAGACCCTCCCCACCTCACCTCTCAGACCCTCCTCACATCTCAGACCCCCCCTCCTCAGCCCTCAGACCTTCCTCCCTCTCAGACCCTCCCCTCCTCACCTCTGAGACCCTCCTCACCTCTCAGACCCTCCCCTCCTCTCGGACCCTCCCCTCCTCACCTCTGACCCTCCTCACCTCTCACACCCTCCTCTCAGACCCTCCCCTCCTCACCTCTGAGACCCTCCTCCCTCTCAGACCCTCACATCCTCACCTTTCGGAACCTCCTCACCTCTCAGACCCTCCCCTCCTCACCTCTCAGACCCACCCCTCCTCTCAGACCTTCCCCTCCTCAACTCTGAGACCCTCCTCACCTTTCAGACCCTCCCCTCCTCACCTTTCAGACCCTCCTCACCTCTCAGACCCTCCCCTCCTCACCTCTCAGACCTTCCTCCTTATCAGACCCTCCCTTCCTCACCTCTCAGACCCTCCCCTCCTCACCCCTCAGTCCTTCCTCCCTCTCAGACCCTCCCCTCCTCACCTCTCAGACCCTCCTCCCCTCTCAGGCCCTCCCCTCCTCCCCTCTCAGACCCTCCCCTCCTCACCTCTCAGACCCTCCGCTCCTCACCTCTTAGACCCTCCTCACCTCTCAGACCCTCCCCTCCTCACCTCTCAGACCCTCCGCTCCTCACCTCTTAGACCCTCCTCCCTCTCAGACCCTCCCCTCCTCACCTCTCAGACCCTCCTCCCCTCTCAGACCCTCCCCTCCTCACCTCTCAGACCCTCCGCTCCTCACCTCTTAGACCCTCCTCACCTCTCAGACCCTCCCCTCCTCACCTCTCAGACCCTCCCCTCCTCACCTTTCAACACTCCTCACCTCTCAGACCCTCCGCTCCTCACCCCTCGACCTTCCTCCATCTCAGACCCTCCCCTCCTCACCTCTCAGACCCTCCCATCCTTACCTCTCGGACCCTCCTCACCTCTCAGACCTCCCCTCCTCCCCTCTGAGACCCTCCTGACCTCTCAGACCCTCCCCTCCTCACCTCTGACTCTCCTCACCTCTCAGACCCTCCCCTCCTCCCTCTGAGACCCTCCTCACCTCTCAGACCCTCCCCTCCTCCTCTCTGAGACCCTCCTCCCTCTCAGACCCTCCCCTCCTCACCTCTGAGACCCTCCTCACCTCTCAGACCCTCCCCTCCTCTCAGACCCCCCCTCCTCAGCCCTCAGACCTTCCTCCCTCTCAGACCCTCCCCTCCTCCCCTCTGAGACCCTCCTCACCTCTCAGACCCTCCCCTCCTCACCTTCACACCCTCCCCTCCTCACCTCTCAGACCCTCCCCTCCTCTCAGACCCTCCCCTCCTCCCCTCTGAGACTCTCCTCCCTCTCAGACCCTCCCCTCCTCACCTCTGAAAACCTCCTCCCTCTCCGACCCTCCCCTCCTCACCTCTGAGACCCTCCTCCCTCTCAGACCCTCCCCTCCTCCCCTCTGAGACCCTCCTCCCTCTCAGACCCTCCCCTCCTCACCTCTCAGACGCTCCCCTCCTCACTTCTCAGACCCTCCTCCCTCTCAGACCCTCCCCTCCTCACCTCTGAGACCCTCCTCCCTCTCAGACCCTCCCCTCCTCCCCTCTGAGACCCTCCTCCCTCTCAGACCCTCCCCTACTCCCCTCTGAGACCCTCCTCCCTCTCAGACCATCCCCTCCTCACCTCTCAGACCCTCCCCTCCTCACTTCTCAGACCCTCCTCCCTCTCAGACCCTCCCCTCCTCACCTCTGAGACCCTCCTCCCTCTCAGACCATCCCCTCCTCACCTCTCAGACCCTCCCCTCCTCACTTCTCAGACCCTCCTCCTCTCTCCGACCCTCCCCTCCTCACCTCTGAAAACCTCCTCCCTCTCAGACCCTCCCCTCCTCACCTCTGAGACCCTCCTCCCTCTCAGACCCTCCCCTCCTCACTTCTCAGACCCTCCTCCCTCTCAGACCCTCCCCTCCTCCCCTCTGAGACCCTCCTCCCTCTCAGACCATCCCCTCCTCACCTCTCAGACCCTCCCCTCCTCACTTCTCAGACCCTCCTCCTCTCTCAGACCCTCCCCTCCTCCCCTCTGAGACCCTCCTCCCTCTCAGACCCTCCGCTCCTCACCTCTGAGACCCTCCTCCCTCTCAGACCCTCCCCTCCTCACCTCTGAGACCCTCCTCACCTCTCAGACCCTCCCCTCCTCCCCTCTGAGACCCTCCTCCCTCTCAGACCCTCCGCTCCTCACCTCTGAGACCCTCCTCCCTCTCAGACCCTCCCCTCCTCACCTCTGAGACCCTCCTCACCTCTCAGACCCTACCCTCCTCACCTCTCACACCCTCCCCTCCTCTCCTCTCAGACCCTCCCCTCCTCCCATCTCAGGCCCTCCCCTCCTCACCTCTCAGACCCTCCCCTCCTCACCTCTCAGACCCTCCGCTCCTCACCTCTGAGACCCTCCTCCCACTCAGACCCTCCCCTCCTCACCTCTGAGACCCTCCTCCCTCTCAGACCCTCCCCTCCTCACCTCTCAGACCCTCCTCACCTCTCAGACCCTCCCCTCCTCACCTCTCAGACCCACCTCCCTCTCAGACCCTCCCCTCCTCACCTCTCAGACCCTCCCCTCCTCCTCTCTGAGACCCTCCTCCCTCTCAGACCCTCCCCTCCTCACCTCTCAGACCCTCCTCACCTCTCAGACCCTCCCCTCCTCACCTCTCAGACCCTCCTCCCTCTCAGACCCTCCCCTCCTCACCTCTCAGACCCTCCTCACCTCTCAGACACTCCCCTCCTCACCTCTGACCCTCCTCACCTCTCAGACCCTCCCCTCCTCACCTCTGAGTCCCTCCTCCCTCTCAGACCCTCCCCTCCTCACCTCTGAGACCCTCCTCCCCTTTGAGACCCTCCTCCTTCTCAGACCTTCCTCCACTCTCAGACCCTCCCCTCCTCACCTCTCAGACCCTCCTCACCTCTCAGACCCTCATCCCTCTCAGACCCTCCCCTCCACCCCTCTCAGACCCTCCTCACCTCTCAGACCCTCCCCTCCTCACCTCTCAGACCTTCTTCCCTCTCAGACACTGCCCTCCTCACTTCTGAGACCCTCATCGTCTCTCAGACCCTCCCCTCCTCCCCTCTGAGACCCTCCTCCCTCTCAGACCCTCCCCTCCTCAACTCTGAGACCCTCCTCCCTCTCAGACCCTCCCCTCCTCACCTCTCAGACCCTCCCCTCCTCCCTCTCAGACCCTCCCCTCCTCCCCTCTCAGACCCTCCTCCCTCTCAGACCCTCCCCTCCTCACCTCTCAGACCCTCCCCTCCTCCCCTTTCAGACCCCCCCCTCCTACCCTCTGAGACCCTCCTCCTTCTCAGACCCTCCCCCCCTCCCCTTTCAGACCCTCCCCTCCTCCCCTCTGAGACCCTCCTCCCTCTCAGACCCTCCTCCTTCTCAGACCCTCCTCTCCTCCCCTCTCAGACCCCCCCCTCCTCACCTCTAGGACCTTCCTCCCTCTCAGACCCTCCCCTCCTCACCTCTCAGACCCTCCTCCCTCTCAGACTCTCCCGTCCTCCCCTCTGAGACCCTCCTCCCTCTCAGACCCTCCTCCCTCTCAGACCCTCCCCTCCTCCCCTCTGAGACCCTCCTCCCTCTAGACCCTCCCCTCCTCACCACTGAGACCCTCCTCCCTCTCAGACCCTCCTCCCTCTCAGACCCTCCTCCTTCTCAGACCCTCCCCTCCTCCCCTTTCAGACCCCCCCCTCCTACCCTCCGAGACCCTCCTCCCTCTCAGACCCTCCCCTCCTCACCTCTGAGACCCTCCTCCCTCTCAGACCCTCCTCCTTCTCAGACCCTCCCCCCCTCCCCTTTCAGACCCTCCCCACCTCCCCTCTGAGACCCTCCTCCCTCTCAGACCCTCCACTCCTCCCCTCTGAGACCCTCCTCCCTCTCAGACCCTCCCCTCCTCACCTCTGAGACCCTCCTCCCTCTCAGACCCTCCCCTCCGCACCTCTGAGACCCTCCTCCCTCTCAGACCCTCCCCTCCTCCCCTCTGAGACCCTCCTCCCTCTCAGACCCTCCACTCCTACCCTCTGACCCTCCTGACCTCTCAGACCCTCCCATCCTCACCTCTCAGACCCTCCTTCCCTCTGGGACCCTCCACTCCTCCCCTCTGAGACCCTCCTTCCTCTCAGACCCTCCTCACCTCTCAGACCCTCCCCTCCTCACCTTTCAGACCCTCCTCCCTCTCAGACTCTCCCCTCCTCCCCTCTCAGACCCTCCCCCACTTCCCCTCTCAGACCCTCCCCTCCTCCCCTCTCAGACCCCCCCTCCTCACCTCTGACCCTCCTCACCTCTCAGACCCTCCTCCTTCTCAGACCCTCCCCTCCCCCCCTCTCAGACCCTGCTCTGGCCTCTCAGACCCTCCCCTCCTCACCTCTGAGACCCTCCTCCCTCTCAGACCCTCCTCCTTCTCAGACCCTCCTCTCCTCCCCTCTCAGACCCCCCCCTCCTCACCTCTGAGACCTTCCTCCCTCTCAGACCCTCCCCTCCTCCCCTCCGAGACCTTCCTCCCTCTCAGATCCTCCCCTCCTCACCTCTCAGACCCTCCTCCCTCTCAGACTCTCCCGTCCTCCCCTCTGAGACCCTCCTCCCTCTCAGACCCTCCTCCCTCTCAGACCCTCCCCTCCTCCCCTCTGAGACCCTCCTCCCTCTAGACCCTCCCCTCCTCACCACTGAGACCCTCCTCCCTCTCAGACCCTCCTCCCTCTCAGACCCTCCTCCTTCTCAGACCCTCCCCTCCTCCCCTTTCAGACCCCCCCTCCTACCCTCTGAGACCCTCCTCCTTCTCAGACCCTCCCCCCCTCCCCTTTCAGACCCTCCCCTCCTCCCCTCTGAGACCCTCCTCCCTCTCAGACCCTCCTCCTTCTCAGACCCTCCTCTCCTCCCCTCTCAGACCCCCCCCTCCTCACCTCTGAGACCTTCCTCCCTCTCAGACCCTCCCCTCCTCCCCTCCGAGACCTTCCTCCCTCTCAGATCCTCCCCTCCTCACCTCTCAGACCCTCCTCCCTCTCAGACTCTCCCGTCCTCCCCTCTGAGACCCTCCTCCCTCTCAGACCCTCCTCCCTCTCAGACCCTCCCCTCCTCCCCTCTGAGACCCTCCTCCCTCTAGACCCTCCCCTCCTCACCACTGAGACCCTCCTCCCTCTCAGACCCTCCTCCCTCTCAGACCCTCCTCCTTCTCAGACCCTCCCCTCCTCCCCTTTCAGACCCCCCCCTCCTACCCTCCGAGACCCTCCTCCCTCTCAGACCCTCCCCTCCTCACCTCTGAGACCCTCCTCCCTCTCAGACCCTCCTCCTTCTCAGACCCTCCCCCCTCCCCTTTCAGACCCTCCCCACCTCCCCTCTGAGACCCTCCTCCCTCTCAGACCCTCCACTCCTCCCCTCTGAGACCCTCCTCCCTCTCAGACCCTCCCCTCCTCACCTCTGAGACCCTCCTCCCTCTCAGACCCTCCCCTCCGCACCTCTGAGACCCTCCTCCCTCTCAGACCCTCCCCTCCTCCCCTCTGAGACCCTCCTCCCTCTCAGACCCTCCCCTCCTCCCCTCTGAGACCCTCCTCCCTCTAGACCCTCCCCTCCTCACCACTGAGACCCTCCTCCCTCTCAGACCCTCCCCTCCTCCCCTCTGAGACCCTCCTCCCTCTCAGACCCTCCCCTCCTCCCCTCTGAGACCCTCCTCCCTCTCAGACCCTCCCCTCCTCCCCTCTGAGACCCTCCTCCCTCTCAGACCCTCCCCTCCTCACCCCCTCGGGGTTGCGGTGGGGATCTGTCTCTCGATGAGGTGCATCAGGACGACCATCTGCAAAGGTCCCACGGAGGGATCCCGACGCTGTCTGCAGGGAGCCACGGGAGGGGCACACGGCCACCCGCTGGGATGTGCTGGGGGGGGGGGTCGGGGGGGGGGAACGTGGCCCAGGGCGGCCTCCCTGACAGGAGGGGCCGCCTGGTAGGGCCCGCTAGCGTTCCCCTTTCCCTCCCCCGCTCGCTGAGCCTTAGTTGCCTCGCTCTGAACTGGAGTTAATAAGGACGTCTGGCTCGGGGCTCCGCCCAGGCGTGGGCCGTCAATGATGGCCACGCCCTGCGTGTGGAAGCGAAAGGCTCAGCTCGCTGGGCTGGGCGGCATCCAGCATCGATGGAGATGGGCTGTGCCTGTGGGCTTCGCAAACTGAGCTTATGACTGCATTTTGAAGCTAACGTTAGACGCTCTTCCTTTAAGGCGACCGAATGATGTGTCCGAAGAGCTTCCTGCCTCCACGCAGGGACTCGCGCGGATGGACTTAAGATCTCAGCTTAGATCCTCCGTAAATCCTCCCGAAGTCGTGCGTGTCGCCCCTTCCCACGACCCCAGGGCACCCGGCGGGAGGAGGCTGGTCCGGGTCCTCCAGAAGGCAGCCCGCAGGCCACAGCCGCTCAGAGGGCCGGAGCCCCGGCAGCCGCGTGGGCAGCTTGCGGGAACAGCCAGGTGGGAACCGGGGTCTACACTGACAATAACCAGTCGTCAGAAGACACTCCCCACGGCACCCCCACACCCGCACGCCCTCCCCCGCGGGAAATCCAGCCCGCCCTCAGACAAAGAGCTCCCCCTGCCCCAGACGGCGCCCGCGGTCCCTCTGGACCAGCGCCCTGCGCTCCCACGCGGGAAGGGCCGCGCTCCCGTCCTCGCCCCTCGGAGGTGGACGAATCGGTCAGTGAACCCATGGTGAGCCCCGCACTGGCCAGGCGTGGGTCCTGCGGGCCCTGTCCCGCATTCCGGCCCGGTGGCTGGCATGACGCCTTCCCCGCGTGTGTGAGCAGTGCTGGGGACAGAGGCACACGTCCCCCGTGTGTGAGCAGTGACGGGGGGACGTGTCCCCCCGTGTGTGAGCGGTGACAGAGGCACACGTCCCCCGTGTGTGAGCAGTGACGGGGGGACACGTCCCCCCGTGTGTGAGCGGTGACAGAGGCACACGTCCCCCTGTGTGTGAGCAGTGACAGAGGCACACGTCCCCCGTGTGTGAGCAGTGACGGGGGGACACATCCGATGTGTGAGCAGTGACGGGGGGACACGTCCCCACGTGTGTGAGCAGTGACAGAGGGACACATCCGATGTGTGAGCAGTGACGGGGGGACGTGTCCCCCCATGTGTGAGCAGTGACGGGGGGACGTGTCCCCCCATGTGTGAGCGGTGACAGAGGGACGTGTTCCCCCATGTGTGAGCAGTGACGGGGGGACACGTCCCCCCGTGTGTGAGCGGTGACAGAGGCACACGTCCCCCCGTGTGTGAGCGGTGACAGAGGCACACGTCCCCCCGTGTGTGAGCGGTGACAGAGGCACACGTCCCCCCGTGTGTGAGCGGTGACAGAGGCACACGTCCCCCCGTGTGTGAGCGGTGACAGAGGCACACGTCCCCCCGTGTGTGAGTGGTGACAGAGGCACACGTCCCCCCGTGTGTGAGCGGTGACAGAGGCACACGTCCCCCCGTGTGTGAGCAGTGACAGAGGGACACATCCGATGTGTGAGCAGTGACAGAGGCACACGTCCCCCCGTGTGTGAGCGGTGACAGAGGCACACGTCCCCCTGTGTGTGAGCAGTGACAGAGGCACACGTCCCCCCGTGTGTGAGCGGTGACAGAGGCACACGTCCCCCCGTGTGTGAGCAGTGACAGAGGCACACGTCCCCCCGTGTGTGAGCAGTGACAGAGGGACACATCCGATGTGTGAGCAGTGACGGGGGGACACGTCCCCACGTGTGTGAGCAGTGACAGAGGGACACATCCGATGTGTGAGCAGTGACGGGGGGACGTGTCCCTCCCGTGTGTGAGCAGTGACAGAGGCACACGTCCCCCCATGTGTGAGCAGTGATGGGGGGACACGTCCCCCCGTGTGTGAGCAGTGACAGAGGCACACGTCCCCCCGTGTGTGAGCAGTGACAGAGGCACACGTCCCCCCGTGTGTGAGCAGTGACAGAGGGACACGTCCCCCCGTGTGTGAGCGGTGACAGAGGCACACGTCCTCCTGTGTGTGAGCGGTGACAGAGGCACACGTCCCCCCGTGTGTGAGCAGTGATGGGGGGACACGTCCCCCCGTGTGTGAGCAGTGACAGAGGCACACGTCCCCCCGTGTGTGAGCAGTGACAGAGGGACACGTTCCCCCATGTGTGAGCAGTGACAGGGGACACACCCCCGTGTGTGAGCAGTGACAGAGGGACACATCCGATGTGTGAGCAGTGACGGGGGGACGTGTCCCCCCGTGTGTGAGCGGTGACAGAGGGACGTGTTCCCCCATGTGTGAGCAGTGACGGGGGGACACGTCCCCCCGTGTGTGAGCGGTGACAGAGGCACATGTCCCCCCGTGTGTGACCGGTGACAGAGGGACACGTCCCCCTGTGTGTGAGCAGTGACAGAGGCACACGTCCCCCCGTGTGTGAGCAGTGACAGAGGGACACGTCCCCCCGTGTGTGAGCGGTGACAGAGGCACACGTCCCCCTGTGTGTGAGCGGTGACAGAGGCACACGTCCCCCTGTGTGTGAGCAGTGATGGGGGGACACGTCCCCCCGTGTGTGAGCAGTGACAGAGGCACACGTCCCCCTGTGTGTGAGCAGTGACAGAGGGACACGTTCCCCCATGTGTGAGCAGTGACAGGGGACACACCCCCGTGTGTGAGCAGTGACAGAGGGACACATCCGATGTGTGAGCAGTGACGGGGGGACGTGTCCCCCCGTGTGTGAGCGGTGACAGAGGGACGTGTTCCCCCATGTGTGAGCAGTGACGGGGGGACACGTCCCCCCGTGTGTGAGCGGTGACAGAGGCACATGTCCCCCCGTGTGTGACCGGTGACAGAGGGACACGTCCCCCCGTGTGTGAGCAGTGACAGAGGCACACGTCCCCCCGTGTGTGAGCAGTGACAGAGGGACACGTCCCCCCGTGTGTGAGCGGTGACAGAGGCACACGTCCTCCTGTGTGTGAGCGGTGACAGAGGCACACGTCCCCCCGTGTGTGAGCAGTGATGGGGGGACACGTCCCCCCGTGTGTGAGCAGTGACAGAGGCACACGTCCCCCCGTGTGTGAGCAGTGACAGAGGGACACGTTCCCCCATGTGTGAGCAGTGACAGGGGACACACCCCCGTGTGTGAGCAGTGACAGAGGGACACATCCGATGTGTGAGCAGTGACGGGGGGACGTGTCCCCCCGTGTGTGAGCGGTGACAGAGGGACGTGTTCCCCCATGTGTGAGCAGTGACGGGGGGACACGTCCCCCCGTGTGTGAGCGGTGACAGAGGCACATGTCCCCCCGTGTGTGACCGGTGACAGAGGCACACGTCCCCCTGTGTGTGAGCAGTGACAGAGGCACACGTCCCCCTGTGTGTGAGCAGTGACAGAGGCACACGTCCCCCCGTGTGTGAGCAGTGACAGAGGGACACGTTCCCCCATGTGTGAGCAGTGACAGGGAACACACCTCCCTGTGTGTGAGCAGTGACAGAGGCACACATCCGATGTGTGCGCAGTGATGGGGGGACGTGTCCCCCCGTGTGTGAGCAGTGACAGAGGCACACGTCCCCCTGTGTGTGAGCAGTGACAGAGGCACACGTCCCCCCGTGTGTAAGCAGTGACAGAGGCACATGTCCGATGTGTGAGCAGTGTTGGGGGGACGTGTCCCCCCGTGTGTGAGCAGTGACAGAGGCACACGTCCCCCATGTGTGAGCAGTGACAGGGGGACACGTCCCCCCGTGTGTGAGCAGTGACAGAGGTACACATCCCCCCACCCCCCCCCATGTGTGAGCAGTCCTGGGGGCGGGGGGACACGTGTCATCTGACCCAAGGTCACAGAGGCTCACCTCCAGGGTGGCCATCATCAGCTACAGCAAGGAGGTGTCAGTGCGAAGTTCCTTTGCTAAACGGCGCCACCACGCGTGTCCTGGAGAAAATGCACACGCCCTGTGTCAACTATGGCCTCCACACGCTGCTCTGGGAAACCCCAAGTCTGTTCCCAGGAGCGGCTTCCCAATCAAATCTCTAAAACGCAAAACAAATGTCACCAAGACATGACCAACCATGTTTGCGCAGACAGCCCCCTCTGGATAGGATCTTGGGCACCAGGGCCCCTGCCCTGAGCCTGGAGCGGGGAGCACACTGTGAGCAGTCGGGGGAGGGGGCCGCCTGCTCTGAGCTGGGGGGGGAGGCGGAGTGAATGCCCCTGCCCTGAAGCAGTGGTGGGGCCGGTTGGGGCGGGGTGGGGGGGGCTGCCTGTCCTGAACTGTGCAGGCATCCCGTGAGCAGTGTTGGGGAGACGCCCCTGCCGTGATACGGGGGGGGATGGGGTGCCTCTGCCCTGAGCCAGGGGGGCTGTCTTGAACGGTGGGGACATCCCCATGCGGGGTGGGGGAGACGATGAGCCGAGGTGGGGGCACCCCGTGAGGGGGGGCGGAGGGAGGGGAGAGGACGCTCCTGCCATGAGCCAGGTGGGGAAGGAGAGGATGCCCCTGCGGTTAGCACGTGGCGGCGGGTGGGCGGGGGGGCCCTGCCGTCAGCCCAGGGGACAGACAGGCCTCTCTGTGCACAGGCCACGAGCCACTCCAAGTCACAGCCCAAAGGGTATTCCTCGGGTCGACCCCAAGTCACTGCTCACCTCTAACCTGAGGCAGAGGACCCGTTGACCTGACACAGCAGCTGGGGAAGGTGAGCCACGCTGAGGGTATTGGGTACGTGCCGTGGGTCAAGTCCCCCGCTGCAGGGCAGAAGTCCACGTGAGGACGGGGACTCTGGCTGGCAAGCTGACTGCGTGGCGGCATCCTTCAGCAAGTCAAAGCGAGAGGGCGTCTGCCCCTTGCTGGTGAGCTCTACGTGACTTCGGCTGGGGTGGGACCAGCACAGAGACAGGTGACATCCGTGCTGAGTCTGCAGGAAGGCAGTGGCGCCTCGGTGTAGGTGAGTGTGCACCGGAGGGTCGGCAGGGCCTCCCGGAGGCAGGAAGACAGCCCCGGCCACTGCGCCCATCACCTGCCCCCAAAGTCCCCACACTACTCTGTACAGGAGGCACGCACTGGGTCTCAGGGCTCCCGGGACCTTGTGGAGGACATCCTCACGGAGGCTGGCTTTTTGCTGCATATTCCCAAGGGGAGACACTCGTCCCACCGCTGAGCTCAGACCATGCAAGCTGAGTGTCCGGGGCTGGCTGCGCCACTCTTGAGGCCCGGCACAAAATGAAATCCCAGGTGCTCCGCCGGAAAGCTGTTCTTTCCTCCACGGTTTCCATTAGGGGCTGGGTCGCGTCCCCCAAGTGCGTATGTTGAAGTCTGAACTCCCAGACCTCGGAACGTGCCTGTATGTGGAAGTAGGGCTTTTAACAGGTGATTAGGTTAAGACGAGGTCTTCATGCTGAAGACGAGCTCGACACCTACAGCCAGTGGCCCTCGGTAAGCAGATGGCCCTCCACAGTGTGTGGGCGCCCCGGCCACCAGCTAAAGGCTGAACAGCTGCGACAGAGCTTCCGCACAGGGGAAAGCCTTCTCCCCGTGGCTGGAACACGAGGTCTTGCCCCAGTGTCCAGCCTGCCCTGCAGACTTCAGCCTTGCCAGCCTCCAAACCCAGTGAGCCCATCTCCAATTTCTCACCAGAGGCCAGACCCACACAGGGTTCTGTTGGTCCCGTTTCTCTGGAGAAGCCTGCCTGATGCTCCCCGTGCCAAGGCCTGGGGCTCAATCACGTCCACACGCTCCCTCTCACCACAGAAGGTGCCCTGCTTGCGGGTTCTGGGGATGAAGACACGGAGGTCTTGGTGAGGTTGGTGGCGGCCCCCGGCCTCCTGCAGCCGCAGGAATGAAGAAGGCTAGTCTAGCTTCCTCGTTTGTGTCTCTACAAACACTAGTTTTTTTTTTTCCTCTCTCTTCGTATTTGAAGCAAATGCTGGTTCAGACTGCAAGCGTGGCTCCCCAGAGCCGTCAGCGCCCTCCCCTGCCCAGCCCGTCACAGGAAACGTGCCTGCCTTGATCCGCTTATGCAGGCTGTGCCTTTCCAGGAGCCCTTCCGTTTCTTCAAGGTCGTCCAATTTGTTCACAGCAGTCTCCTACGACCCCCTGCAGTTCAGTGGTGGCAGCTGTAATGTCTCCTCTTCCATTCAGGATTTATTTGGGTCCTCCCTCCTTCCTTGGTAAGTCTAGCTAAAGTTTTGTCAATTTTGTTTAGATTTTCAAAAAAAAAAAAAAAAAAACCCACTTTTAATTTGTTTCTATGTCATCTCAGTCTCCATTTATCTGATTTATCCTTCATTCTGCTAAGTTTAGATTTAGTCTGTTCTTGTTCTTATCTGGTTTCTTGGGATGTAAAGTGAGGTTGTTTCTGGGAGATCTTGTTTCGTAATGTAGGCATTTATCACTATAAACTTCCCTTCGGAACTGCTTTTGCAAGTTGGGGTATGATGTGTTTCTGTGTTAGTTTGTCTCAAGATTTTGAGACAACTTTTTGATTCCCTTTTTGAGGTCTTCTTTATCGATGGTTCAGGAGTGTATCAATTTCCACAGATTTTTTTAGTTTTCCAGTTTCCCTCCTGTTGTTGATCTTTAGTTCCACAACATTCCGATTGGAAAAGGTACTTGATGTGATCTCACTCTTCTTAAATGTGCTGACACTTGCTCTGATGCCCGTATGTGCTCTGCTGGAGAGCGCCACATGGACACTCGACAAGGATGTGCATTCTGCTGTTGTTGGACGAAATGTTCCCCGTTAGGTCGATTTGGTCTGTTACTCAGTTTCCTTATTGATTTTGTCTGGATGATGTACCCACTGTTGAAGTGGCACTAAAGTCTCCTGACACCATTGTATTGCTTTTCTTCCTTTCGTTCTCTAAATATTTGCTTTATGTATTTAGACGTTCCAGTGTTGGGTGCGTATGTATTCACAGTGATCAAACCCTCTTGAGGCGCCTGGGTGGCGCAGTCGGTTAAGCGTCCGACTTCAGCCAGGTCACGATCTTGCGGTCTGTGAGTTCGAGCCCCGCGTCAGGCTCTGGGCTGACAGCTCAGAGCCTGGAGCCTGCTTCGGATTCTGTGTCTCCCTCTCTCTCTGCCCCTCTCCCACTCGTGCTCTGTCTCTCTCTCTCAAAAATAAATATTAAAAAAAAATTTTTTTTTTTAATTTTTTTTTCAACGTTTATTTATTTTTGGGACAGAGAGAGACAGAGCATGAACGGGGGAGGGGCAGAGAGAGAGGGAGACACAGAATCGGAAACAGGCTCCAGGCTCTGAGCCGTCAGCCCAGAGCCTGACGCGGGGCTCGAACTCATGGACCGCGAGATCGTGACCTGGCTGAAGTCGGACGCTTAACCGACTGCGCCACCCAGGCGCCCCCAAAAAAAATTTTTTAAATACATATCAAGAGCATTAAGAATGAAACATGCATGGGGCGCCTGGGTGGCTCAGTCGGCTAAGTGTCCGACTTCAGCTCAGGTCACCATCTCGCAGCCAGTGAGTTCGAGCCCCGCGTCGGGCTCTGTGCTGACAGCTCAGAGCCTGGAGCCTGTTTCCGATTCTGTGTCTCCCTCTCTCTCTGCCCTTCCCCCGTTCATGCTCTGTCTCTCTCTGTCCCAAAAATAAATAAACGTTGAAAAAAAAATTAAAAAAAAAAAACCCTCTTGATGAATCGCCCCCTTTATCCCTATGTGATGACCTTCTCCCTGTGACAGATTTTATCCGAAAGCCTATCTTGTCTGATGAGTCCAGCCACCCCGGCCCTGCTCTGGTTCCACGTGCAGGAAAACCTCACTCCATTCCCTCACTTTCAGCCTGTGCGTGTCCTTAAAGCTAACGCGAGTCTCTTGTAGGCAACATATTGTTGGATCTTGGTGTCTGCTTTTTTTTTTATCCAGTCGGCCATTCTGTGTCTTTTGGTTAGAAAATTTAACCCACTTCCGTTAAAAGTAACTAATGGTAGGTAAGGACTTGCTATTGCCATTTTGTTCATTGTTTTCTGATGGTTCTGCACTACTTTCACTCCTTTCTTCCTTCCTCACAGTCTTCCTTTGTGACTTGTTGGGCTTTTTTGTGGTAGGCTATTTTGATTCCTTTTTCTGTAACGTTTGTGTGTCTACTAGAGAGGATTTCTTTGTGGTAACCCCAAGACTTACCTAAAGTGGCGGATAGTTACAACAGTCTTTCAAGCTGATAATAACCTCATTCAATCATACACAAGCTCTACGCTTTCATCCCCATCGGATGCTACTGATGTCACATTTGACATCTTGTAAATCGTGTGTCCATTAACAAATTATTGTAGCTAGTTATTTTTATGATTTTGCCTTTTAACTTTTATACCAAAGCTACGTGATTTATGCCCCAACGTTACCTATTACAGGAATCTGAATTCACTACGTATTTACCACTACCACTGAGTTTTAGAAGTTGTGGCTTTACCAGTTTCCAGTCGAAGAACTCCCTTCAGTATTTCTTGTAAAGTAGGGCCAGTGATAATGGACCCCTTCAGCTTTCGTCTGTCTGGGTAGATCCTTATTTATTCTTCATTTCCAAGCAGAGCATTCTTGGTTCGCGGTTTTTACTTTCAGCACTTTGGGACAAGGACCTACTTCGGAATCTGCGGTTGGGTCTGCTGATGGCGGCCTGTTACCAGGTGTGCAGACCAGTGTGGTTCCCATGCAGTCCCTGGGCCGGCAGGACTGGCCCCAGATAGCAGCTGAGACGGGCTGGCGCCAAGCGGCAGGGCTAATCCGGGCCCACGGCCAGGACTGAGGTCTGCGGGATCGCCTCTAGGGGCACACACAGGTATGCCTCCTGTTGGGTCCCTGGGCAGGTGGGTCCACTCCCAGACCACAGCTGAGAGGGGCTTCAGGCTCCACAGTCCGACGGAGTTCAGTGGGCCTGCCTCCGGGGACACAGAGGAGCAGTGACACACCCACCTTGTGCCCATTCTGAGTCTCGCCGAACCCCCGCACATCACGGGTCCACTGGCATATTTTGTTCATGCGGCATCACGAACACTGTTACGTGGACGAGGCAGCAAGGGATGCCAGACAGGTACCTCCTCTGTTCACACAGAGCCCACGGTCCGTCAGACTTCACTTACAAAATTCAAGTTCAAAGATAAAGAAGTGTCAGAAGATGACACCACAGAGCAGCAAGCCCAGTCAGTCCTCTTGAGCACAGGGTCCCTCCCATGTGACCATGCAGTCTCACTGCCATGAGGCCAGCCCCGTGTGTCCTTTGTCACACAGCCTTATCAGAGGCCACCCATGAAGGAACTAAGGACACAGCTCCCCAGAGGTCCCATCTCCCCACCAGGGGTGGCCTGAAACCTCCTCTCCGATCCCCCAGACAGCCTTCCACACACAAGCCTCTCAGCGAGATCAGCAACACTCTCTCAGGGCTCTGGATTCTCGCTCTCTCCATTTTGTCCCACACGGACTCTTTGGCCCCTCAGCTTTGCCATGCAGATATGTGCCCAGGGGTTTTCAGCTGGAACTGTTTTCCAAAATAGTTCCTTTCCCTCATTGCCAGAAGCAGATATCCAAAGAAAACGTCCTTAACTAACAGAATGTATCTACAAGAAATCACTAAGGGACACATGGCTCAGTGATGGAACATTAGAAGGAACAAGAAGTTGTTCCTTACTTCCCATGGTGCCAACTCCTGTTCTCACTTGCAGAAATGACCGTGCACAAGGAAGTGACCTGGGAGATACGTTCCCACATGTGGTGGCAGCGTGGAGAGCCTGGGACACCGTGCAAAGGAACCAAGATATTTTGCACAGAAGGTGTTTATTTAGAGGAAGAACGTGACCTGACCAGTGGCTGGGGAACATAGTTCTCTGGCCCAGAGAATGGGCTGGAGAAGTGAGAGAAGCCGGGGTCTCGAGCAAGCCGTCAGATGGTAAGGACAGGCATGGGCAGTACCAGAGGTGGTGGGATGGAGGGGAAATTGTGAGGTGAATGCAGGCACATGCTCCTGAAGTTTCTAGCACTGATGTCTGGGATCCTGCTGGTGTCTTTGGTCAAGACGGAGCACACTCAGGAAGGACTCAGGGAGGAGGAGGCTACATGAAGGAACGCGGTCGTGGGTGCTGGTGCTAAGCGGTCCAGGAGGCAGAAGATTGCCTTAAGGTCAGGGCTTGAGATAGTTGGGAGTCATCGGTATAAAAGTGGGGAAAATAACTTGCAATTTAGAGCAAAATCCTATCACACCTTTTTGTGCCTCCTGAGTGCTGGGCCATTCATCTGGGTAGAGAACTCTTGGGTTTAGAAAAGCAATCTGGCGGGGCGCCTGGGTGGCGCAGTCGGTTAAGTGTCCGACTTCAGCCAGGTCACCATCTCGCGGTCCGTGAGTTCAAGCCCCGCGTCGGGCTCTGGGCTGATGGCTCAGAGCCTGGAGCCTGTTTCCGATTCTGTGTCTCCCTCTCTCTCTGCCCCTCCCCCGTTCATGCTCTGTCTCTCTCTGTCCCCAAAATAAATAAATGTTGAAAAAAAAAAAATTTAAAAAAGAAAAAAAAAGAAAAGCAATCTGGTTGGACATCTTGTTTGAGAAAAGTAAGACTCCCCCTTGTAATAGCTTAATGGGAGGTAAGGGCAGAGAAAAATTAATTTCTTGGTAATATGAAGTGAGAGAGACTGAATCCCCTTGGACAGCTCTAGACAGAGGAGGTGAGAACCCAAACAAGTGGGAGAAAATGGGGATGTAAGGAGCACTAGGGAAACAGGGGGTCGGGGTCCCTGGGACAGACAGACACGGTCAGTGAGGAACGGGCTCACTGGCGGGCTGTTTTGGGGGAGACTGAGGACTGAACTCAAGTGGAAGCGGCTTCCTTTTCTGTATGACTGCGGGGGCTTCCACAGAAGGTGGCCCCACAGCCAGCCCTGTGCTGGGGTGCTTGGTGGGCACGGGGGGGCAGACCTGGGGCAGCCACCAGCACACGCGACCCCTCCTTGACCCAGTGTCAGCGTCTTCTTTCTCTCACGCTTTTTATTTCCAGTCGGCGTGAATCTGCTGAAAGCCTCAGTTTTCCCAAACCAACCCAAGTGCCACCTCGTGGAGCACCCCAAGTCCGCCCCGGGGGGAATGCGTGCTTCATCCGCGCACACCATCTATTTCAACAAGCGCTCACTCCACTTGCTCTCGCTCTGACATCACTTCCGCCACTGACTCACCCGGAGAGCAACGTGCTCATTTACAGCCTTTGGCGCCGCTAGCCCCTCGCAACAGGGACAGAATCTGCGTTCGTGCAAACTTGAGCCATCTGGTTTTGTGAACAACATTTCTAACTGCAAACCCACAAATCGGCATTGTTGGTATTGGTGTTGTGAACTCGAACTTGGCTAACGGGAAGGATGACTCTGCCTTGGGTGTGCTGACAACAACCAAATTTCTGTGCCTGCACAACAAAGGCCATACACTTGGCAAAACCCAAAGAGCGGGACGAACCTGATGTGCAGGGGCTCATTCTGCTAAGAAACTGACCTCTTCCTGCTGCTTTCCAGAAAACACCCAGGAACGTGTCCTCCGAGTGGTCTGCCCAGGTCCTCACACCTGAGCAGTGGACAGGCACACGGCCAGGGTCGAGGTACCAGTCTGGGAGGAAGAGAGGTCGTGTGGGCGTCCAGGACACTTCCGGTTGGAGAGGGGGGTGCCCCCACACGTGTGTGCAGAGCACAAGGCTGGGGAAGCTCGCAGGGGCCGTGGGAGCAGGCGCCCGGACGGATCACACACAGAGCCGCTGTAGTGGGTGCACAAGGTAGGGTCTGGTGGCCTCCAACCCCAAGTTCCAGAGAGCCCCCGGCCGCAGGAACGTCCTCCCACAGTGCCTGAGGCTGGCCGCTCCTGAGGCTGCTGCCAGGAACCCTCACGGATCGTCACCTCTGCCTCTTCCTGCTCCCACACAGGTAAGTGCGTCAACCCCAGCAGGCACAGTGAAAAGTACAAAGTTCCACCCAAAAAAAAAAACTGTTGAATTTTTCCAGATTGTATCGGCAGAGTACTGGGGAGTACACGCGGGGATCAGTAACGCCTAGGTGCTGGGTGATAAAGAGACAATACTGACCCAGGCACAAGGCCCTGAGTTCTAGACTTCACGACGGCCGCACCAAACACACGCACTTGGCCTAGCTTCCCTGACGCACTTCAGAGGAAGAGGCCCCAAAGCTCAGGGAGGCAGGAATATTTGAGTTTTGTTGGTTGTTAATGAGGGGACTACATTGCCAAGAGCATCTACAAGCAGCGTCCAGACATTGAGAAAACACACTGGCAAGGGGACCCTGGCATCCCGGGCAGATCCGCAGCACTGTCCCCTTCAGGCGAGGACGACAGAAGAACTGCCACAATCTGCATTACTCAGTTTTATCGGGAAGGACCTAGAGCGCCAGGTCCCGGAAGGACTGAAAAATAAGAGTGTGCATGGGCGCGGTTCTGGCCACGGCGGTTCCGGCCATGGCCGCGGGGTCCCAGCACTAAGCTGGCGATCAGACCCGCAGAGACCTGTGGTGGCAGCCAGCTCACCATGGGGCTCCACGGGCAGGAACATGTGGGCAGTCCTGACGTCACCCTCGGTCTGGTGGACGGAGATGCCACTAAGGTCATGCAACAGAGAACCCCCCCCACACACACACCCAGCAAATTCCCAGGACTGAGCCAGTTCGCAGGCCCAGAACCTCTTTCTCAGAGGGATGGCTGGGTCCCCTGGCCCTCAAGGTCTAGTGGAAAAGGGAAGCTTACAGCATGGCCTCTTACCTCCAAGATGGTGAAACCAAAAGCCATATTGCTTCGATGGGAATTTCTGAGGTGAGTCCCCATGTGACCTGTGCCCGTCTGGCCTACGAGAAGGCAGCCAGATGTTGGTGAGCGGGCACGGGTTGAGCGGCCAGCTCGGCTGCAGACGCTGCCCCGGATGTGGCTTCTTCAGATCAATACGGCCCGACCTCTGGCCTGCAGCCTGCCGTGGCCCCTCCCTGTCCGCCTACTTCCAAACCTACCGGCAGCAGGCCAGACAGCGCACCTCCACAGGCTTGTGTGCGGGCTGGGCCACCTCCCCGGTTCTTCAGCACATGCCGGAGCCCAAGGCCGTCCCGCAGGCCAGTCCACCCGTGGATAATGTGTGCACCCAGGAAATGAGAGATACCCCAGATGTCTAGATGAAAGAAGTGAAGGCCAAAGGGTGGGGCACAAACCCACAAGAACGCAGGGGGTCGCAGTCCGGAAGGTTCCAGGGACCCAGGGATCAGGGAATGTTCCAGTGTATCCTGTAAAGGGAAGAGCTGTTTCTGTGTCTTATGCCCACTGCCACTGGAATGAAGCAAGTTACCAGGGAGCCTCTTTTGGGTTCTGGGAGTAACACTTGGCCTTGCTGTCCTGATATTAAATGAACCTATAAAACCACCAGCTTCGCAGGAGGTCCAGAATAAGAAAATGCTCCACACCAGGCTGATGTGAAAGCTGCTGGCCCCCTCAGACCGTGGTGCCGACAGGATCCCGCAGCAGGACGGACCACGGTGATCATTCTGCAGTTCTTCTGGAGCCCAAGACAGACTAAGACTGCACTTCGCCATGGAGCCGGTCAGAGCGTATCCGACCCTTTGTATCATTAGGCCGGGCAGCTGCTGGGGCACTTCACCACTAGACAGAAGTCACACACACACACACACACACACGGGCTCGAGCGTGTCCCGAGGGCACAGGCTGCACACGCAAATGGTTCAGATCCCAAAGCACCTACCCTGCTACACCGGCCCTTTGTCGGGTACCCACGGTCTCCCGGAGTTTCCACTGATCAGACGCCCGATGTGAGAAGGTCCTACTTGATTTCTGTACAAGACCACTGACACCAACTAAAGACGAAAGCTGTAGCATCACAGCCTCAAGGGTGACCCTAAGGGAGGATCGCCAGGTGTCCCGTGGCAAAGCGCGGCCTTAGGCGTTATCTGCAGAACAACTACCACGGTTCTGTCCCAGAACGCTAGGGGCGCGTGCCTGGGAGGGGGCCCTACCAGGGCAGGCACCACACGCAGTTGTCCACGTTCCCTGGACGCAGCGGAGCCAGGAGGACGGAGCTACAGGAAAACAGGCAACGAGAAAGCGCTTGGCTAGGCGGTCGGTGACGGAGTAAGACTGGAAAGTCGCTGGCAAGTGGTGTCTAAGCTCTGGACAGGGACCGCGGAAGAGGGACGTGCTTAGGCCTCCTGAGAAGAGCCGCGGGCAGAGGCCGTGCCCCACACGGGTGCCCGCCACCGGCACCCGGGGATGCAACGGCCTGTCCCTGGACGTGACTGCTCTCGGTCCGCGGGCTCACAAAGCCTCCCTCACCGCCGTCGTTCTGACAGCACCGCTTCCGAGAAGCCCAGCAAGGAGGCCCGTCGACCGCGCCCGCCGTGCACTCCGAAGCGGCCAGCTGGAGGACGTGGCGGGGGACAGACGCATCTACACTGGCTGGCAGCCGTGCCCCGTGGGGCTGCCGTCCCCCCAGATGGGCCTCATGCCCCGAGCAGCCACTCAGCTCACAGCGCGTCTCACTGCCGGCACACAGGTGGCGGGAGCACGAGTGATGGGGACGGTTCCTCTCCTTACGGTCCCTGAGCCACTAGCCTGTCTCGTAATTCTGGACTGTGCTGCTGGAAGGTTCCTGAGAAGCTTCCACAGAGGGACACGGGTGCCCCACTGGCCTGCAGGCTGAGAGGCCGCCCGTCCCCCCGGATGCCTCGTGTCAATAAACAAAAAGGCCAAGAGGGGTTGACCGTGACGGTGTGGGCGACCGCTCCTCACTCGCTTAGGGACAGGCGTGCTGCCAGACAGGGGAGCGGGGACGAGTGTGTCTGGAATCGAGGGGTCATCTGGGGAACCTCCGAGTATTCCCACGTCCAGGGATCAGAGCCGGTGGGAAACTAGTTGGCAAAACCAGAAAGACTTGAGAGAAACCCTTCGGGAAAGCAGCCTGGGCCACCCTACCAGGTAAGTGGCTAAGGGCAGAGGAACACGGAATGTGCTGGAGAAAAGGGGATTTTTAATACCAACTTCTGCAGATCGCCAGGTGCACAGGCCCCACCTATTCCTTCGCAGGTTTGGTAAGTATATGGGTTCTCTTGTCTGCCCTTTTCCGGTCCAGCTCCAACATCAGCAGGGTTAAGAGTGGTTACTCCTACAAATCGTCACTTAGAATCCGGCCAAGGGAGGTTGTGACCACCGGCCAAAGAACACGTCCCAGGAGCAGAAACGGGGACTTGTGGGATTCGGGGTCTACACTTGCAAACAGCAAGGATGCTTTACAGGGGCAGAAGCTCGGTGCTCTGCCTTCACCCAGGAGTTTAGTTTAAAAAAGGTGTGGCGGGTACGGAGTTGGCAAAGGGATGGACGGAATGTGCCAGAATGTTTGTCATCCCACAGCACCATCCCTCGACACTGTTCTCCGACAGCAAAGAAGCCAGAAACGCACGTGCTGGATGTCCTTCCTTGGAGGGCTGTGGGTTAGAACCTGCCGGCCAGGTTTACAAAGCAGAGAGGAGGCCACAGTTCACCGTACATGGCCTAGCGCACATGCAGACCTGGGGTCCGGACAGCCTCACGGGGGCCCTGACGGCTGCTGGCTTTGCGGCTGCCACCTGAGACAGACGGTCAGACAGCTGCAGCGGCACAGGGAGCCCTGGAGAAGCACAGACCGTGGCTCTCGGGGCTGGACTGAGGTGGCTGCACCTGTCCCTCACCCCTCCGGCTCTCCCTGCTCCTGCACGGGACTCTCCTTACCCTGACACGTGCCCGGGCTCCTGCTCTCCCAGCCACGTGCTGCCCGGCGCCCACGTCTGCCTGGCGTACCTCCCAGGAGCTGTTCCTCCTGACCCTTCCCATGGGACCTGGATCGTCCAACCTCACTCCCAGCTCCGGGGATGAGGCCAGACTGGCCCAAGCTCGCTCTCTGTGTCCTGGTGGTTGCTCAGGACTGGACACCTACACAGCTTGGCCAGTGAGTACAGACGGTGGCAGGGTCCCGGCCACAGTGACAGTTTTCAAGAGTTCTCTGGGTGACGTGGGGTGAAAAGCACCCCTGCCCCTGGACACTGTGTCATGGCGGGGGGGGGGGGGAGGGCACCAAACTGCCATGGCCACTTGATTTCGGGATGGGACCCAGCCTGAGGTTCACACCGACTCAGGAACGGCAAATCAGAAAACCGCAGAGAAATGGAATTGGATCCCTGATCAAACAGACCCTGGAAACCACCCTACCTTTGGATTTTCAATTTCCATGCAGGTAAATAAAGCCTGTGTGGACCGGGTTTCTGGATGTCGCCCAAAACATCTTGACAGTTAAGTGCTTTCACGGAACCCCTTTACTTGTGGATTTCCTGGCTAAATGTATTAACATCTGTTTCTTCTCACTGAAAGTCCAAATTTTCAACAGAGCTGTACGCGTAAGAACGATCGCTTCGTTCCACTTGTTCCTCTCTTGGCTGGTGTAAACCACCAGGTTCTCCGTGTACTGCAAGATCGACTTTAAGAACCTGTTTTAATAAAAAGAAATGAACTCCTTTATTCTATCATAGAATGCCCCAGTGATTTAAATGCACTCTCTTCCTTTTGGGATCCAAACTATTGGACTTAATTTCTGTCTGCACACTTGAGAGAGAGAAGTACATGCAGAACGGACACGGGGGCACGGGAGTCGGAGGGAGATGCCGAGACGCCTCCCGATTGGAGAGGGGGCTGGACTCCCGCGAGTTTTACACACCCGGGGGCCTTTTCAAACTTACTCTCAGCTCCGGTGAAATGGTTTTAGGAGACAGAACTGAGTTCCAGAAAGGGTGTTAGAGTCCACATGGATTAAATGCCACGTGATAAACACACACGCACGTAACGGGGAACAGGCGAGCCCCGGGGCCCCGCGTGCGGGCTGCTCTCAGTCCTGGGCTCCTGTGCACCCGGCGCCTGCCCTCGCGACGAGCCCTGTAGCTGCACCGCCTCGTGGGACACCTTCCGCTGTGGCAGCACTGCTGACATGCGTTCACCAAACTGTCCACGTCCCTCCTCCCGACTGAGAGGAATCAGTCACGCTTGTATTTTCCAAGTTCTCTCCAGTCTGCCAAGTAGTCTAAGATGTTCTCCAGAGTCTAACTCCAAGTACTTTCAAACTTGGAAGTTAAAAGAATAATGCAATAAAAATCCACAGATGCTTCGTCTAGAGAGTGGTTCTCAGTTGGGGAGGACACTGTATCTGGGGATGTCTACACCACTTATGGCTACCCCGGGGCGCCGCTCCCGCCCTGCGTATCCACACAGCCACCGCAGAGGACCCCCCCAGCTCAGAGCATCAGCAGTGCTAAAGCCACCAGTCATTAACATTCTGCAAGTTCGCTGCCCTCGTTCCCACTTGGGTTCCATGATTCTTTAAGAAAACGTCGGTCATATTTTCGTGATCTTTTTTTTTTTTTAAGTTTATTTATTTATTCTGAAAGAGACAGAGAGGCAGAACAAGCAGAGGAGAGGCAGACAGAGAGGAGAACAGAAGATCCGAAGCAGGCTCCACGCTGACAGCAGAGCGCCCGACGAGGGGCTCGAACTCACGAACCGTGAGATCATGACCTGGGCCGCGGTCGCACGCTCAACCGAGCCACCCAGACACCCCTCATATCCGTCGTAAACACGAGGTACGTGTTACCTCCAAACTAGCAGCAATACCCGTCCCTGGGTGGTGTCGCTACACAGAGTGAGGAATTCTGAAAGCACTCACAAGTGCGTCACATAAATTTTCTGAAGTGAGCCTACACGGTGTTAGTGTGAAAGGTTCACAAACTTGCCCCAAAGTCCACAGAGAAAAATGGCGAAGAGCCAACCAAGACTGGGGGGTTTCAAAAAAAATGTATCAAGGAAAATAACCAATAGAAGTGAAAGTTGCTGACAATTACCAAGACATAGTTTCATTTCTCATAGGCAGGACATACTTACTTTAGATACTGTTGATATTCGCAAGTATTTTTTCCATGAACGACATGAATGTTGACCAATTCCAGCGCAATCAGCAGTAAAATCAGGTAAAGCACAGGAGACAGAAGCTTAATACTAAAAACAGACAACAAACAGTTAAAATTTGACAAACGAAAGTATTTTTCACTTTCATGAATGCAAACCCTTTTTCAATACTTTTTTCTTTTCAAGGGAACTGAAATGCAAACTTCTCAAGAGGAGGCTGCCTCTGTGGCGGTTTCCCCGTGTGCCCCCCCCCACCCCTTTGCTGCCGCCACCCGCCCGCCCCACTCCCCCTCAGGAGCAGCCTCTCAGGAGGCTGGTCCCCAGCAGGACGGTGCCCAGCTGCCCAGGAGCAGGACTTGCTGGCAGGCTCCACACCCCGTGCTTCCACTGGCCCCGGGTCTCTGTGCCACCGGCCAGCATCTTACTTCTAGTCTGATGTTTGGCAAAGGACTCTCACAAGAATAAATACGCCTATGGCTGTAACGTGAAGACGTGTGCAACGTCTCCAGGACTCAAAGATACTACAATCAAAGTAAGATACTATCTCGCCCGTGAGACCGGAAGAGCATTTTCTCAAATACACCATTTGGGGAAGGATGCACACATAACAGCCACCTTACGGACTGCTGCTAAGAGTGTAACTGCGTGTTACCTTTCAGAAGCAGCCAGGGAACACCTGTTAAAAGTGTTCGAGACACAGATGCCACTCAACCCAAAGCTCTAGTAATCTGTCCAAAATTGTAATTTCCTAAGGATGGAACATGTCCTGAAATACACACAGGTGAAGACACCAGAAGGCAGACGCACCCAGGTTGACCTGCTGTTAATATTTAAAATCCGAATATTCTTTCGGGTTGGTAACACCCATATTCTCATATGCCCAAATTGCAACAGTGTTTAAAGTCACATGTGCCGGAACTTTCTGAAAAAGCATCAGAACCGCATCCCGAGAGAACTCCTGCCCAACAGGGACCCGGGACGGCGAGCCACACACCTACTCAGCATGTGCAGATACGTCTGTCTCTGCCGGGAGCGCAGCCTCCGTTCCACCCACTGCCGCTGTCTGAGCTCCGCGGAGGCAGCGACCTGGCTGGACACGCGGGCACAGTGTGCGGTGATGTTTCGGAGGACAGTGAGCACTTCCAGAACGGTTCTGGGACAGAACAGAGTTGGCACGGGGGTGCCGCAGAGTTCACGGATCACCTGGGGCCACCTGGGGATTAGAGCGCGAGTTCTCATGGGGCACGTGCGCCGCCCGGGCTCCCTGGAAGGTCAGCTTCCGGAGAGCGTGGCCAGTCGTGCACTGTGCCTAGGCCAACATGACACACGGCAGGCGACACACATGCTGGACTGGGGGGGACGGGGCACAGGGCCGGCTCGTCAGGCACAGCGCACGCGCGCAAGCCCGTCGAGGCTCATCTCCCCGCTCCCCTGGCGGCACGACCACCGTGGGATCTGACGCCGCCACAAGCTCGCCCAGTTGGAGACACACACAACGGCGGAGTCTGTGACCACGATTCAACAACTCCCAGACGCTTACTTCTCAGCAGGAAGGCTGTCCAAGCCCCTAGCGACACGGTGACCCTCAGGCAGGTGGTGACACAGCTCAGACGTGATTTCTGTAAGTAAAGAGTTGCAGGCATCGGTCTCAGAATGACCTTCTAATCTGAAAGACAGAATATTTAAAGATACAGGACGACGATTAAATGCCAATCGGTGCCCGTGCGCGATGATGATTTCAGTGGCTCACTGAGCAAAGCACTTCATCTGCAACTTAGTTTCCCCAGACATCAAAGAAAACAGGCTCCGTCCCGGCAGTGGTACGAGCACAGTACGACTGCTCACAAAAGGGACAGGTCACCCGCGCGTCCTCCAGGAGAACCCGGGACCTGCTACACCCTGACTCCAAGCGACCTCTCCACCCCTGGCTCTCTCCTCAGCTTCAGACCCCGCTTCTCACCACCAAGTCTCGCTAGTGGACACCACCCTCCTCCCTCACCGCCCGGCCCGGCCCCCTCCCCCCACCCCCGTGCAGAGACCGAGGCTCACTCTGACCCGCCCCGCACTCGGTCGTTCCCCCTCCCCCCACGCCACCCCCCCCCCCAGCACTCGGTCATCGTCCCCTCCACCCACCCCCGCACTCGGTGATCCCCCGAGCACACACACCCCACCTCCCCACCCCCTCCCCACACTCGGCCAGCACACCTCTCGAGGCTGGCGTTCGCCGGGGCCCCAGGATGGCTCACCTGGCAGCCTCCTCGGCTTCTGTGGGCAAAGACAGGAGGGGCCAAGCCCCGAGGCTCTTCTCACAGCTCAGCACCTGCAAGGAAAATACCCTATTGCCCTTAAAGCTTTTATAGAACGGCCTGGAAAACACGTTTGCAAACTGCTACGTAGCAACCAACAGCGGTCCGGAAGATGCATGTTGGTAAAATTGTTACGGATCTTACATTTTAAAACTAGATGGCAGGGCTTGGCTATTCAATAGAATCAGATAAGGGAAGGCCGGTGAAGTCAACAGGGGATTGGAAGGTAGTTAACGCCTGGACTAGCTGTAAAACTTATCCCCAACTCTTTTGGCGCCTCTCGTTTGAGAGCCGAGGTCGACAATTCTCCTCCATCGCCGAGTCAGGACTCGCTGTAGTGAGTGGCCTTCACCCAGACAACACAGCGGAAGTTAGGCTGTGTGACTCTGGACGACAGGTCACAGAGGGCTGGGCCTCTCCTGGGGAAGCCAGCAATCGGGAAGCCCTGCACCAACCTCTCATCCCCTACACGGAACACCGAGCCAGCGGAGCCCAGACTTCTGATGCACGAAAGTGGGAGCATGTTAAACACTGCTGTTGACGCCACTGAATGTGGGTAATTTATGCGGCAATAATAAGCAAGCAATGACCCTACAAGGGACAGGATACAACACTGCCTAATGAAAAACGGATAAACAACGGACAGCAGGAATAAGAGGCTGCAGGCAAGGGTGATCATCTGAAACGCCCACTGTGGGGCACGGAGGGGCCACGGAAGCAGCAGCCAAGGAGCAAGGGGGCCTCGTGGGGCTGGAGATTCAGCCGCGGAGGTCCACGGACAAAGCCTGCCTTCCTGAGGCCTCTCCTCCTTCTGGGACCTCCCTCCCTCCTGTCTCTGCGTGTGGAGTCCTGCGGGCAGCTTCCGGTGGCCTCCCTGCCAGCGACTCTTGTTGTTGGGAAGCTCAGAGCCACGACGGGCAGGCTAAGTGGGCGGTGCGGCTATGTCAGCCCGATGCCTCGCTGCCAAACTAGAACCCACCGGACCCAGCTATTCGGGCTGAATTCTCTCACATGGCCCCAGCATGGTAGAACACCCCTCGCGTCGACTGCCGACAACCCCTCGGAAGTGACACTATTTTTCTTGGGATGTCACAAATCGGTGGACAGAGTTCCCTCCAGCTGCCACTGCAAATCTCTCTCTAAACCCCTTACGTGCGGATTTTATAGCTTCCGTTGAGAGGCCAATCTCACCGATGAATTTCTAAGTTAGCGACTGTCACGATCATGATGTTCTCGGAGGCGACCCCGTTCTTGCCCCTCGTGCCACACTCCTATCCCCCTACGTGTGCCTGAGGTAAAGTGCCGAAGCCAGTTTCCACACTGGAACTTCCTGGCGGAACCGCTCCCAGGTTTGTGCTTTGCTTGCTTTAATTTAGGAGCGGACAAAAGCTGGTCTTATGTGGTTAAAGGAACATGGCCATTCTTCGCCACCGACGGACAAAGAGCGTCAGTGGTCCTGAGTCAATGGCAATAATAATGACAAGAGCCCACCAGGGCCCCACGATGATCCAACCACCACGCATCAGGTACTAAAAACACCTGAAGAAACAAACGCTCCAATGACTTAAACTGCCGGAAGCGGAACAGGGGGTTCAGAGGACGGAGGCACCTGGGGCCCACAAAGGCTCCGCTGCAGGGGCCCGCGCGTGCGCCCCTCCCGGAGGCCTGCGCGCGACTCACCTGTTTTCTCAGCTGAGACACCGGGTGGAGGTGAGCACGGTAGCTTTCGGCGAGACCGACCAGTGACCTTATCGCCGCCTTTTCCTGGTTCAGAGAAAACAGACCGCGGTTAGGATGACGTCTGGTCAGGCCTGTACTTTTCTTCTACCGAATGCTAATCACACGGGAGTCCCAATTTCCCATTACCTTCCTTCACAGAATCCCACTCAGCTGTAACAGAGCAAGGCTCTTCATTAAAACAGGTTCGAGGCAGCAAACCATAACCAACACGATTTTTTTAAATAAAGCCAATTAACAATGATAAATAACAAAGGCCACGTGTGCTCTCTGTTCAAGATCAAGGACGCTAGAAATAAGTGAGAAAGAAGAAAACGATTCCAAACAAACAACTGGGAACGTAAGAACTTCTCGTAAGAAACCAGAATGGGGGGGCGCCTGGGTGGCGCAGTCGGTTAAGCGTCCGACTTCAGCCAGGTCACGATCTCGCGGTCCGGGAGTTCGAGCCCCGCGTCGGGCTCTGGGCTGATGGCTCGGAGCCTGGAGCCTGTTTCCGATTCTGTGTCTCCCTCTCTCTCTGCCCCTCCCCCGTTCATGCTCTGTCTCTCTCTGTCCCAAAAAAAATAAATAAACATTGAAAAAAAAAATTTTTTTTTAAAAAGAAACCAGAATGGGAATGTAGACGTTAAAAATCAGTACAACCAAAAGCTATATCACTATGAATACTTAATTACTAAACACATAAACATTGAAGAAAATAGTAAAATGACATTATTTACAGCTGACGTAACCATGTAACCCGAAACTCCAAGCTGGCTGGCTAAAAACCATCCGAAACAAAAAAGTCAGTGAGTCTCCTGCTGACTAATTTAACACACCAATAATCAATGAACAGCTTCCCCGCACAGAAGCTCTAACTACCCAGAATTCTCAACAGCACAAAGCAAGTCGCCAAGTAGCCAGACGTAAGTTACGTGAAGAAATACGCTGACCCGGTCATTTGCTCGAAGACCCAAGTTCTACACGCAGCTGATGGAGTTCTGGGCCACGTGCACAAGACCCACGCACAGCCACGGTTCCCACGTGGAAAGATCAGTGATGAGCCACAGAGGCCCTGGGGCCCGGCAGTCGCCAGAGCACACGGCTTCTCCTCAGAGGGGACGCGGCAGCGGGAGGGCGGTGGACGCGAGGAGGGGGCGTGTGGAGGATCGCTCTGGCAGCCGTGCAGACAAGAGAACAGAGGGGCCACCGCGGGGAGGGCAGGTGGAGGGTAGGGGGGGGGCGGGGGAGCAGCTCGGCCCAGCAGGTGCACACGGTGCAGGGAGAAACGCGTCGGGACATACGCTCGGGTGGAGGACGGAACACGGCGTGCGGTCACGCAAAGACAGGACTCTGGCCTTGGGATGGCACTGCCACTCGGGGGAGGCTCGGGGAGGGGAGGCTGAGGACGTGGAGACACCGCGTTGGGGAATTATGTTCACTATTATAAAAAAACATCAAATATCCCTACGTCAACCCATCATCTCATTCCTGTTTGTTGCCTGGTTAGTCTTAGGCTTTGTGTTTATTGTGTAATTACACAAGTTTGGCTGCAATACTAAGTAGAGAAGAGGCAGGGAAACTCTACAAGGTAAGACAGATGCTCAGCTCCATCACGACAGATGCTCAGCTCCATCACGAAGGTCAGTACAGATACACCCCGAGCACCCAAGACCAAGGCCACTGCACACAGCACAGAGATGCTGTCTCCTAAATGCTGCTGGGCCCTTGGAAGTGACTTGTCAAAGAAAAAGGGCCAAGAAAACAAAAAACAAAAACAAGTAAATCTAGATTCTCTCACTCCCAGATGAAGTAAGTTCCAGCTGGATCAAAAGACCTACATGGGGGGGGGGGGGGGGCTGTAAAGTTACTAGGGAAATGCGTACATACGTTTGTAATTTTGGAAAGCAAAGGATTTTTTAAGAATAATTCCAAATGCAAAAGCCAAAATGAAAAAAAACCTCAAAACTGAAGTAGGCAGCAACAGGCACACTGGAGAAGGCGCACACGGCTAATAAACCAGTGGGGAGAAGCACAAAATGGAAAAAAACATTAACAGTTCACAAAAGAACTACACACTTCCAACAGCCACAAGAAAAGATAGCCAAGTCACCCCCAAAATACAAGAAGATAAAAACGAAGTCTCGCCAGTACCTTCTGCTTCAGAACTTCACTTTCATAAAGTCACTTACACAAGTGTCCAAATGAACAGTGTCCTTCAGACATTATAATTAGGAGCGTTCCCCACGAGGGAGAACTAGAATTCAGCCGTCAGTCAAGGACGACTTACGCAAATAAGGGCACACTGATTCAAATGGAACGTCACGTCGCAGACAAAAACAAGGTAACACGCTGTTCGTGAAAACGCTAGCTACGGAACAGAACGTGTCTGCACAGCGAGCCACGCTGCTGTGCTCGTGGAAAGACACAGACAGCACGTGCTAACAGTGGTCCCCTCAGGAGAAGGCCTGCCTCAGTGCCTTCTCACGCCAGTCTTTCCATCTTGGTGGAACTTTTCAGACAATTTTTACAGTGACTGTTACATGTATGATTTGAAAAAGGATTAAAAAAAGAATAACCCAAATTGTTTTAAAATAAGAATTATAGTTTATTGATAGATGCAAATATTCTGCCCCATCGATCTGAGTCGTTTGTAAAATTTTCTGATTTAGTTAATCCCATTTACACTTGTCTGGTTTGTAGCATCTGTGAAGGATACGTTTTTTTTTAATGTGCATCCAAGTTAGTTAGCATACAGTGCAATAATGATTTCGGGAGTAAATCCCAGTGATTCATCCCCTATGTGTAACACTCCGTGCTCATCCCAAGTGCCCTCCTTAATGCCCATCCCCCCCACCCACTCCCAGCAATCCTGTCTGTTCCCTATATTTGTCTCTTCTGTTTTGTCCCCTTCCTGTTTTTATATTATTTTTGTTTCCCTTTCCTCGTGTTCGTCTGTTCTGTGTCTTAAAGCCCTCATGAGTGAAGTCGTATGATATCTGTCTTTCTCTGACTAATTTCGCTTAGCAGAATACCCTCCAGTTCCATCCACGTGGCTGCAAATGGCTAGACTTCCTTCTTTTTGATGGCTGAGTAATTTCCATTGTACATACACACTCCACATTTATCCGCTGAAAATACGTTTTTAAGAACTAGGTTAAATTACTTTAGATTACATGATGCTCACCTACTTGTTGCGGCAAACGCGTGCGCAACTGTAATCAGGTCACAAGTGTCGGTTCTGCTGGAGCCATCCTGTACCTCAGATGCGTTTCCACAAAAGTTGATTAAGGCCGAATGACACGTGAGAACAAACTACTCTTTCACAGCCGAGTAACCGCGAATCCCCCGGTTTTCTCCCTGTACGTTACCTTAAGCACTGACAACAGGCCTTCGTCGACGAATCGGAGTAAAAGCACGGTGGAAAATGCAAGCAATTGGTTCGCCGCTTCTTTTGGAAATTCGGGGAAGTTGATCTCCCCGTGGCTCAGATGGTCTCTTACACGAGGACCCTCCTGATGGTTCAGGAAATCCCAAAGAAACTCCTTCGGGAAAATGAACAGAAGAGACTTGGTCGGCTTTCTCAACCAAGGGAAGGAAAGCGCCCAGGCCCCGGACGGACCATCCTGACGGTCACGGAGCAGCAGCGCTGGCTCGCAGAGACGAGAAAACCGAGCTTCCAGACCGGAGTCCTCGCTAGTGGCGCCCAGCTACGTGCAGGCCTCCGGCTGGGGGCCCCCGGGCCTCTAACTCTGCCCGCGGCCCGGCTGCCTGGCCACAGCGACAAGAGGCCAGCTCCAGCGCCGTAGGGCCCCCCCCCCCCCCCCCCCCCGCGTCTCACTCCTGTCGGCCCTGAGCCAAGGGGCTGAGGCATCCACACCTGGAAGCGAACTTGCCTTCCACAGAGCAAGCACCGCTGTCCCCCCGTGAACACAGCCCCCACTTCCCCCCCCGGGGCCGCTCCCTCCCAGCGCCCTCTCTCCCATCATGGCCTCCTCCTCCATGAAGCCTGATTAAGACAGCAGCTTCTTTCTCAATAGCACCGGCGGGGGCGGGGGGTGGGGTGGGGGGGTGGGGACACAGAAAGACAAAAAACTGCCACTGGACGGAAGAGTCACAAAGATTGAGGATGGAAACAAATGGCGGATAAACTAGCTCAATCATCCTAATGTCCTGACGGCAGAAATGACGCCCCAAGAGCACATAGAGTCTCACTAATGTCCCACAGGGACTAGAATCCAGGCTGCAAAACTCTCAGTTAAAGGAACAAATACAGGGGCGCCCAGTGGCTCAGTCGGTTAAGCGTCCGACTTCAGCTCAGATCAGGATCTCACAGTTCGTGGGTTCGAGCCCCACGCTGGGCTCTGCGCTGGCAGCAGAGTGGGTCCTCTGTCTCCCACTCTCTCTGCCTCTCCCTTGCTTGCACTCTCTCTTTCTCAAACATAAACAAACATTTTTTAAGTTAAAAAAAGGAATAAAAAATTCTATTTACAGTCCAAAGTAGCTACTATAGTATCTTCATAAAGTTAAAAAAAAAAAAAAAATTGGTAACAGGAAATGGCTCTACATAATTCTCTGTCCTCTTCCAACATGCACACTCGCACACTCACTAGTCACACCTGACTTCTGCCGCTGTTCACAAGGCAAACCTGGCTCCCCCAGCAGCCCACACCACACAACAGACCCAAATATACTTTGGAAAGCGGGTCTTAGATAACCAGCCAGAAGCCAGGCCCCGGAGCTGCAGTCACAGCCTAGCAAGTGTCTGTGACACGTGTCAAGTTGACACAGCGAGGGAGTGGCTCAGAAGCACTTTGGGGAGCACGTCACAGGTCAAAATTAACTTCACTTTGGAGAAGTGCTAATCACACCCATAAATATAAGAATATTGGATCAGAAAAGGCCTAGAATTTTACCATTGCAGGCTCTCCAAGGAAAAGAGGAAGTTGATTGAGTTTACCATCATTCAAGTGCTTTGCCAATATCTAAAAGACCAAAAATAAATATATGGGTTAATTAGTACACACACACACACACACACACACACACAGTACCTTCAGCATCCAAGGAGATAGATGTATCTTTGGTACGACATGCTACGTAAGCACAAAGCAAGTTAAATGTAACAAGGACAGTCTTAAAAACATGGCAGCCACCCGTTAAAGAAAGCTTTTCTTAACCAGTATAATGACTTTAGGAATAGATATGAATGTATATGTATCTTAACTGTGTGAGTACATGCATGTTTACGTGTATTTATATGCATATGTGTGATAACATATATATGTAATGCATGTATTTATACATGTGTGTACATCTATGTGTATTTATATGTGTATTTGTACGTATGGGTACGTGTGTATGTGTTTGGTACGTACGTGTTGATATGTATTTACATGTATATGTGTATGTCTACATGTGTGTTTATGTATTTGTGTATATATGAGCACATGTGTTTGCATTTATCTGTATATGTTTATACAGATCTATGTACATACGTATATGCACGTGTGTACCTGTGTTTATAAATGTGTCTCTGTGTATGTGCATACTTCTATGTGTGTGTGTGTTTATGTATGTTTATGTGTGTGTTCACGTTGCATTCATATGCATAAGTGCGCGTACATGTGGATGTGTACAGAAGCATCCATCAGAGTTACTTCAAAGGCCACTTCTTAATTCACCAGACTTTGGAACCCAGCCACCCAATCGACTCCTACAGACCTAATCCTATACAGATAGGGCTACACTATCTATTTCAATCTTCACAGTATCAAATGCATCATATATTTCAACCACAGCAAATTATTTACCTAATGGAATAAAGTTTGCAGGTAAACTGGCACACAGTTTAATCCCACCCACCCATTCACTAAGGGATCTAAGAGTTCTCTTAAAGGCGAAGTAATCTGAGCACTCAAATCTCTCCACACTCTCCCTTTGTTTCCTCCTGTAGGCTAACTCTGAATCATACTTCAAGCTAGAGGAGAATCATTAGCTACCCACACAAAACCCTCTACACTATAAGGTGATAAAAGGTATTTCCAATGGTAATTTTTACTATTCCAGATTTTCACATTCAGAATCACACATCCAAGTCACAGAATAAATGCCTAAGTGTATATTGTACACACACAGAGGTAGTTCACTTATATTTCATTTGCAAAATAAGCAAGTGTCAATCTTAAATCTAAAGTGTAACCTCCAGCGGCACCTGGGTGGCTCAGTCGGTTGAGCGACCGACTTGGCTCAGGTCGTGATCTCGTGGTTTGTGCATTCAAGCCCCGCGTCGGGCTCCGTGCTTACAACAGCTCGGAGTCTGAAGCCTGCTTTGCATTCTGGGTCTCCCTCTCTATCTCTCTCTCTGCCCCTCCCCTGCTCACGTTCTCTCTTTCAAAAATAAACATAATAAATAAACAAGTACATCAATAAATGAATAAATAAGTAAATAAATAAAACCTCCAAATAATTACAGAATATAATATTAGTATCTCTTGACATTTTCCAGTATGTGTCTTTCTATAACTTGAGAAACAAGGTTAATGATACTGGATCTCAAAATCAGTCTGGAAGACTATACTTAACTCTATAATAAGGGTGATGTGGCTTTTTTTTGGCATATATGACTACCAACACTTTCCTGTGTAACAGACAATAATGTTTTGTTTGTTTCAAGATATCCTGTAAGTTTACTTACTTCATCGAAGGTGGTATAAAGAGCTGTTGACTTGAGAAAAGGAAAGAAAAGAAATAATTAAAGCAAAATGTGAGTACAGTGACGTTATTCAAAGCAGGAAAAAAATTCTAGTACATGGCCACAAACACAAAAACTTCTTCCAAAAATTATCTGGCAACGCTTTGGGTAGAATGTCCTATACAACGTAACAGCACGAAAGGCTGTCCTGTACGACGTAACAGCTTGAGAGGCACGGGGCCACGTGAAGACACCACTCCCACAGCACTCTGGGTCAGAAACCTCCCGTCGCCTCACAAAGCACGACTCACACACACGATCTCGGCCGGTGGCTCGTCTTCGCGGGCAGGAGAGCACAACTCAACGTGCCCTCCAACGAGCAGCCGTGTTTTGCGTGTTTCCTGGTGTAACCACTACTGTTTACATGCACAGGCTCCAGAGCCGCTGCCCCAACACATAAGCCCAGCTTCCACCCTCCCCGGAAGGGAAGCCCAGGGCACCTCCACACGTGGGCTTCTCTGCAAATCGGGACATGAGCAACTCCTGTCTCAAAAGGCTGCTGGGGAATTCAGGAAGATTTTACACATGCTGTGATGCAATCGGTATCTTGTGGGAGCCAGCTCTCAAGAAAAGTGTCTCATCTCTTAACGCTTATTAATGTATTTCCAATCTAACATTATGAAATTACCTCCGACGTTTATGATATAGAGGATTACGAAGTCTGTATCCTTCACTCCCAAACCTATACCACTGACCCTAAAATTTCTCTAAGCGCTCTTCTAAACATCCAACTGCCTACTCAAGACTCCCCCGACCACTTCCTCATAAAAGCTGAACTGCTCATTTATCCCCATAAACTGCACACATTAACTTCTACCTTGTTTCACAGAATTGGTACAAATGGCTTACCTGTCACCCCTAAACACGTAAGCTTTTTAGAAGACACAAAGTCTCACTCATTTTCTTCCTATCTGCCACCACTCTCAGAGACCTTATGCTGTAAGTATTCAGTAAATAACAGCGTGTGCACAGCACTTTATGGCTTTATAGAGTATTTTCGCATGTGCGTTGCCTTATAAACAAACTCATGCTATGTTTATTCTGAACAAGAGCCTGGGCGACAATTTAAGATATTCTTTGATCAATTACTTCCTCTGTGGAAACAGTCTTCTTTTTATTTGTGTGGTCAAATAACAATAGCCGGACGTGTTTAAACCGCATAGCGGTGAGCACGCTGCCATGAAGAAAGCCCAGCGGTGCTCGAGTGAGAGCTCTGACAACCGGGGGTTCTAGCTCTTTCTTCCAGAAGACAGATGCCCCACAACAGTGCCCGGCACTGCCCTGGGCAGAGCCAACATGAAAGGCACAGGGCGTGGGCACCAGGGGCACAAATGTGAACCTTCCGCTCCTGAGGGACCTGCACCAGAAACTGTACACAAATGCACAGAAGGCAAAGCAGAACAGCCTCGAGATAAAACAGAAACAGGACGCAGAGGAGCGAAGCTGGAGAGTCTGCATGGATGAGGCTCTGGGGGTCACTGATGCGGCCTGAAGTGGTCAGGCAGGGGACGGTGGGCACAGCCCTAGGAGAGACACACATGTTCCGGAACCGGGGAGAGGCCTCGATTAAGCCGGAGGAACTGGGACAGGAGACAAGCCACGGGAACGCTGGGCCGCACGGAGGCCCCAGCACGCCACACGGGAGGACGACACTCGCTGCAGACACCGGGGTGCCGCTAACCAGTTTTATGCAGATGAGACCATAAACGACAGAAGAATATTCATCAGTGTGTAAAACAACTTGCGGTAGGGGGAGAGAAGGATCAGAGTCATAAAGAGCACTGGGAGGGGAGTCAGACGAGGCCTCAGCACTGCAAGGGAGGGGCCCAGGAGGAATCAGGGGCAGGACAGAGGGGCAGGGCCGGGAACTGAGCGGCCGGGGTGGTGCGGAAGGCCACTGCGAAGTGACCAAGCGAAGGAGGACAACAGGGAATACCAGAGAACAGATCTGTGGGAGAGAAAACAAGCTTTTCAGAAGTACGGTAGTTTGAGACGCTGGGGAAAACCCCTACGAAAGCGTTCGGCGAACACGTGTACACCTGACCCGGGAAGTAGGGGAGAGCGCTTCCTTGGGGAGCACTGCGGCCCATGCTAGAAACTTCCGTCCTGGCACTGCTCTGGCTACATCCACAATGCTGTGTATGCTGGCTTTCATTTTCATTAGGTCCAAACTATTCTCTAATCGTTCTTCCCGCAGAGGTAAGGCAGCTGAAGACGTGGCAGTAAGATCTCCCAGGGGGCAAATGCGGGAGCACTACGCTGAGAACAGAATTTTGACAGATGCTTCTAGAAAGGGGCAAAATGGAGGAAGCTGAGCTGGTCAAAGAAAGAACAAGGCCAGGTCCAGCGGCCCCTGCCGCTGGCCCCCAATACAGGCCCCCCCTTTCCTCTACCCTCCGCATCCTCTGACGGTCAACGGGGCATGTGGCCACCCAGAAACCTCTTCAAGCCACCGCCCAGAGGAAGCGGTGTCCTTGAACGGCCACGCTGTAGGCCACGGACCACCTCATGGGGTTACAATGGTACACCAATAATAACGGCTATGGGGACAAGATAAGTGGTTTCTACTTCTCTTCTCTGACACCGAGTTTAAAATACTTGGGAATACTACTATCAAAAACTATCACAGATAATCCTAAGTCCTCTAAAATCGTTATAACAGGAAGCCACAAAAAATGGCACTCAAGCCTTCCAAAGAGAATTCTTAGCTAAAAAATTCGTTTCATGGTGAACAAAAAGAAGAGATTCAAAACGTCAGCGGGTCCAGAAAACGGGCAACACAGCAGCAACCACCCCCATGGATCACCGAAGCACGGGTACCTCAGCCGTCAGAAGTCTCTGTGGACACTTGTTAACGACGGCAAACACTCTCCTCAGTCCCGTCTCCAGCTGCGGCAGTAACAACACGGCACAGTCAGCAAACCTGCAGACAGAAGCAACCAAGCAAATCCCGGAGCTTTAAAAGCAAACACGGGCGCCAACCCCAAGTGACGCCGCTTTATTCCAGAGGTCACCCTCGTGTGCTCAAAGCCTGGAAGGCAGAGGACACGCTAACGCGAGCAATAAAACCGAAACGCAGTCTCATTTGCCTGGTGATTTTAAACTCATTTCCGCTGTTTTTGTGTATCAGAGGAAACACCTTTAGAAGCTTCAGGAGAATGACATGTCATCACGGGTCGGCCTGATTCTTCCCATCACTGGTAAGAAACACTCAAGTACCAGGATTTCAGGGGTTCTCGGGGTACAAGTACCAGGATTTGGGGGGGGTTCTCGGGGTACAAATGAACACACAATGACAGAACTGGAGGGAAGCAGAGGTCATGCCTCCGGAGCACTTCTGCCCCGCCTTCAGGAAACAGCCTGGCTTCTCCCCTCCCTTGTCTCCAGCAGGGGACCCACAAGAGGCCCTCCCAGAGTGAGAACTCCGTTGACTCTGAACAAGAACTGTCTTTGTCGAACTGTTCCAAAAGGACAACACGAGGCGTTTAACACCCAATTACAGCTACCTTTTCGCTCACTGTGAGAGGATATCTTGTGCTCCACCCTCCTGGAGGAAGCCCCACCTCTCTTCCATTCCAGCAGCAGAAAACACGGACAGTAAAGGGTTTTAAGAGGGACCAGCCTCCTGACTATCAAGAACCTCTGAGTCCGCACCCTCAGTTAGTTACCTGTGTGCCTTGAACCTGATTAACGCCTCTTCCCAGTACGGCAACATGATTTTTAATATAAAAGTGGATTTCTTCATCACTTCTTCTAACACTGGAAGTACCTCAGAAGTCATATCTGCAAAATAACAAACATGTATTTTTACATGTTTATTTAGAGAGACCCGGAAAGAGAACATGCACACAGGAGGGGCAGAAGGAGAGACGGAGGGAGAGAGGGAAAGAGGCAGAGAGGGGGAGTGGAGGAGAGGGGGAGAGGGAACCCCCAGCAGGCTCCACACTGTCAGCACAGAGCCCAACAGGAGGCCCGATCCCAAGACCGTGAGATCCCGACTTAAGCCAAGATACAGCCAGTCGTTTGACCGACTGAGCCACCCAGGCCCTAAGAGAAAAGTATTTTTAAGTACCATCACACTCATCAACTGAAGAGACACAGAACCAGACCGCGGAGGGATGCCCATGACCGACCTGTCCAGGCTGATGAAGCAGGCCTGGGGCAGCGGCACACGCCGTCCAAGAGTGAGACCGGCAGACTGGAGCCCGGGGTGTGGGTGGCCGCGGACACCCTGGGGCAATGGCACAGGGACAAGGGTCCCCTTGCGTTTTAGGCTACCACAACTTTTGAGAAGAGTTCAGGGTGGACCAGCTGACCACGCTTGACTGAGAAAAGTGAAATACATTTTCGGAAGACAGAAGAACAGGAGTGGACTATGCATGACGAGGACACGTAGACTCGTCCTTGGGAACAAATGTGCCCTCTGGTGGGGATGCTGATGGGAGGAGGGGGTGTCTGCACCTCCCCATCTATTTTGTTCTAAACTCAAAACTGTTCCACAACTAAAGTCTCAAGAAGTATACACGATCGGCAGTCAGCAGAGGACCCAGCAGTCCGCGGCACCAAAGGCGCAGACCGGACCCCCCGACCTGGGACTGCAGAGATCTGGGTTGTGCCCCGTGACGCGCGTCAGAGACCCCGCTGCCACACCCCTACAGCCCCAGGGAGCGGGGAGGAACGGGCTTGGAGCAAACACATGTTTAACTGCGCTTTCCAGGCTTTGTGTCCCCAGCCCCCATTAATTTGGTAAACGGCTCTGCCATAGAAAAAAGAAGACGGAGGAGGCCACCTATGCTGTTGGCCTTTTTGGCATAATGAGCACGCGCACACAGGCACAAGAGCTAAAAGGAAAAGGGAATGTACGTTTCAAAACGGTCCTGAGCCACCTGTGCATCAACACGCCTGGAGGATAAACTCATAATTGACTCACGCAGCCACGACTCTCACACCCTCCCCACCACAACCCATGGAAAGAGGGAAGGTTTCTTGTTTGTTTTTGTGGGGTTTTTTTGTTTTTTTGGTTTTTTTGTTTGTTTTTTTTAATTTTTTTTTTTTCAACGTTTATTTATTTTTGGGACAGAGAGAGACAGAGCATGAACGGGGAGGGGCAGAGAGAGAGGGAGACACAGAATCGGAAACAGGCTCCAGGCTCTGAGCCATCAGCCCAGAGCCCGACGCGGGGCTCGAACTCACGGACCGCGAGATCGTGACCTGGCTGAAGTCGGACGCCTAACCGACTGCGCCATCCAGGCGCCCCTTGTTTGTTTTTGAATTAGACATCCATTTCATGGTTCCATTGGCACATTTCTTTTTTTTTTTTTTTTTTTAGTGTTTATTTATTCATTTACTTATTTTGAGAGAGACAGAGAATGAGCAGGGGAGGGGCAGAGAGAAAAGGGAGAGAATCCCAAGCAGGTTCCGCACCGTCAGTGCGGAGCTAATGCAGGGCTCCGTCGCTAACTGTGATTCATGACCTGAGCTGAAATCAAGAGTCGGATCCCGACTGAGTCCCCAGGTACCCAGGGAAGGTTTTACGTAGCAAATTTAAGAGGTTCTTCATGCAACTTTTGAAGGCATCTCGCCTCTGGAGAATAACAGTCCGCCCACAGGGTTCAAGTCCCCATGCTACTTAATGACTTTATACGTATCTGTACAAAGACACATCCAGGACAAATGGGGAGCGTAGTACTTGCCTGGGAAAACGGCCAAATCCTCAAGGTCTGGAAGAGCTCTGAAAGGTCGGTGCACCAATGCGAATTTAGTTTGTCGCAAGTAACTCTTTAGCAGCTGACCCAAGCCCGCTGTCAAGAGCGTCATCATCGAACAGTATCTAGTGCGCAACACCATAGCATGTTAGAAAATGAACCGTCATCCACATAAAGAGCTTTACTGTCAAAGAACAAGCTTAAAATTAAGAAAGCAAACCATCATTAAATCGCAGGGAGGTCCCCCTCGAGGCAGGGATTAAGCTAATGCAATGGCGGGAGGCGGGGTGGGGGGGAGCCAATGTCTGGCAGACTTGGGAGCCACCCTCCAGGAGGCCGAGCACCCCACCGCTTCCGTCAGGCCCACCCTCAGAACTGCCCTTGGGGTGGATGGCAGCGGAGTCTCAACCCCGTCACCACCCCAGGTGTTCATCCGCCCCGTTTTATCTTCAAATTCCCGCTTCAAAACTCTCATCTTTTCCAAAATACACTCACAGGAAATTCAAGACAAACAAACTCTTAGTGCACTAAAGGAGCAAGAAAATGACTTCATCAGCAACGTACTTCGGAGGGACTTCGTGAGGGGACGCAAACCCATGCCACAGGATGTTACGCAGATTGAGCCCGCGTGGAGATCCAAGGAAGACTTTCAGTACGTCCATCTGACCAGGTTAGGAACAGCAGATTACTGAATGGTTGCATAACTACTGGACAAACCAATATAACATACAGTGGGAAGAGGTTTGCTTTCTTCTTGAGAACAGACCCAGGGCTTTGGCTAAACAGGAGTAGCAGTAACAGTAGTAACACGCAAACAACATTTACTGGGCATGTAAGATATCAGACACATTTTGTGCGTATTTATTGCTCATTCACACTCCCAACAACCTCTGGGAAGGCATGACTATTATTCCCACTCTGCAAATGAGAAGTACAGCATAGAGAGGTGAAACCAAGGCCTCGGGGAACCCAGAACTATAAAGGGGGATGGGATCTGTCTCAGGCTCCGCAGCTTTCCTACTGGACATCAAGCCTGCCTCCTATCTAGACCAAATAAAACCACCCGGTGAACAGAAACCTCACAGAAAGTAGCGTGTGTTTGCGCGGTAAACTCCAGGAAGCAGACCCCGTGAGGGGGCCAGACCACTGAGGCTCCCATCCCAGGCCTCCAGACCTCACTGTCTGACCTGAAGCCTCACCTGCCTCTGTCCCTCCACGCATACGGTCAAGATGCCCCTGACAGGGTTCCTGCTCATCAGAATGCAAGAGCCACACACGTCTGTGGGCTGCCTCTGGGCTTGGAACGCCATGCTTGGGAACAGAGTCAGAAAAAAGGGAAGATATGCAGACACTCAACTCAAAAGCGGGCCACGCGAGAAAGAAGAGTGAGCATCCAGAAGACTCGGGAAAGGACTGAAAGCCTCCTGGCGGAGGAGGAAACAGACCCACCGTCACGTTCTCTCAAAGGCAGGGTGAGCCGGAGAGTTATAAAGAGGGGTTCGCCCGGAAACTGGCTCTTCCGTGCAACTCCAGACACCTCCTGCTCACATCGGTCCTTACTCCTTTAATATTCGTATCTAATATTGGTAATCACGATGATATTCATTTCACTACATTCGTTTTTAACTTAATACTAACTTTAATGAATTGTTCACACCACCTGGGCCATCAGAAACACACAAGCCAACGAGCCGGTGGACCTGCAAGGCGCTGGGCATGGCTGCAGGCAGGAAAGGCCACCGGCACCCAGGCAGACAAGGACACAGCCCCAGACCACGGGATCTGTTTCAGAACTCAGTGTAACAACGAGACTTTTGTACTTTTCTTTACCTCACATTCTCCACTAAAGAAAACGATCTTTCAGCGACAAGGAACCACTGTAAAGTGGGAGAGCTTTACTGAAAACAGATTTCTTACCCCCAAAATAACGTATTAGAGCTTGTAACATGTTACAGGATCATTTTAAACACCTTCCGGGCTTGGCGGGCTCCACTTTCTGCGGGACGCTACCCTGGCTCTCCCCTTCACCCTGACCCTGCCTCATCAGTTGCCTAAAGGTTACTCATTAGTCTTAAACAACTTGGGTCACGTGGCCTGCAGAAGATTTTGAAAAAGTAAATAGCTCTGCATGTTTTTCAGTTGGCACCTAATTTTTTTTCACCCTAAAGTCTGAGCAGTTGCAAAGGGTATAAATTCCCACACATTAAAAATACTGAGATTTTAGGATAAAAGTATATCACTCTTCAAATGGTTAAAATTGTATTCTAGAATAAGTTACTGTAATTCTTAATATAAAATTAATGAAAGCAATAGAGTTCAAGCTGTCCACCTGGTGGCCCCACGGCTCATGACACCAGAGGCACCACACTGCAGGTTGTCAGCCCGAGGACAATACCACCCAGCTCAGCAACTATGGCTCATCAACCAGAGGCTATTCTACCGCACTGAGACTCAGGCCGAGAGAGAGGTGGAAAAGTGGCTGGAAAAGTGGCAAGTTTGAAAGGGGAGGTGGGGAAAGAGCGTATGATTTAATTATTGACATAATTTTTTCCTAATTCAGCATCAACTTTTAAGGCACAAAACTGTAGCTAACACGAACTGTTTTGTGTTGTGCCTACTCTCCCAGTTTTAGAAGAACAAACTTACCACAGACTGCCCAAAGACCTGAGCAAGCTCCTTAGATGCAAGCAGATCTCTTAAAAGAAAAGGACATTCCTTCCCATTCAGTAAAAATACCTAAAAATCAAACAAGAATTGTATTACAGTCCCATTATGAGACAAAAAATGTGAAGAAAAATCTCACCCATAAAGTCACTGATTGTGCAAATGAGGGGAGACAAGCACTAAAGACATCAATGTTTGATTCCATAATCATTCAAAAAGAAAAATATTAAAAATCTGTGTCATGGGGCGCCTGGGGCTCAGTCGGTTAGACATCCAACTTCAGCTCAGGTCATGGTCTCAAGGTTTGTGAGTTCGAGCCCCGCGTGGGGCTCTGTGTTGACAGCCTGGAGCCTAGAGCCTGCTTTGGATTCTGTGTCTCCCTCTGTCTGCCCCTCCCCGAGTCATGTTCGTGCTCACTCTCTCTCTCTCTCTCTCTCAAAATAAATAAATAAACAAACATCTGTGTTAAATGATTACATTTAATAGAAAACCAGTAATTAAAGTCAAGAAATCTAAATACAGCTGTAAAAGTTTTATGTTCATTCAGATACTTTACTAAACCAACAAAGAAAGAGTTCTCACACTTACATCACCCAAAGCCCGTTCTAGACATGCTGTCAGTTTCATTAAGCTAAGAGAAATAGCGGGAGATTGAACGCTTTCCAAAGCATCAAGTATTTCAGGAAATAACTGTTGAGAGTAGGACATACATTAGAATTAGTGCTCAACAAGAAATATTACTCAAAGTAACAATAGTATTAAGGAAATTCGAACTTCTAAAGGTTTCAACTGGTATATTTTTATGACTTTTTTGGTATAGGTAAACATTTTCTACATAAATATACAGTTGAACCCTGAACATGGGGTTTGAACTCCACAGGTCCACTTAGATGTGGATTTTTTTTTTCCATAAATATAGTACAGTATTGTAAGTGTGTTTTTTTCTTCATGATTTTCTTAGCAACTTTTCTCTAACTTATTTTGTTGTAAGAACACAGTATATAAATCATAAAACATACAAAACATTTGGTGATCGACTGCTTATGCTACCAGTAAGGCTTCTGGTCAAGAGTAGGCTGTTAGTGGTTAAGTTTTGAGGGAGTCAAAAGTTACATGCAGATTTTCAACTGGACAGGGGGTGACCACCCCTACGCCCGTGCTGTTCAAGACTCAACTACAATAATATCTAAAAGATCAAAAAAGTGTTTAATACATTAGAAGTTTTTCAAAAGTTTTTTCTTCAATGTTTATCGAAAGCAATAAATCTGTCATAAAAAGTCAAATATCTTGACCTAAACCTTATTTCCTATTTTGATTAGTTCTTAAAAAAAACAAAAACAAAACCTGTCCCTTAAGAGCCAAGAAAAGGGGAGAAGCAGTGACCCATCTACTCCACATCAGAAAACTCTAAGTATTTTAGAACTAGACCTTGTAGAGCTACTGCTCTGTTGTGGACATTTAATGTGCCAGCTGGAATGGCTGGTTTGAACCAACCAAGAAACCAACCCAAACTGCGTGGCCCCAAACTACCCCTCCCCTCTCTGATTCAGCCTCAACAAACCAAGCATCCCCACCCTATTTCCTTGTCCCACTGTCTCAACAACACCTTACTGTCTGTCCACAAGGTCTTTTGTTCTGGAGCGGTCCATTCTCGTCTGTCCCAGGACCAGCACCCATGTGCCTAACTACCTCCCCAGCCCCCAATACGGATAATGCATCCAAAAACTTCCTTTGTTCACAGGATGTGCTTCTCAGCTCAGGCCAAGTTTTCCCTTTTCACAGGTGGAGGCTAGAGGATGAGGGGACCCCTTTAAAGTTAGCAGGTAATGAGGGCGTCTAAGTAGACTCTGTGAAGTCTTCTATTTCTAAAGACTGTTTGTAAGCCAAACCTCTGGAAAAGCTGTCCACTGCAGCCACGGTGTATAACAGATTTCAAACTGCTCCTTGGTCAGAGATAACAAATGTGAGTGGGCGGCCTCACACACAGGGCCCAGCAGCCTCACACTTCCTGGGTAATCCAGACTCTGGGCTTCAAGGAAAAGGAAACAAGTGTTAGTATCACAGCTTCACGTTCTGTGATGAAAATGCCTAAATCATTGGGGCGCCTGGGTGGCTCCGTTGGTTAAGTGTCCGACTCCTGATTTCAGCTCAGGCCACGATCTCACAATACAGGCGTTCGAGCCCCACCTCGGGCTGAACGCTCATGGCGTGGAACCTACTTGGGATTCTCTCTCCCCCCTCTCTCTGCCCCTACTCTTTTCTCTCTCAAAATAAATAAATAACCTTAAAAAATTAAAAAAGAAAATGCCTAAATCATCAAAGAGAAAACATTTTTATTATGAAGTTTCCACAAAATCAACAACCAGTTTATAATTAAACTTACAATAAAGATACTCAGTTGTTGCTGGAAATACGTTACATAGCACTTATCTGATAATAAAAGAAAAATACACTGTCAGTAGGGTTTAGGGAAATTTTACAGGCAAGACACATTCAATGGAACAGTACGGACAGATGCCTGGGGCACAGAGAACATACAGACCTGATTCTGTATAAATCACGCAGTCTGTGATTGTCTTCCAGCATACTTCACCCCTCTGAGTTACAATGCTATTGATATCACAAGTTTCTCTGACTTCAAACCCAAATTTACAGATCATATCATAGACTGAGGGAGAAAGACAAGTGGCAATAGGATCTTCTAATAGCATCTGAAATACAAAGAAGACACTATTTAACAAGTAAAAATGGAATAATATCAATTATATATTCAAGTCACGAGGAAATCCTATTCTATATCCAGGTATAGCTACTGTTAACATACTTTCTGGCTATGGTGAGAGCTGTATCATTAAACATGATTAAATATTTTTTTAATGTTTATTTATTCTTTCAGAGAGAGAGAGAGAGAGAGCGAGCGAGCACACGCACGTGAGCAAGGGAGGGGCAGAAAGAGAGGGAGACACAGAATCCGAAGCAGGCTCCAGGCTCGGAGCTGTCAGCGCAGAGCCCGACGTGTGGTTCGAAGTCACAGACCATGCCATCATGACCTGAGCCTGAGCCGAAGCCAAAGCTGAAGCCAGACACTTAACCAACTGAGCCACCCAAGCACCCCAAAATGTGATTAAATATTAATTAAAGATAGTTTACATACATGTTTTCAAATAAATGTTGAAGGTTTGAAATTATTCATAATATTTAAGACATGAGTTTACAAAGCTCAGCACATCTGATTTCCTATACTATCTCACAGCTATCAAAATGAGCAATTTTTTTCAATGGGGAATGGAAAGGCAGAAAATCAAGCATAATGAACTAAATCACAAGTAAAAAGCTTGCCTCTGACTCTTTATATGGTGTAAAAAGCAGCAAACCATACTGGTTTTCCATGAGGGATCAAATAAAACCAAAATCCTCAGCATTATCCCCACATTACACTAACATCATTCTATAAACCTGCAAAGGAGTCACACTCTGAGGCTAAAATTATCCTGGGGTCTTTATTTGATGCATCAAGTTAAGGGGTGTCTGTCCTAACATCAGGGATTAAGCCCTGGCACTCCCTACACTGGACGCCGGCCCCTATCCAGTGTCGCCCGTTCGCCCCTCCTGCTCCCCAGTTTCACCTCCCACTCTCAGCCCCACCTGTCAACCCATCTTCCACAGGCCCTAGCAATTCGGGTATCGCCCAAGAAACGTGCACCAAATGACCAGTGATGCCATGACCCTACACACCACACTCCACTCAGCCAATGAGGGATGACAGGTGCCGCAAGACAGGACCAAGAGGGGACCTGCTCCCACAGCCTGGGCCTTCCTGTCCACTTTCTGTTCCTTTGAGCTTCTCCGAGGCAGTGGCAGCGCCTCCTGCTCCAGCAGCTGGATCCGGTCTGAGGTTCTCCCGGCGCCTGCAGGCCCAGCTGCATCACCGTTCCCCCAGCAGACCACCACCACCTGTCCAGTATCTGCTCGTCAAAGGTCCGCTTCCCAGAATTGCCAGACCCTCCAAGTAGCTGAGAGGCACCCCCTCTTCCTTAGAGATCCAAGCTTCACTAGGTGGGACCTTCCTCCCAGCTCCCAAGTTTTAAAATTCCAACACTTCCCTTAGTTCTCAGAGTGCAACAGGTAGTGACTGCTTCCCGTGGCTACCACCTCCACAATTCTTTTAGAGATCTCTCTTTATTCTTTTTATAACAATTCTATACCTTGTTAACTCTTTATTAAATACTCTTAGTTCAAAAACTAGTGTGGTTTGTCACCTAAATGATACGGAAATAAAACCCTAAAGAATTACTTTCGTATGAAAAAGGACTCCTTGCATTTTTAAAAAGCATTTGAAATCTAAAGGAATGAGCTATAAAGTTCTGGAGTGACAAGTAGCAGACAAATATTTTTGCACAAGAGCCCATCTACTCCACCGCTGCAGGCCCTGGATGGCAACAGAAGTCTTAAGAAATATCTTCTCTTCTGGCTGTAGTCACCCGATCAACGTACCTGCCCCAGACTGTCGTATCCTACAGCACCAAGGTCAGGTCTTCTACGAGTCGTACCCCCAGGACACAGCATGGCCCCTGCGCACCACAAACGTACACAAACAGTTAACTGAACGAGGGCTCATCCTACGTGGAGTCTACCTGGGCTCATCTTCAAGTTCCTACAACCTTCAGCTTTTGGGAATAACAATATCCTACCCCCTACCAAGACACAATTATAGAAGTTGGCTTTTATGTTAACTTTCAAGCACATACTCTCTTGTACAATTAAGGACCTCACGTTAATTAAGAAACAAAAATCCCACTTCAAATCAAGAAATACTACATGCTGCCATATTTTGTCACTTGTGACAATTAAATACATTTTCCTGTATATTACAGTTACAAACAAGCCTGTCCTCCCATTAGAAGCCAGAAACCCTGCATGTGTGCGTGTGCATGCACCCATACCATTACTCTTGGAAACATCAGTGTCTTGTCCAGAGCAAGTATGGGGTAGCGCAAATGGCCTATGCTCAGGGGCTAGAAAGACTTAAATTTGGATTCTTCCTTACTCGTTGTCCCTCTTGCCTTGAAAACGTTAGTATTCTGGGCCTCCGTTCTAACTGTAAATGATGCAGGGTATTATCATCTTCTGCGCTGCAGTAATTAGAGATAATACTTGAAAAGCGTCTAGCACATTGTACTCAAAAAGTAGCTATCGCTAAAAGTGATGATAGATGTTTTATATTTCACTGCAGGAGGGCAGAAAACAAAACCCTGTGGGGCAACCCCATACAATCCGTGCTACAGCCATTGAGACCTTCGTGATTTATTTAATGTCACCAAACGGCCTAAAAACGTGGAATTTCAATTTCAAGTATCCACTGCAAGGGTAATTACTACACAGCGCTTCCCATATTACTTCGTGCACTACACAAACCTCCTTAGGGCATGGAGACCAGTCTGAACACACACAAGTTATGGGCGTGTGCTGCCTGCACGACCCTGGCTCCAGGCATCCATAAAAACGTGGCTGTTGCTGACTCGGAGCCTGTGAGTCCCCGCGCGCGAGCAGAATACTACATTATTTCTTACACTATCTACTCGCGAATTTCAGCCTGGGACCTGCAAGGTGCGGGGAACTGGGCCCCTGGAACAACTGGGGGTCGAGGCGGCGCTCAGAAGAACGAGGGCAAGGGGTGCGTCTTCGGGGTCAGAGTCGGGTGCCCGTCTTCTGTCTGGTCGCGGACGAGGGCCGGGCAAGGCCGACCTGCTTCCGCGGCGGCGCGCGCGCAGACCCGCCGGAGCCCCGGGGACGCCGGCCGAGGGCGCGCCCCGCCACGGCCCACTCAGCCAGGGGTACCGCCGACGCTGTACCTCCTCCTGCCCGCACCGCGGCGGGTACCGGGCACGCCCACAGCGCGCTCGGGGGCGCACCTGCACCGCAACTCCCCCCGCCCCGCTCCTCCTCCAGGACTTCCGGCTCCTGTCGGCCGGCGCCGCCAGATGACGCTTGCCTCTCCACGCCCCTCCCTCCCGTCCGCACTTCCGGCTGGCGCGACGCAGGCGCGCGACTTGAGCTCTCGCGGGACGCGGTCTAGGCGCTTGGGAAGGGCGGAGGCGGGTCGCTGGGCGTGGTGGCGAGCGGGCGGCATGGAGAAGGGCGGTCACGGCGGGAAGTCGGCGGCCGTCCCGGCCCCTCACCTGCAGCCGCCGCAGCCTCGGAAGGAGAGGAGGCCCAGCATGTTCGAGAAGGAGGCAGTGAGTGCGGGGACGGCGGGGCTGCGCCGACCCCCGCTGGGGCTCTGAGTGCGGTGGCCGGCGGCGCGGGTGTCGGGAGCGGCCGTCTCCCTCCACGCTCCGCTGGACGCCTGATGCCGGGGTGGTTAGTGCCACGCTCAGACCAGGGCCGTTGTCCGGCCGGGCACGTGTGTGTGCGCGCTGCCTGGAAGGAAGGAAACGTGGCGCGTGTGCCAAGCACACGACGAGATGTTTTGAGTTTTAAGAAACAGCAGCAGGCTCAGTATTTGAGGGACATACGGGAGGAAAAAAAGTTAAGTTGAAAATATTCTGCCCATTAATTTCTTGTCTGGAATTAATGGAAGATGCCATTCAAGTGTATTGGTGGAATAACACCGGGATTTCTGGAAGACCGTAGTCCGAGTACCATCACTGTAATCGAGACTCCCATCTTGTATTGAGACCTAAAGTGAAAAGAACATTTACAGTACAAAACTGTAATGACCGAGCCGAGACTGGAACCTATGTCCTGGGACTGCTGGGCTACTTGTCTAACGGTTTCTTCTACTTCGTCGGAGCCGAAATGGACAGGATGCAGGAGAGACGTGATTGCAAAGATTCTTCGTTAGTGAAGGGATAAGATGATAGAAGGAAAACCGAATCAGAAGACCCATATTATATATAAGGAAGAAATGGTAGAGGTGTGAGTTTTCAGCACGTTAGAATCTGTCATTTTCAAACCACACACACACACACACACACACACAGACACACGCGCGCATGTATCCCCAAGGGGATCGTTGCAGTTGGAAGCCACTGTGAAGGATACAGTGTAGTTGTACCCCTTGACTATATTGTGGGGGGAAAGATGGCAGTTACTCTAGAGAAGCATTCTCTTAATAGAAAAGAACAAAATGCAGATTTTGTTTTGGGGAGGTGTAGGGAGCTAATAATACCTCTTTTTTTCCAACTGACACGTAACACAGGCTGCAAATAAAACATTTCTGATGAAGGACTTCTGCTTGCAGCCAACATGGAATTACTCCTACCAGAAACTGCTGATAATAGCACAAGATGTATGAAACAGTGGTTTTACCATTGATGGGATGTAAAACAAGACAGGATCCTGATCTCTGGGGGGGGTGAAACAGCAACAGTGAACCCCAAGATTACCCCTGACTGCTTGATGAGGGATTGCAGCCCACACCTGTGGAGAGGTCTTGCTTAGCTGAGAAGGATTTGGGAGCCAGGGTAGATAAAGCTGGTATGAGTGCAGAGCAGAGTATTGAAGAAGAATGAGCTGTACAAACAGCCCCAAGGATCTGCAAAGGATTTTCCTCAAGTCTTCAGCTTAGTGCATCAGTGCATCTGGTAAGGAAGCCACCTGTGGCCAGAGAAAGCCACCAAAGGGAGCAGAAAAAAAAAATCCTTGCACTCCCACAAAATCATTTGTTTTCCCCCCAGTAAGCGTGGAAAACCATAGGGCATTGGTTAGAGTGCTGAGAAGTGTATTGTCTCAGTACTGGGGGAAGAAATAGCACTAGACTCCAAGATTTTTCTAGGCTAGTCTATCAGAGCTCAAAAGCAAACCTCCAGAGAATTAAACTGTTTCTGTTACTACATGCTAGAAAAAAGTTCAAGAGAACTCAAAGGAATGCAGAAGTACACACCAAAAATGAGGGTGAAATTTACAGGATCTTGTGTCCACTAAAATATTTGCAGACTCTCAAAGAAACAGGAAAACACAACCTAAAGTGAGAGGAAACAGAGCACTCAGAAATGACAAATGGCAAAGACAGAATTAATATAAAAGATCTCTAAAGTAGTTACTGTGAAAAAATTACCGTATTAGTTTTTGTCAAATTAAAACAGTTATATAATATTCATGTTATAAAACAGTGCATTCTGTATGTGCAAAAATGTACAGAAAAAATTGAGTATGTGAAATCCAAATGAAACCTTACAGTTGAAAAATAACAATGTCAGAGATGTAGAATACACTGAATGGAAATAGATTGGACACTGCAGAAGAGAGGATTGGTGAACCTAAAGACAGCAATAGAAAGAAGGCCTGAAGAAAATATATTAGGAGACAGAATGAGATGTGGGGAAATTTCTGATACTATATATATATATATATATATATATATATATAGTATCAGAAATTGACAATGAAAACTATAAACCCACAAATCCAAGAAACTCAGTGAACTTCAAGCACAAGAAACATGGAAGAAAATTATGCTGAGACATGCAGTAGTCAAATTGCTTAAAATCAATGATTTTAAGCAATGGAGAAAATCAGTACTGAAGAATGATGAAATGAAAATAGGTTTTTCACCAGAAACAATGCAAGCCAGAACACTGAAGCATCTTTCATTACTTTAAAGTGTCTTTAAAGTTGAAAGAACCATCAACCTTGAATTCTATCCCCAGTGAAAATATTTTTCAAAAACAGAGGCAAAATAATGGGTTTTACAGGTATATGAAAATGAAAAATTTACCAACAGACCTATGCTATCTGATATGTGAAAGGAAATCCTTCAGGCAAAAGGAATATGATAAGAGATGTAAATATCTAGATGAAAGAATAGAAAACATTGAGAGTGGTAAATATGTAGGTAAATATATTTTTTTCAGTATTACTGGGGAGCCTGGGTGGCTCAGTTGGCCAAGAGTCAGACTTTGGCTCAGGCTCTGATCTCACAGTTCATGAATCTGAGCCCCATGTCAGACTCTGCTGTCAGCGCAGAGCCCACTTCAGATCCTCTGTCCTCCTCTCTGCCGCTCCCCTGCTTGCATGTGTTCATGCACTCTCCCTCTCTCCAAAAATAAGCAGTTTTTTTAAAAAAAGATTATTGGCTGATTAAATCCAGAATAACATATTTTGGGGCTTGTGCCCCCAAAACATTTTATTTATAGAAGTAAAATACATGACAATTCTAGCACAAAGACCAGAGAGTTGGCAGGAGGGGGCATATTCCATTGCAGGACTCTTGCTGTATGTGAAGTGGCATAATATGACTTGAAAGTAGACTGATAGGGGCGCCTGGGTGGCTCAGTCGGTTGGGCGTCCGACTTGGCTCAGGTCATGATCTCACGGTCCGTGAGTTTGAGCCCTGCGTCAGGCTCTGTGCTGACAGCTCAGAGCCTGGAGCCTGCTTCAGATTCTGTGTCTCCCTCTCTCTCTGACCCTCCCCCGTTCATGCTCTGTCTCTCTCTGTCTCAAAAATAAATAAACATTAAAAAAAATTTAAAAGAAAGTAGACTGATAAAGATACATACTATCAAGCCTAGAACTACCACTGGGAAACAATAAAGTTGCTAGGCCAACAGATAACAGGTGAATCATGAAAGATACTTAAAGGAAAGCCTAAAAAATAAAAAGAACAAGGGCACCTGGCTAGCTCAGTTGGTAGAGTATGTGACTCTTGATCTTGAGGTTGTAAGTTTGAGCCCCATGTTGGGTGTAGAGATTACTTAAAATCTTTACAAAAATAAAAGCAAAGCAAGGATTAAACATAACCATGGTAATTACATTAAGTGTAAATGTTATAAATACCCCAATTAAAATTCAGATTACTTATGAAAGTAAGATGAAACTATATATTGTCTACAAGAAACACTAAAGAAAGGATGGGAAAAGATATACCATGTGAAGACTAATAAAATACTGGAGTATATATATTAGTATCAAACAAAATACATTTCTAACAATATTATAAGAGATAAAGGGAATCATTTCATAATGTTGAAAAGTCAATTCATCAGAAAGGCCTAACAGTCTTTAGGTTTTTTTGCACCTAAAGTCAAAGCTTTGAAATACAGGAAACAAGAATTTCATGTATCCTTACAGAAATTGACATCCATAATTACAGATGGAAATTTCAATATAAGTATCTCTATCAATAATTGATGGAACAAATAGACAAAAACTAATAAAGATATAAAAGAATATAAAGGAACAATAATAACTTGTATTAGTGCACTTTAATCACATACTCCATGCAACCTCAGCTGAGTAAATGTTTTTTAGAAGTGCACATGAGGGGCACCTGGTTAGCTCAGTGAGCTCAGCAACCGACTTCAGCTCAGGTCATGACCTCATGATTCCTGAGTTTGAACCCCACATGGGGCTCCACACCGGGAGTGTGGAGTCTGCTTGGGGTTCTTCCTCTCTCCTCTCTCTGCCCCTTTTCCACTCAAACTTTCTCTCAAAATAAATAAACTTAAAAAGTGTGCATGAAACATCACTAAGAATATCTCCTGGGACAGGAAACAAGTCCCAATAACTTTAAAAGGATTCAGGTAACACAAAGTATTTTGACCAAGATACCAAAGTATCTTTGACCATAATGGAATAAATCAGAAATCGTTAACAGAGAGGTATATTGAAAAATGTAAATTGTCTGAAAATTAAATGACACACTTCTGAATAACCCAGGGTAAAAGAAAACGAAAGAAAATATTTTCAACTGAATGAAAACACAACATTTCAAAAACTGTAGGGTGTACCTATAGCAGTACTTGGGGAAATTTGTAGCCCTAAATACCTATATTAGAAAAATTTCAAGTCTAAACTCAAAGTAAACAAAAGTCAGGAGGTAATAAAAAGTGAAAGTCGATGAAATAGCAAACTGAAAACAAGAAGATTAGTGAAACCAAAAATATTTTGGAAAGATCAATAAACTTGATAAACCTCCAGCCTAAAAGTTGACAAACAACAGCCTATAGGACAGATCTAGCTTGCTACCTATTTTTGTACAGCCTATGAGCTAAGAATGGCTTGTGTATTTTTAAAAGGTAATTTTAAAAGGATAGATGGAGACGGGGGATGCAGAGGAGGAAAGGGGACAGTTGGAAGAAGAGAAACAGTGGCAACTACCACAGCTGGCCCACAATGCATAAATATTTACTAGCTGGCGAGAGAGAGAAAGTTTGCCAACCCTTGCTGAAGCCAGACTAAACAGGAAAAGAAAATAAAAAGACCAATTCTCAATACCAGGAATGAAAAAGAAGAATCACTACAGACCCGATAAACATTTTAAAAAGATCATAAATACCAAAAACATCTATGATCCTAATTTCAACAACTTGGATAAAATGCACAAATTCCTTGGAAGACACAAATATGAGTTGAACTGTGTTCCCCTAGGATTCATATGTTAAAGCCCTAATCCCCAGTACCTCAGGATGTGAGGGTATATGGAGATGGGGCCTTTAAAGAGCTAAGTTAAATTGAGACTGTTAGGGTATGCCCTAATCCAGTCTCACTTGTGTCCTTTTGAGAAAAGGAGATTAGGGCACAGATACATAGGGCAAAGCGTGCACAGCAGAATAACTGTGTGGGGAGGCAGCAAGACAGCAGCCATCTGCAAGAGAGAGGCTATAGGAGAAACCAATCCTTCTGGCAATTTGATCTTGCATTTCTAGCCTCCAGAATTGTGCGCCAATAAATTTCTGTTGTTTAAGCTACCTGGTCTGTGGTATTTTGTTATGGCAGGTCTAGCAAACTGATATATAGACAAACTACTGTAGCTCACTCTAGAAATAATAGATACCCTGAATAGTCCCTATATCTATTAAAGAAAGTGACTATGTTGTTTAAAACCTTTCCATAAAGAAAACTCCAGGCCCACATGGCTTTTATGGTGAGTTTTTGCCAAATATTCTAGTGTTCTGGAAAAATGAAGAGAAGGGAATTCTTCCCAATTCATCCTATGAGGCCAGCATTTACCTTGCTGTCAAAACCAGAATAATAACAAGAAAACAAACCAATATTCCTCATGAACATAGATGCAAAAATTCTTAACAAAAACCTGGCAAATTAAATACAACAACATAGAAGAAAGACAAAATATATATATTGTACCTAATACAGGAGCCCCTAAGTACATAAAGCAAATACTAACAGACATAAAGGGAGAAATAGCAATACAATAGCGTTAGGAGACTTTAGCACCCCACTTACATCAATGGGTAGATTATTCAGACAAAAAGTAAGAAAACATCAGCCTTAAATGACGTATTAGACCAGATGGACTTAACAGATATGTACAGAACATTCCATCCAGAAGCAGAATACACATTCTTCTCAAGTACATATGGAACATTCTCCAGGACCTATCACATGTTAGGCCACAAAATAAGTCTTCATAAATTTAAGGAGACTAAAATATGAAGCATTGTTACCAACCACAATGGTATGGAACTAGAAGTCAATTATAAGAAGAAAACAAAAACTCACAATACGTGAGGATTAAAAATATTCTAGGGAACAACAAATGTGTCAATGTAAAAATCAAAAGAGAAGTTTAAAAATTCCATGTGACAAATGAAAATGGAAATACAACATACTAAAATTTATAGACTGCAACAAAAGCATTTCCAAGAGGGAGTTTCATAACAAATGCCTATATCAAAAAACAAAGATCTCAAATAAGCAACCTAGCTTTATACTTCAAGGACTGGAAAAAGACCCAAAGTTAGTAGAAATGAGGAAATATTTGAGCAGAAGTAAATGGAGACTAAAAGGACAACAGAAAAGATCAGTGAAATTAAGAAGTTGTTCTTTGAAAAGATAAAATTGACAAACCTTTATCTAGATTCACCAAGAAATAAAGGGAGAGGGCTCAAAATCAGAATGAAAGAGGAGACATTTCAACTGTTACCACAGAAATACAAAGGATCATAAGAGATTACTACCAGTATTACTACCAGATATGCCAACAACTTGACAACACAGGAAAAAATGGATAAATTCCTAAAATTGAAAAATCCAAACAGAGCAATTACTAGTAAGGAGATTGAATCAGTAAACCAAAGCCTCCCAACAAACAAAAGTCCAGGGCCAGATGGCTTCACTAATGAATTCTAAACATTCAAAGAAGAATGAATAGCAATATCCTCGAATTCTTCAAAAGAATAAAAGAGGAGGAACACATCCAAACTAATTTCATGAGACCACATTACCCTGATACCAAAACTATACAAGGGTACCACAGAAGACTACAGGCCAATAAACATGATGAATGTTAGATGCAAAAATCCTCAACAAAATACTAGCAAACTAAATTTTACAATATATTAAAAGGATCATACACCATGATCAAGTGGGATTTGTTCCAGAGATGCAAAGGTGGTTCAAAACCCCCAACAGTACAAGATAGCGCATTAGCAAAATGAAGGATAAAAATCTTAACATCTCAATAGATAACAGTAAAAGCAGTGAGTGAAACTCAATCTCCACTTATCATAAAAACACTCAACAAAGTGGTTATGGAGGGAACATACCTCATCATAACAAAGGTCATATCTGACAAGCTCACAGTGAACATGATGCTCAATGGTGAAAGCCTAAAAGCTTTTCCTCTAAGTCCAGGAATAAAATAAGGACACCCACTCTCACCACTTTTCTTCAACATTGTATTGGAAATCCTAGCCAGAGAAATTAGGAGGAAGAAGGAAAAGGCAACCAAATTAGGAAAGGAAAAAGTAAAACCGTCACTATTTGTGTATGACATGATATTATAAACCCTAAGGACTCCTTCAAACAACTGTTAGAACTAATAAACAAATTTAGTAAAATTGCAGGATACAAAATCAATGTACAAAAAATTGATTGCATTTCTATACACAAACTATCAGAAAGAAATTAAGAACACAATCCCATTTACAACTGCATAAAAGACAATAAAATATCTAGGGCTAGATTTAACCAAGGAGGTGAAAGTCCTCTACAGTGAAAACTATAGGACACTGATGAAAGGAATTGAAGAAGACACAAATAAATGGAAAGATATTCAATGTTCATGAATTGAAGGAATTAATATTAAATTGTACATACTACCCAAAGCAATCTACAGATTCAGTGCAATCCCTAATAAAATTCCAATGGCATTTTCATAGAATAAGTAATCCCAAATTTTATATGGAATCACAAAAAACCTTAAATATCCAAAGCAATATGGAGAAAGAAGAACAAAGCTGGAAGCATCTCACTTTCTGATTTCAAACTGTGTTATGAAGCTATAACAATCAAAACAGTATGGCACTGGCGTAAACAGACACATAAGCCAATAGAACGGAATAGAGTCCAGAAATAAACACACACATTTATGGTGAATTAATTTATAACAAAGGAGGGGCACCTGGGTGGCTCAGTCAGTTAAGTGTCTGACTTCGGCACAGGCCATGATCTCACAGTTTGTGAGTTCGAGCCCCGCATCAAGCTCTGTGCTGACAGCTAAGAGGCCTGCTTCGGATTCTGTGTCTCCCTCTCTCTCTGCCCCTCCCCCATTCACACTCTGTCTCTCAAAAATAAATAAACATTAAAAAAAATAATAATTATAACAAAGGAGCCAAGAATATATAATGGGGAAAGGACAGTCTTTTCAATAGTTGGTGTTGGGAAAACTGGACCACTATCCTACATGTACACAAAAATAAACTCAAAATAGATTAAGACCTGAAACCATAAAACTACAAAAAGAAAACATAGGCAGTAAACTCCTTGACATCAGTCTTGGTGATGATTTTTTTGATCTAACTCCGAAAGCAAAGGCAACAAAGCAAAAATAAAAAGGTAGGGCTACAGCAAACTAAAAAGTTTATGCACAGCAAAGGAAATCAAGAAGATGAAAAAGCAACCTACTGAATGGGAGAGATTATTTGCAAATCATATATCTGATAAGGTTTAGTATCCAAAATATATAAAGAACTCATTAAACTGAACAGCAAATAAATCTAGCAATTGAATTAAAAAATGGCCAGAAGATCTGCATAGGTATTGTCCAAAGAAGACATATAGATGGCCAACAAGTACATGAAACAATGCTCAAAATCCCTAATTATCAGGAAAATGCACATCAAAAGCACAGTGAGATGTTACCTCACCCCTTAGATTGACTATTGTCAAAAAGACAAGAGATAACAAGTGTTGGCAAGGATGTGGAGAAAAGGGTTCCAACAAGGGTTGGCAAGGATGTGGAGAAAAGAAGAGGGTTCTCTTGCACTGTTGGTAAGAATGTAAATTGGTACTGCCACTATGCAAAACGGTGTTGAGTTTCCTCAAAAAATTAAAAGTAGAACTACCATACAATTCAGCAATTCCATTTCTGGGTATTTGTCCAAAGAAAATGAAAACACTAATTTTAAAAGATATATGCATTCCTATATTTATTGCAGCATTATTTACAATAGTCAACATATAAAAACAACCTGAATATATATATCAGCCATAAAAAAAGAATGAGATCTTGCCATTTGCAATAATGCGTGTGGACCTTGAGAGCATTAGGCTAAGTGAAATAAGTCGGACAAATACTGAATGATCTCACTATATGTGAAATCTAAAAATAAAAATGGGTGAAGGGCGTCAAAGGTACAAACATCCTATAAAAGATGATGATGATGATGATGATGATGATGATGATGATAATGATGATGGTATATTAAGTTTAAGCGAGGTTTTTTCCAGGAATTCAAGGTTGGTTAAATATTCAAAAATCATATAACCATATTAACAAACTATTAATGATGAAAAATAGGCCGGCAAATGGTAACCTTTCTACTCAAATTAAATCAGCTGACCCAAGTAGTCACGGCACAGCTGGACAATGACATATGTCTAAGATGATGGCCTATCTCTACGAAATATATGCGGTGGTGAGACAGGTGATATGTACTTGTTATAATCAGATGTGAAGAGAAGAGCTGGAAGACTACACGAAACTAAAAAAGAAAAGGTTCTTTCTCTCGCCAACTGCCCAGTCAGATAAACCCCCTCATAGGGGCGCAGAAAGGGAAGTGTTGCTCCAGTGCCAGTTTCAGCCACATATAGAAGCATCAGTGGCAGAGAATAAATACTCTCTCACAATACTCGTAGGATTGTGATTTTTAATATATACATTTTAAACTATTGGCCTCTGCGGTAAGATATGAAAAGGAGGAGGGAGGATAGAAATATGTAGACCTGTATTATATATTTAGAAAAATCTAGAAGTAATAAACATTAAAATAAATAAAAGGTTAATAGCTGGGGGCAGCAGTAATTCTACATTAAAACAATTCCTAAAACCATAAAATGTGTTTTTAAGTCACCTTAAAGGCTAATCAAAAGAACACCAAAATAATAAATGCTTCAGAATAAATTGAAAGATTTGTGTTAACATAAAAAAATTCCGGGAAGTAAAAATTCTTTTTTTAAAAAAGTTTATTTATTTTGAGAGACAGGAAGAGAGAGAGCAAGATCAGGGGAGGGGCAGAAAGAGAGGGAGAAAGAGAGAACCCCAGGCAGGGTCCATGCTGTCAGCACAGAGCCCCACGTTGGGCTTAATCTCACGAACTGTGAGATCATGACTTGAGCAGAAACCAAGTCAGGAGCTTAACCGACTGAGCCCCTCGGGTGCCCAGGAAATACAGATTCTTACAGAAATGTCAAAGCAAACCATGGGCCTGGTTAGAAAAGTGATTATAAATCTATGGAGTTGTTTAGTTAACATTATTTGTTAAAAACATTGTAAAGTGTAAAGTTATTACCTTCATCCAGGCCCTGATCTCCCTGTAATCCACTCACCACACCACCAGAATGACCTTTTAAAACTGTAATTTAGAACATATCACTAGCTCGCTTAAATTTTTCCAGCGGCTTCTCACTGTTCTGAGAATAAGATCCAAAGCCCTTACCGCATTCTATTCAGTGCTGCACAACTTACTCCTTGGTTGCCTTCCTAGCTTTGTTGTGTCACCACTCTGCCTCGTTCAGAACACTTGAGATACACCGAGCACAAACCTGCTCTTAGAGCACACTAAGTTTTTGCCTTGAAGCCTCTGCCCTGTCTATTTCCTGTTCTTTTGGGGCTGAGGGGCCTTCTCTGATCATTCAGTCTAAATAGACTTTCACAGGAGTTTCTGCCAAGTCATGTGATTTTATAGCAATTGCCACTATTTAAGTTAGCTTGTTTTCCTAAATACTTTTTTTTATTATTTTTTATTTATTATTATTATTTTTTTTAATGTTTATTTATTTTTGAGACAGAGAGAGACAGAGCATGAATGGGGGATCAGAGGATCAGAGAGAGAGGGAGACACAGAATCCGAAGCAGCTCCAGGCTCTGAGCTGTCAGCACAGAGCCTGACGCGGGGCTCGAACTCACAGACCATGAGATCTTGACCTGAGCTGAAGTCGGAAGCTCAACCGACTGAGCCACCCAGGCGCCCCTCCTAAATACTTCTTAGTTGTCGATCAGCCCTCCTCTCCACTAGACGGATAACTCCATAAATGCAGATGCCTTGACTATGAATTAACGCAAGCAGAACAATTAATTCCTAGCTATTTCAATAAGGCTCACCCCTGTAACTTCAGAGCCTAGGCCATTTCTCTGGACCATATTAGGCACCAAATAAATATTTCTTTAAGGAGTGTTGAATGTCACAGAATGAATGTTGAAAAAGCATAGAATAACGTATGTACCAAATCAATACATTCTTTTCAACTTAAGATTTATGTAATGTTATGTTATGTAAATATGCAAATGACTTATGTAAATAATAGTATTAATTAGTCAAAGACGACTAAATAAAATTAAAATAATTAAAATTATAAGGAGACAATAAAGGATAATATTTTCATAACTTCGGGGTAGAAAACTTGAGTTTTCTTTACATGACTGTCTCCTAGCCACCCAGTTGCCCTCTCTGCAGCCTGTCTTCTTTCCAGGTCTTTGTATCTTCCATGGATATTTTAAATATATGTATGCAAATTTGTGTTCGCATGTGTTTGTGTTTATAGATAAATAGAGGGATGACAGCTAGCTAGCTAGATTCTTTTTTCTCTCTCCCTTTTACCAAATCGATAGCCAGGAGTGAATTAATAAATGTACGATTTAACAACCTCTTAATCCCGGAAGTCAGAATGGATTTCCAAAGTCTGTGTCAGCTTTGTCCCATTGCACTAGGGTTCTTAAATCTAAAATTTCATTTTACAATTTAAGAAATAATCTTTCTCTCTTCTTCTCCCCCCCTCTTTTCAGTATGCGCAAATTTTGAGAGAAAGACTGAGAGAATCATTTCATGATGTTCAGTATGTAGAGCCTCCATTTGATGATTCAATTGCTGATTTAGGTAAAGAATGGAAGAGTGCCCTGGCAAAATTAAAGTTTGCTAATTCATATAGAATGGAGCCATTGAAAAAATTCCAAGCTCATTCCGTGGAAACTAAAGTCCAGCAGATATTAAAGGTAGGTTGATGAGTACATATGATAGCAATATCTAAGCTTCGGAGGTTTGATAAGCTTTATGACCGTTTATTTACCCTCACTGACTTTTTGTAGCATTTATCTCTGAAAATATGAAAGTACTTTGTATTCATACTCAAGAATCTCCACATCGATGCTATGAGCTAGATTTAAAGGAAATATTCTTTTGTTATTTCATTCAACTCCTAATTATCCATAAATTATTTATCCCTTACATTCCACGTTTGCCCGTATTTGGAGGAATGAGTTAAATAAAACACACTGTGTATGTGTGGAAAGTTGGTTCCTGTGTACTAACACATCTAAGGACAGGCAGCCGCCAATGATGCATAGGTCTTCTTCTTTAAACTTGCTGGAATCTAAAGTTCTTTTAAGACAGTTGTTTGAAACTCAGGCACTTGTTCCCAGACTAGTCCAAAATAGCTGCTTCAATGTAACGAACTGAATACTGTATTACTAACATGAAGACCAATGTTATTTATACTAGTATTGGTATCTGAAGGCTGCATTGTTCAGATGAAGATAATTCCTTCATCACTTTTCTTAACAAAGGACAAAATTATTTTTTTTTTTCCTTACAGAAAGTTTGAGGGACCAGTTTTTCTGAATCCCGTTTTGATCTGTGATATCTAGTTCTGGGCATCAGGCACCCAGGCATCTTCTGATGGCCGGATTCCCCTGTGGGATTCCACCAAGCCTGATTCTACCCCAGGCCCATTCCTTGTTTCAAAGGTACCTTCCCTCCAGTTTACAAGGTACATTCCTTCAGTAACAATTGATGTGAGCTAGCTGTTGGGAAGAAAGCATCTAATTTATTTTGTATAAATATTTAGTACTCCTTTAATCATAGCAAAATTAATTCTTTAAGTGAATTAACTTTTATTGATACAGAAGAATATTTAGGAAGCCTACTCTAACCTCCCTCCACTACTATAGACAGGTACATTTCTAACCTAAACCAATAACTGTCGGATGATATTTGGCAATGATATTATGGTTAATGGCTTCGGGAAATAGAGAAATTCAACTCAATTTGATACATTAAAATAAGTATTGATTACCTTCTTCTCCTATCTAATTAACAGCAAGCATTTGTGACATGAAAGTATACATTATCACGTGTCCCTTGCTTGGCCTTACTACATAGACTAAGTTCAGACTTACTGATTTCAAATTGTATTTACATAGGATAATTTGCAGAATTGCACTGAGCATGATGGGGCCTAAAACAGCTGATTGGATATGTAGGTGGATGACTAGGGGTCATAAAGAGGCCAGGGATTTTCCCTTGGGTTCATGGAAAATTCAACATAGTTCTACATGCAGAAATAATAGTGTTTCCTGATGGAGCTTGCGGGCATCTTCCTATAGCAAGCACTCATTACAGTCATTACTTGTTAAATAACAGCATCTGGGGAGGCGAAGCCTGAGGTCTGTTGGGCAGATTCAGAAGAGAGAATGGATGTTGCGAAGCGTTTGAAAGATGGAGCCACAGCCAAATGCCTAAGGGAAATGAATGCTTCTACACCCAGTTTTAGGTCCAGCAGCATTCTAGAAGGGACTCAAAACTCTTTGTTTTTACTTGCCTATACAATTAGCTGGTCTGTTATGGCGGGACCCAGAACTGTGGTTAATTCATTGGTCTGAATCAGTGGGTCAAAGTCAGTCAAAGACGCCTGCAGTCTGCTCACTAGGTGGTCCAGTCTGCTTCCGGTTTGTAGGAACGCCTCGTGCTTCATGGCTCACATCTGTCTCCCCAGCTGTGATTAATCCACAGCAGACATGGCCAGAAGCTTTCCATCTCCTCAGTGCTCGCCGGGAGTCCACAGAGAAGCCATGGGGAAAGGGTTGGAGAGGTGGCTTCGATTCAGGAAGACTGCGAAGGACAGGATCACAGAGAACAGGCCGTGGAGGATGGAGATCACAGCAAATGGGCCACGGAGGATGGATCACAGGGTACAGGCTCTGGTCCAGGAAACCCAAGCCTTAGGAAAACTAAAGTCTGAATTTTCACAAACATGTAAATTATAGAAAGATTTCCTTTGTCTACCCTAAGAATTCCCAGAAGCATTCTTTTAAAATTCCCCTGTGTCTCCCTGCTGTCTGATGGGGTGATCCAGTGAAGGAAAACTTACAGCCCGGGGGTTGGTGATGGAAAGCAATTGAATGTAATTAAAAACCAAAATAAATTTTATTCAACATTGTTATTGAAATAAACCGGTAAGCACAACATTCATTTCATATCATTTGGTTAGGAATGCATGTATTTTTTTAAAGGTATATGTATTTTTTAGATACATGTTTTCTTGAATTTTTATGTAGAAGATACTTGGTTTGAAGATTAAAATATTTCTTCTATTTTTTTGAAGGAAAGTCTTAAAGATGTCAAATATGATGATAAAGTCTTCTCTCATTTGTCACTTGAATTAGCAGACCGCATATTGTCAGCAGTGAAAGAATTTGGGTACCACCGTTACAAGTTCATTATAAAAGTATTATTTATTCAAAAGACCGGTCAGGCAATAAATGTAAGTACTGTAGTGATCCAGCATCTATCAGTTAGAGCTCTAAGGTCTCCTCTGTGGTGATGTGATAATTACCGTGATGCCTGTCTCCAAGGCACTTTAAGACCCCGAGGTGCCTCTCTAAGAAGGATAATTGTGTTAACTATCTCTTCCTTCACTGCATATTATTTGAAAAGTACTAACCCAGAAATGGCAATTTGCTACTGATAATTTACAAAATTGTATGGCTATCCTGTTCCTTGATCATACCCAATTTGACCATTTAATGTCATTTGATAATTAGCCAGTAAGTTTATTTTGAGCACTAATGGGTGTGAGGTACTGAGAAAAAGAGAATGAGACATGGTCCATGATTATGATTCTCAGGGAGTTTTCACTGCACTCAAGGAAAGAAAGCAATGCAGATGGGAGTTTAAGAAATGGAATAGTGTATGGGGCGCCTGGGGGGCTCAGTCGTTTGAGCGTCCGACTTCGGCTCAGGTCTGATCTCTTGGTTCGTGGGTTCAAGCTCCAGGTCGGACTCTGTGCCGACAGCTCGGAGCCCGGAGCCCGCTTTGGATTCTGTGTCTCCTTCTCTCTCTGCCCCTCCCCCACTTGTGCTCTGTCTCTCTCTGTCTCTCAAAAATAAATAAATGTAAAAAAAATGTTAAAAAATTAAAAAAAGGAAATGAAAGAGTGTGGACGGGGGAGCATATAGGTGCCAGAGTCCAGTTGGCCTAGGTATGAACCCTGGCGGCGACAATCACAGCCCGTGATTGAAGAGCCTAGGCTCTTCATCTATGAAATGGGGGTGATACACCTGCCGGCTGGAGCTGCTCTGAGGATTACACGAGACGGGCCATGTTACGGTCCTCAACCCGGTCTCCAGTGCAGAGCCCTCGGTAATCAGCAAGGCCGTTGTGCTCAGTTACGAGTGCAAACACACACCTCTAGGCCACGTGAGAGTGAATGTGTGGCAGCTGGGCATATGACGTGCACCGCGGGCGGGGGGAAGTGTATCCGGAAGCAGGGCAGGGGGCTTCTGGCCACACAAGAGTCAGCAAGACAGACGTGGTCCTGGCTCCCGGCCAGAAGAGAACACCACCACATACTCCTAGATGGTGATAGGTGCTCCCGAGAGAAAATTAAGGTAGGACACTTTGATAGAATGGCAGAGGGGCCGCCGGGGTTGTCTGGAGACGGGGAAGTCCCCCAAAATCTGAATGACAAGAGAAAACCGGCTGTGCCAGAGACCCGGAAGAAGAACTTGCAAGCGGAGAAAACGTGAGTGTGAAGACGCTAAGGCAGGGGGACCTCCGTGTGCTTGGTTAGTAACCTGTGTGCTCGCGGTACGTTTCGGTGGTGGGGTCCAGTGTGACGTGTATCAGCACCACACAACACACCGCCCCAGGCTTAGCCTAACACGGCAGCTGTTTGTTTGCTCGTCATTCTGCGGAGCAGCCCCGCTGCCTGCCGTACCGGGTTTTCCTGCTGGTCTCCCCGACGCCCTGGCAGCTCCCTGGCGACTCTGCTGGTCTCCCGACACCCTGCCCCCGGTCCCTTTGCTGGGCCGTGGGTACAAGCTCATCCTCGCGTCTGCCGGCCGGCGCTGGCTATTGGTTGGGGCACCTGGGATCTCCTGCACGGGAGCCACCGTCGTCCAGTGGACTGAGCGGGTTTCCTTATGTGGACGTCTCCTCACAGGGCTCTGAGAAGGCTGGAGCAGAAGACCTCTGGAGACTGGGCCGCCAAGTCACCCATCACATTCTTTTGCTCAGGGCAGGTCCCAAGGCGCACTCGTACTCGAGGGGTGGGGAAATAGACTCACCCTCTGGGAGAAGACACAAAAGGTTTGTGGCCGTTTAGAGCCGCCATGGAAAAGCAGGCTGTAGTCAAATTGTGTGTGGCTTTGTAAGCGAAGCAAAGGATTTAGAATTTCCTCCAGCAGCCAGCTGGTATAAGCAACGCCATTTCTTTATTTCAAAACAAGGTTCTGACAGACTTTCACTGGAAGATATCGTAAGGATGGAAAGGAACATTCTGTATCACGGGCTATGACACAGCAGAGAAGTAGTGTATGCAGAAGTCTTAGACCCGGTTTTCAGGGGCTCCTGCTCTTGCCCCGGACACTCAGACGCTCGCTGCTGAGGTCGAGTCTCTGTGTCAGATAGGACTGGCTCCAGGAAGAAGAGGGGGCCCAGGAAGCATCACTATGAAGTCTTCAGGAAAGGGGAGATTGGACACACTACTTTTTAAATATCACTTTCTAAGATACTTACGCATCTTAAAAAAATATATCAAACTTGTATAGACTTTAAAATCGTTTCTTAACGTGTTCAGTCTAAGGTTGGTCTTTTGCAATTGGTCTGTCCCAGGTTGCCAGCAGATGGATCTGGGATGTGGCATGGGACAGCTGGGTTGCTGCGAAACATGAAACGGAAACGTACGTGGCCTTGGCCCTGGTGTTTGCTCTCTATTGTGAGTAGGGAGTGTTTACTCCTCAACTTTGCAGAGACACAGGACATCTGTAGATCTGTGAACCTCACAGTAGACGTTGATTCCCTGCACTTTGGCCTCCAGTTGAAGCTTCATTGTATCATTTTAACAGCAAACAAGTAAAAGCTGGATTGTTTTTACCTTTATAATTTACTAGTTATCATATTTATTAACGCTCTGTTACCCCCAAAGTAGGAAAGTATGAGTGAGTGACACATAGAGATAGATAGATATGAATATATAAGTGCTTAGAGTGGATTCTAAGATAGGGAAATTATTTATCATTCTTGTTAGATTTAAGACAATCAGAATTTGCTAGAGGAAATTATGACACAACTTAGTAAAGCGTCAATTAAATGTTAAAATCGATTTTGGAAAACTTCTAAAGGCAGATGTACTTTTGAATGGTATTTTAATATGTTGTATGCGTTCTTTTGAAAGGAATTACCAAGTTTGAAAGAAAGACACTTTCTATAATGTAATTATACACTTTCTAATAACGTAGTTAGCACATCCCTAGCCAATCAAAATGCTTAAAATGTGTGGGTGTTCTATTTGTTAGTCTGTTAATTAAGCGCTTTTTAGATGCGGGAAGCGAAACACCTAACCCAATTGTTTATTTTAAAAAGAGAGAGAGAGGCACCAGGGTGGCTCAGTTGGTTGAGCACTTGACTCCTAATTTTGGCTCAGGTCATGATCTCACAGTCAGGAGACTGAGCCCCATGTCAGGCTCCGCACTGAGCGTGGAGCCTGCTTGGGATTTTCCCTCTCCCCCCCTCTGCCCCTCCTCTGGTTCTCTCTCTCTCTCTCTCTCTGTCTAAAAGATGAAAATTTTCTTTTCCAGGCACTGGACCAGGGATCCAGTTTCTTCTGTCTTTCTCCTCTCCCCCTAGACTTTTCTGTACATTTGTTTAACTGGGTATAATTTAATCATGTTCTTATCTATGACCAGATGGGTCAAATTTACTCCTCGGGACGGGGGCTGTATCCCCCTTCCTGAAGCACCCAGCTACATGAAAAGAGTGGACACAACTATAAATCAGGGCTCGTCCAGCAGGAAGCAGGGGTGGGCTTGGGGCAGGCAACCGATAATGTCTGTGATCATATGAGTTTACGAGTGATAATCAGAACATGAAAAACGGTGTCAAACTTAACGGATGGTGAAAATACCCAGTCGTTAGTCTGAATAATCCAAAGGCTGGAAGATAGAAAGGTAGAGGAGAGTTTTCTTTTCACTTGTGATGACCCAGGACTAAGAGTTCCATGCTACGCGGCATAAACATGATAGTTGTCACCCAAAGAATCTCCGGGACAGGAGCTCTGAGTTGTGAACCTTGGACACAGAAGAAGTTAGTAATAAGAAGCCTATGTAACCGCTCATGCTGTGCAATGTACCTTCCTGATGAACTTGCAGGATAAATTCGTTGTAAAACATGCTGCCTCATCACACTGTTTGTGAAGTGAGGAGTATACCTTCCTCCTAAGGCCAGCGTGTGAATTAAGTGAGGTAATAAGTAACCAAGAGCCTATGCCCAGCACTTGACAGCTCTGCAGACCACTACCTGCTTTCGCCATCTGGTTTGACATCTCAGAATCACCTGCAGCTTTTCTCGTTCTCTTCCCTTCTCCCAACCCCCGTACGTATTCAATCGTTAAATTCCACCGACTCTAATTTTTCGAAGTGACTCAGAGTCAGCGCCGTGGCTCGTCCGGGCCCCCAGTTCTCCCGCGTCTATCCCGGCGCCCCTTTCTTCCACGCACTCATTTGTCACAGGTTCTGTTCCACCGCACCCCGCGTCCACCGTGTCCCGGCACCGTGTGAGGTGCGGGGTGTGGAGCAGGGCCCTCGCCGGACCCCATGGCACGGGCGGCCTGTGAGAAATGAGTGTGCCTCCGGGAAGGCAGCGGGCGTCCCCCCGGGCGGGCCCGGGAGCACACGCTTCGCCTCATGCGCAAGACTGGTGATGTCGCCATCTGGATGTCACCCCCTGGGCCGGGTCCCCTCAGTCTCCTGAGGTTTAATGGAGTCCGGGTGCCATTAAACCGGAGTTTAATGACCCCGGAGTGCTCCTCTCTGACCCCGGAGTGCTCCTCACTGCTGCCCCCACTTGACCTCCCCTGTCATCAGGCTACCTTACACGCCCTCCTGTCTCTCGGCCTCCTGTCTTTTCCGTTAGGGCCTCCCTCCCACCACAAAGACCCCTTCCCATCTCTCCTCCCCCAAGCCGGATGGAGGCCTCTACCCCACTGGCAGCCACCTCTGCGTGAGCCGGCAGAAGGGGGCAGTCACCCTGGGGCCGCCGGACCGTCCCGCCACATAGTCAGGACCGTAACTTCTGAACCAGTTTCCCACTGTCCTTAGCAAGCCCTAAGGATGAGTCGCACGAGATGTGACGCGGATGTTTGCTTCAGCCACGAGAGAGATCTGCACCTCACTGATCTGACTGCCTGCCTCTCCAAGCCTCTCACGGCGGGCTAGCGACCTCCCTTTGCGCCTTCACAGAACATCATCCTCTCCTCCAGATGTATTTTGAGCTCCTTTTGCTTAACAAGGCCTGGCTTGTCCCCACGGAAGAGGCCCTGTGCTGTGGAAGGGAGGTATATGCAGAGCAACCTCCAAGACTGAAGGAGCCATCAGACCCAAAGGAAAAGGCCATGCCCGGCTTGACAAGAAATGGTTTGTGGTTCCGTACAGATGGAAACCTGTCTCTGGGGGGCAGGGGACAAGGAGATCTCCACGACCCTACCTTCCTTGAGACCTGCTTTTCTAGCCCTGGGGGCTGTGTGGACGTGGGGGACCAGCCAGGGGGAGATGGTTGAGAATCTGTGTGTCTCCTAGTCCCCCCCTGACCCCCAACCCCGCCCCAGGCCCGAGCAGGCAGGGGGGCCCGAGAGTGTGTCCAAGAGTGTGCCAAAGGGTGTGGTTGAACAGGGGGAAGAGCCTGGTCGGGCAGGGAGGGGGGCTGCATTCCAGAAGGCCGCAGTGGCAAAGCGGTCCTCATGGCTGGTGTGGCTGGTCCGAGATGACGTCAGTCTGACTCACACTCCCCACCCCAGTCCCTCAGCAAAAGCTGCCGGGAGGTACCGCGAGCAGCCCCTCTGACCTTGAACCACTCCAGCTCCTGGCAAAGTGTGCCGGTGGGTTCACAACTCTTCACGTGTGTGCACCGCTACTGCCCACGGCCCCTGGCTTGCTCCTTCTCGTCAGCTACTTGGAGACATGAGCCAAGGGACCCCAATCCCCATCTCCACTCGACTCCTGCTGCCCGTTCTTTGTGACTTCGATATCACGCAGATAACTGTCCACTAAGGCAGTCCTCACTGGGGCATGTTCTAGTATGCACAAATTTTAATCACCACAGTTTAGTTAAACAGCACCGGTCCCCCAATAACGGGGGTCAGATTTCAGTTACCACGCTATGTTGCTATGTTAACTGCGTGACTGCATCGGCTACAAACTTCACAGCCAGTTGTCAGGCCACAGGTCACTGTGTTAATGACTGACCTGCATCATCAACCTCCCTGCAAAGCCTGTCGGTGACTCGTCACCGCACTTCAGTTATCCAGCGGCTCAGGTCACAACACAGCAAAGCAGGTTCTCACATTGCCTCCTTGTCTCCCAGTGACAGACCCACATGATGTTTTACAACAATGAGCTGTCAAAGGAAAACTGTTTTACGTTAAAATTTCATTTTATACAATTTACCAAAAAAGTTGAAAGTGTTAAAGAAATAAGAAATGAGGATGTTGAAAACAAAATTGGATGTGATTAGGAAATTTGAAATTGACAAGAGCAAAGTGAGCTACGATGAGATCTAAGCCCGCACGAGGTCCCTTAGGAACCACAGGGAGAAAGCCCGGTGAGTGAAGAAACATGGTAACGTTGGAACCACATCCTTTAGTTTAAATTGCTCGAGGAACAGAAAGACTTTCTTCTACTCTGGATGGAGGACCAATAACAACAATGATAATGATAATGATAGTAATAAATCGTAATCAGTTTGGCCAGCATTCAGGTCAAGTGTTGATGGTAGTTGCCATGTTGAAAGAAAACTGTGACTACACAGGGAGACTGGTAGACAAGCTCTTACCGCAGTAAAGTCCGGTTTCATCATCTTGGAAGTGCACAAGACTCGATTAGCACTGAGCTCTCTGGTTAAGCTGCGGGCCCAGGCCAGGGCACTGCTGGGAAGCCTGCACCCAGATTCCACGGGTCAGGTAGGGCAGGTGGTCCAGACAAAGGATGCAAATATCTCAAGGAGGTGACATTGGTAAACGACTTCACATTAAAGACGCTTAGAGATACTATACAACATTGAAAATGCAAAACAAAACGTTGGGAGGAGCAGGGAAACTTATCAAGGCCCAGAAAAGGGAAGTGATATTATGAGAAGGCAAGCACCATTCAAACCAGTCTTGGTAAAGTCTTTACACAGAAATTAAGGACTGATTCCCAGTGTTCCTCATTTTAAAATACAGGGTACTAAATCAATATTAGCTTTACAATTAATAAAATTCTCTATACGTTTACAGGTGGCAGGAAGGGAGTTTTAAATGTTTCACCAAAAGTTTTTTTCAGTCATCAGACAATTGTGATTTTTCTCTTTGATTACCGATCACTTTGCACGGTCTCAGTTTCTGTGCTCATTTTTATGGTCCTGTGCTCTCATGAAAACTAGGATGTCTGTTTTCTGGCTTCTTAATTCCTTGACCCACTCACTGAGTGGCCTTTTCCTGTCGCCCACCTTGGTCACCTACTCCTTGGTTCATCCTGTAGACTTTGCCATCATCAATGATGTAGGAAACAAAGGCAGAAAGAAATGTAGACAAAATTAAATTTCCTCATAACCTGCAGCCCATTGACAAATTCTTGAGGCAGGCGGAGTAACACGTTCCTCCAGGAACAACCGAAGTCTTAATGCTTTGCTAGAGGGAAAAACAACCTTAGCCGGACGACAGCTAGGCCTCTGGTATCTCAGGAGTCCACTTTAGCATATGAAAGTCCTTCTGGAGGCCTCCCTTTGATTTACCTCCCCCAACTCCAAGGTGTGTAACCGGTCACCCCTCAGGACCCCCGCGCAGCTCTTTCGGCCCACAAGTCCTGTCCCCGTGCTTTAATAAAATCACCCTGTTGTGCCAAAAACATCTCAAGAGTTCTTTCTTGGTCATTGGCTCCGAACCCCCGCCATCCCTCCAAACCTCACCAATCAATATCAGTATGACCTCTGAAACCTCACGTTCTAGCTGGCTATTCTCGCAGTCACTTCCTGTCCTTAGAGCTCAGCACCTATAGACCCTTACTGAAACCCGTACACCGTTTACTAGCCCATCGTTACAATCACTCGCTCACAAACACAAGTTCCTTTGCCCCTCTTACTCATCTGGTAAAACCCTTGTGAACGAAAAGCATATCCACTTTGGACTAGCCTGAATTCAAGCAGCCACATTTGCCAGAGAACATGGAAAAACCAGTCCGACTGGTTTCACTCCTGAGTTCTCCACCACAAAATTCCGGGGGGCGAATCACTTGGCCTCCTAGGAACTTGGCCTCCTTGCTCTCCGCACCTTTCCCCCTACTTCCTATATTCCTCTCCTCTCCTCGCTCTCAGGTGACGGCTTCACCTCGTATTTCATTCGGGAAAGGAAGAGTATCAGAGGTTCTTTACCACCCAGTCTCAGAAACCATGTGCGTCTGCAGCCACATTCCGTTTTCTAAGTCGTCACAAGGTATGCGTTGAGCGTCGTGCTGTCAGGGGCTTACCGGCACCTGTACTGGCTTCTGGCCTTCCCAGAGCTGCCTCCCAGCCTCCCTCCTTCCCTTGCTCTCTGGCCCTGCGACTCCTCCTCTGCTCCTCCTCCTCAGTGTGCAAACTCGCTCAGGTCCCACCTTGAAGACAACACCCCAGCTGCCCAGCTGCCTACTTTCTGCAGTACTTGTTACGGCCCAACTTCTCATACTAGTCACCTGCTCCCTCCTCAAGGGGCTTCCCACTAGTTTCTGAAGCTGCCGCTCCTTTGAGACACCTCAGAATAATTAAGTGTGCTAACTCCCCCCAGATGGCTAAACGCACCGGACATTTTTCTCTCATCTCATTCAACCTCTCATTTGACATAGTTGACCAGTCCTTCTTTTCGAAACACGCTATCCTCTCAATTTATAATACCTGTCACTTAGTTTCCTGCTCCTTTTTATTTTATTTTATTTTTTTTTTACATTTATTTTTGAGAAACAGTGAGACAAAGCATGAACAGGGGAGGGGCAGAGAGAGTAGGAGACACAGAATCTGAAGCAGGCTTCAGGCTCTGAGCAAGCGGTCAGCACAGAGCCTGATGCGGGGCTCGAACCCACGAACCGTGAGATCATGACCTGAGCCGAAGTCGGACGCTCAACCGACCGAGCCACCCAGGCGCCCCTCCTGCTCCTTTTTTTTTTTTTTTTGTTAATGCTTATTTATTTATTTTGAGAGAGAGAGAGAGAGAGAGAGAGAGAGAGTGTGTGTGTGTGTGTAGCAAGTGGCAAGTGGGGGAGGGACAGAGAGAGGGAGAGAGTCCCAGGGGCTGGGTCCCACGACCCGGAGATCGGAGATCGTGACCTGAGCCGAAATCAAGAGTCAAGGGCTTAACCCACTGAGCCACCCGGGTGCCCCTCTGCTCCTTTTCTGCCTTTTTTCAGCCTAGTACATATTAAGATAGTATTTGGTGAGCAAATGAATGATTCTTTATATTTCTATCACCTAACGTAATTCTTAGTTCATAGTTGCTTTCTGTAAAATATTTGTGAAATAATTGAGTGGACATTATTGTTTTAATCCTACAAATGAGGAAACGGAGGGTCAGAGAGATTAAAAATTTACCCATTATTGATGGCCGTGTGGCCATTAAGTGACACAGTTGGTACTGAAACCAAAATCCTCACTTGTACCCCAATGTCTATAGTGGCACTCTCAACAATAGCCAAATTGTGGAAAGAGCCTAAATGTCCATCAACTGACGAATGCATAAAGAAATTGTGGTTTATATACACAATGGAATACTACGTGGCAATGAGAAAGAATGAAATATGGCCCTTTGTAGCAACATGGATGCAACTGGAGAGTGTTATGCTAAGTGAAATAAGCCATACAGAGAAAGACAGATACCATATGTTTTCACTCTTAAGTGGATCCTGAGAAACTTAACAGAAACCCATGGAGGAGGGGAAGGAAAAAAAAAAGGGAGGTTAGAGTGGGAGAGAGCCAAAGCCTAAGAGACTCTTAAAAACTGAGAACTGGGGCACCTGGGTGGCTCAGTCGGTTAAGCGTCCGACTTCAGTTCAGGTCATGATCTCACGGTCCGTGAGTTCGAGCCCCACGTCGGGCTCTGTGCTGACAGCTCAGAGCCTGGAGCCCGTTTCAGATTCCGTGTCTCCCTCTCTCTCTCCCCCTCCCCCGTTCATGCTCTGTCTCTCTCTGTCTCAAAAATAAACATTTTTAAAAAAATTAAAAAAAAACCCTGAGAACTGAGGGTTGATGGGGGGTGGGAGGGAGGGGAGGGTGGGTGATGGGTATGGAGGAGGGCACCTTTTGGGATGAGCACTGGGTATTGTATGGAAACCAATTTGACAATAAATTTCATATATTGGAAAAAAAAAAAAAGAAACCAAAATCCTAATCCTAACTCCTAATCTTTGTTTTTACCATGGCATCATACCGGCGCCCTGTGTATTTCACTCCTGGAATTTGCCTTTACATACCCCATTCTCAAGCCACATTGGAATGGTTGATGTTCCTGAATATGCTTCCTATTTTCCCCCGTCAGTCTTTTTCAGGCTTGAAACCCTGTTTCCATTTCCGATTGTGTATTTCCCTGTAATTGCCCTACCAGTCTCTTAAGATACTTTTCAAATTCTGTGTCAACCTTAAAATCTTAACTTTTGTACTTGCAAGTCAATTATCTGCGGCCTAAACTGCCTTTAATAATATTTATATATTTGTATAATATTTGGCGTTGAAACTGCCCACGGACAGGGACTGTAATCCACGGAGTGCACCTTAATACTCTGCCTTACCTCTCATGCTGAAAGGCTGAATCCGTATTTAAAAAAAATTTTTTTTAACATTTATTCATTTTTGAGAATGAGAGAGACAGAGCATGAGTGGGGGAGTGGCAGAGAGAGAGGGAGGCACAGAATTTGAAGCAGGCTCCGGGCCCCTTAGGAGCTGTCGGCACAGGGCCCGAACTCATGGACTGTGAGATTATGACCTGAGCTGAAGTTGGATGCTTAACCGACTGCGCCACCCAGGCGCCCCTGGAATGAAGAGTTTTAAATTTGTGTCTGATCTAGAGACAGAATACCCAAGGGAAAAGAGTAGACCTGAATAACTGAATGTATAGATATATACATTCAGTTATATTCTGAATATATATATATATATGTATATATGTGGTTATATATATTTATTGTTGAATTCTTTTTTTTTTTTTTTAAAGTTTGTGTTTTTTTTTTTCAACGTTTAATTATTTTTGGGACAGAGAGAGACAGAGCATGAACGGGGGAGGGGCAGAGAGAGAGGGAGACACAGAATCGGAAACAGGCTCCAGGCTCTGAGCCATCAGCCCAGAGCCTGACGCGGGGCTCGAACTCATGGACTGCGAGATCGTGACCTGGCTGAAGTCGGACGCTTAACCGACTGCGCCACCCAGGCGCCCCTTATTGTTGAATTCTATCAGGAGAATCCGAGTGAGGGCCTTGATCAGCTAAGAGAATTTGGGAGAAGTTGACTGTCTTTCCCAGTGGACTCAGGCAGGCTGTTTCCTTCCAGGGGGTAGGGAAATGGGGAGCTCGTCCGAATGAGGTTGTGAGTGAAAGCAAGGTTTAGCTTAGGAGCCATTTGTGAATCTTCGGCTATTGGTGCCGTGTCTTTTCTGATGGGAATGGAAATCAGGAGTGGGTGGGCTGGAGGAGCCATGGGCTAGAAGGAGTGCAAACTTTTGCAAACATAATGAATGAAAGGGAAGCCACATGGTACTCTAAATCCTAGAACCTTTGTCTGTTACCTTGAAAAATCATCCACACTCTCAGCTAATACCGTCTGCTAAGAGGTCAACTTCTCACAAATTTCCGGAACTCTCGTGGTCACAGCTGCCTGCCATGTTCTTTTAAGGTTCAGTTCCAAACGTGTGTGTGAGAAATCCTCGAGGTGACGAGGTGAAGTCTAACAACTAGAATTAATAAATTCAGTTCCCATCATGTCGGTGCCTTCTGCGGACGGGCCTCCCACTGTACCCTGCATGCCCTTTGCAAAAACGCTGAAGACCCAGGCCGCCGCCTCACTGTACACCGGAGACAGGGGGACGTGATCGGCCATGTGCAGCGAGCAAGGCTGGGCTGGGAAAGGCCGGGAGGGTCCACAGCCTTTTGGGGGCAGCTGACCAGCCTTAGGGAGCCCCCAAGGCAGCCTTCCAGGCACAGCTTTCCGTGCGTGCCCGGCCCACCTGGCTGTCTGCCTGCCTGCCTAGGGTCTCAGCTGCAGGCTGCTGCACAGAGCACATTCCAACCCAAAATTACACGCACGCAAGATGAATTTCAGGCACTCTTACACTGTAGGATTTCGACAGGCCCTCGGGTGGCTGCGCGTAAACTTTTCAAAGGAGAGCCGCCCAGGGTGTCATTGGAACGCACGCGCTCCAGGGCAGGTGGCTCAGGAGCTGCGGAGAGCGCGAGGCCGCCGGCAGAGAACAAAGGCAGAGGCGGGCAGGGGCGGTGGCGGAGGACGCAGAGCCAGGAAATGGGCGAGGGCTCCCACAGCCCCCCGAGACACAGCCCACCGGGGCGGTGCCGGGACGAGGGGAGCCCGGGGGGAAGGGGGCGGGGCGCTCGGGATTGAGGGGGAGGGGCGGCCCCCCTGGAGAGAAGGTCCCTCGGGAGAGAGGAGTAGGAGGACGAGGACCCCCGCGCGGGGAAGGGTGCGGAGGCCGCGGAGGATCCCTTGGGGGGAGGGGAGGGGAGGGGCCCCGGAGGGTCCCTCGGGCGAGGAGGGGGGGAGGGGCGGCGGGGACCCCCCCCCCCGTGGGGAGGGGGCGGAGGCCGCGGCGGGTCCCTTGGGGTGGCCGGGGTGGGGGTGGGGGTGGGGGTGGGGAGAAGGGGAAGGGGAGGCGGAGACCCCTGAGCGAGGGGGCGGAGGCAGCGTTGGGACCCCGGGGTGAGCCTTGGGGGAGCGGTGGCCAGGACCCCGGGGGGTTGGGGGCGGAGGGACCCTCGGGCGAGGAGGGGGGAGGGGCGGCGGGGACCCCTCCTCCAGGGGGAGGGGGGCGAAGGATCCCCCCGCCCCTCCCCCCACCCCCACCCCGGCAGAGGCGGGGCGGCGGCGGCGGCGGCGGCGGGGACCCCCGGGCGGGGCGGCGCGGGCGCGGTGGGAGGAGAGGGGCTGACGTGTGGCGGGGCCGGGCCGGGGGCCGCGGGGAGGGGGCGGCGGCGAGCGCGCCAAGCGGCGGCGGGCCGGGGCGGGGCTGGGGGCTGAGGGGACGGCGGGAGGTGGGGCCGCGGAGCGCGCCGGGCTGCTGCGGGCCGGGCGGTGGGGTGGCGGCGGCGCGGCGGCGGCGGCCGGAGGATCGCGCGGGGCCGCGGCGAGCGGCGGGGCGGGAGCGGCGGAGGGCCGGGGGGCCGAGGGGGGCCGCGGCGGGCGGCGGGCGGGGAGCCGGCGGCGGAAGGGCGCGGCGCGCGGGGCCCGGGAGCGCCGGCGCGGCGGGGACGGCCGAGGCCGGCGGCCGGGGCGCCGCGGCGGAGCGGGCCGGCGCGGCGAGCGGCCGGCGGGGCTGAGGCGCGCGGGCCGCCGGCGGCCTCCTTCCGCCCCCTCGGCCGCGGCGGCCCGGCGGCGCGCTGGCGGCGGCCATGGCGGTGGCGGCGGCGCTGGCGGGCCGCGGGGCGCGCGGCGGCAGGGGCCGGCCCCCGGGCGGCGGCGGGCGGGCGGAGGGGGCGGGGCCCGGGCGGCGGGCGGCCCGCGCGGCGGCGGCGGCGGCGGCGGCGGCGGCGGCGGCGGCCGGGACGAGGCGGCGGCGGCGGCGGAGGCGGCGGCGCGGGGCGCTAGGGCTGATGGCGGCGGCGGCCGGCCCCGGGACGGCGCTGTCCCCGCGGCCGTGCGACAGCGACCCGGCCACCCCCGGAGCGCCGTCCCCGAAGGTGAGGAGCGGCGCCGGGCGGGGCGGGGCGGGGACGGGCCGGGGGCGGGGTGGGGGGTGGGGGAGCCGAGGCGGGCGGCGGGGCCGGGCCGCGCGTTTCCCGCCCGGACGAGCCGCAGGCCGTGGCGCACTCCCCCACCGCCCACCCCCGAGGCCGCCCGGCTGCCCGGTCGGCCCCCGAGGCGGCGGGGGGAGGCCTGGCCCGCGGGTGCCGGGTTCGGAGAGCGCCTCGCGGAAGCGGCCCCGGGGCTGCGGCCGGTCCGGCCTCGTGCGGGGGACTCGGGCCCGGGGGAGCCCCCGGGCGCCCCCGCCAGCACCCCCTGGAGTCGGCTAAGTCGCAGGAACTGAGTGGCGGCCGGCGCGCGGCTCCGCCGGCGAACTTAGTTTTTACCGCCCTTGGGGACGCAGCCCCGCCGATGGCTTGTGCGGAACCGCCGGGGTGGGGGTGGGGGTGGGGGTGGGGGTGGGGGGGGCGGCGGCTGCGGCCCGGGGGCGGTCGGGGGCGCCGGGGGTCACCCCGGTCCTTCGTGCACCTGCGCGGGCGGGGGCCGCGGCGTCAGAGCACCGCCCGGGAAGCCGTGCCTTGAGCTCTGCGTTTTTAACTTTTGTGGACTGTTTCAACTTTTAAGCAAGAGGAGTATACTTAAATCGACATACAAGTGCTCAAAATGCCCAGAAGCGAGTAAAACGGCCGAAGAAAACAAAACAACCAAAAACCAAAAAAACGGCAACAAAACCCCCCTTGAATCAATTTGCCTAGGGGGAGTTATGCCTGAAATGTTGACTCTGAACTGTCTTAATCGTGATGCTTACTGTTAAATGTTATTTTTTTTGGTACATTTATTTTCTGCTCTCCGTCTCTTACCTGGTTGCCTTTCTTAATAGGGATGTACCAGGGCTCTGTAATTGAATGGTGCTTACACGAAACCCAAACGGACAATGTAGCGTATGTTTGTCTGTTTGGGAAAGAATCTGAGTCAATTCTTAATGGCCGGAGCCGTCTGAGGCTAAGGATCATCACGGTGATATGAACTAACTTTATAGGGCGCTCAGTATCTGCTAGGCCTTGATCTAAGCGCTGCCCAGTGTTCAGCGCTTTTAACCCTTCCCTTAGGCAAGCCCTGCAGGCTCAGTGATGGTCTCAGAACTGGAGCGGCTGGCAGACAGCCCCTGGGCTGGTGAAGGGTAGTGCCCTGTGAGCGCCCCCGTCCAGCTGTGGCATGGCCAGCGACTTTTATAGTTGTCTTCTGCTTTTTACAGTTGTCTTTTATATAGCAAGAGGACCATGGTATTGAACAGAATTTTATTTGTCTTACAAATCTATGTTTCGTTGATTACTTTTTTTAAAAGGTATTTTTGTAAGCGTGATAATCATCAAGCTTTAGCTAATATGTGAGTAAGTCCGTTTCCTGACATTTGACGCATCACTCCTTTCTGAGTGGATGGTGCAACTTGGTCTTGATGTTACTGTCTCCTCACGGACAATGTCGCCTAAACATGTTGAAGCCTCCCGTTGGCTGGGGTGTGTACTGTGTGCTGCTGTGTAGACGAATGACTCTTATTAGGGCACGTTTTTGCTAAATGTTTGCAATGTAAGAAAAAAATGAACAGGATCGGTAACTTGTCCTTAGTCCTCGTATGCCCTTTTCCCAGGGGAATAGAAATATGGAAGAGAGCCGGTTAGCATAGGCCGATCAGCCAGCCATACGTTGAGTTAAACACTAAATGATCCACACGTCTGTTTTTTTTCCCCCCTAGCTGGGATAGGAGGCTTTGCTTTAAGTGTTGCAGCAATTTTACATGTTTGTTTAAACCACAGGGCGTTGTGAAAGGTCGGTTTAGATTTACAGGTTAATTGAGAATTTTCTTATTTTGATGATTGCAGATCACTTTTTAGTTGTTTTTTTTTTTTTCCCCCAGGTCTCGCCAAGCCAGAATCTTGGCCCCTTTTAATTGCAGTAGAAAGTTAACATTTGTGTAGTAGGTTGTCCTTAAAAAGTCTTTAAGTTGAGCCTTTTAGCAGGTCTGGGATGAGATGTAATCCTGTGTTCCTTATTTTTTATTGTTTCTTATGTTTTGAATGTTTTCAATGTATAGGATGATAATGAAGATAATTCAAACGATGGGACCCAACCATCCAAGAGGAGGCGAATGGGCTCCGGAGATAGCTCTAGGAGCTGTGAGACTCCAAGTCAGGATCTCGGGTACTGTCGTTTCATTGCTCAGTAGCAGTCCTGTGGTGGTTCTCTCTCTGCACCGTCTCCCTCCTCCCTCCTCCCTCCTCCCTCCTCCCCCCTCCCCAGCCCCGGCCAGGGCAGACACTACCAATGCTTTTGCTACTCCGTGCAATTAAATGTTTTTATTGTGATAAAATACACATAAAATTCACCATCTTAACTATTTTGATGGCATTCACAAGGTCGTAGAGCTGTCACCACCAGCTTTGTCTAAAACGTTTTCACTGCTGCCAACGGAAACTTCGTAATCATCAAGGAATAAAAGTTGCCATTTTTCTCTTTCCCCAGCCCCTGGCAACCGTTGTTCGACTCACTGTCTTAATGAATTTGCCTGTGTTAGGGGTACCTCGTGTAATCTTTAGGGAATCCTACAGTGTTTGTCCTGTTGTGTCTGGCTTATTTCAGTTAGCATCGTTTCTTGAAAGTTCCTCCGTGTAGTGTGTGTTAGGACTTCCTTTCTCTCTAAGCCTGTGTCGGACTCCACTGTGTGGACCGTGCATTTCGTTCGCGCTTTCCTCTACTGATGAGGTAGGGTTGTTTTCCTCTTTTGGCTGCAGTGAATAACGCTGCTGTGAATGCAGGGGTATGATACCTGTCCAGAGTCCCTGTTTTAAAGTAATTTTTTGGTAATGTTCATTTATTTTTGAGAGCGAGAAAGGGTGTGAGCGTGAGTGGGGGAGGGGCAGAGAGAGAGAGGGAGACACAACCCAAAACAAGCTCCAGGCTCTGAGGTGTCAGCACAGAGCCCGACGCGGGGCTCGAACCCATGAACCGTGAGATCGTGACTTGAGCCGAAGTCGGACGCTCAACCGACTGAGCCATCCAGGCGCTCACGGTCCCTGTGTTCAGTTCCTTTGGGTATATCCCGTGGAGAAAAATAGCTGGTTCATGCTGTAATTCAGTTTTTAGCTTTTGAGGACCCCCCCAAACTGCTTTCCGCAGCAGACTCCCCATTCTCTGTTCCCGCTAGCAGTGCACACAGTTGCAGTTTGCTCCCGTCCTTCCCGATTTGTTTTTCCCAGTTCTTGTGATTGTGGCCGTCCTAAGAGATACGAGCTGGCACCTCACTGTGGTTTTGGGTTGAATTTCCATAAGGACTAGTGATGTTGACCATCTTGTCATGTGCTTTTTTGTAAATCTTTTGGGGAAATGTCTCCTTAAGTGTTTTCGCCCTTTTTAAGTTGGGTTGTTTGTTTTTTTGTTGTTGAGTTGCAGGGTTTTAGGCATTCTGGACGTTCATCCCTTGTGAGGTACGGGACTCGCAGATACTTTCTTCTATTCCACAGTTTGCCTTTTCACTCCATTGGTAGCGTCCTTTGATGCGCACAAGTTTTAATTCTGCTGAAGTCCAAATGATTTCTTTTGTCGCTCATGACTTTGGTGTCAGATCTACGATCCATCGCCAGATCTGAGATCATGAAGAGCGACTCCTGTGTTTTCTTCTAAGAGTTTTCTAGTTTTGGTTCTTGGACTGAGGTCGTTGACCTATTTTTGAATGTGGTAGGAAGTAAGGGTCCAATTTCATGCTTTTGCATTTGGATGTCCAGTTTCCCGCCACTAGTTTTGAAGAAACCTCTTCTTTTTGTTTGTCACTTTTAATTGGGTTCATAAAACCGTCCCATTCTTGCCTCTGTTGTCCGTTGATGAGATTTAGAGGTTGCGTTGGCCAGGTCCAGAAACCTGTAGTCAGCTCTTCAGGATTGGGGTCGATGGGCAATACACTGGCATCATCAGACTAGGTCTGTTCTCTTTCTCTTCTCTTCTGGATTTGTGGAGTCTTTGAGAACAAACGACTGGTCTGTAGTTCAGTTCATTGAGTAACGGGTTTTGGAGTGTTGCTTTCTTCGCTGTTTGTGACTCACTGAATAGCAGATGGGAAAAAGGTTGATGACTTGTACCTTGGGTGGACGAAAGAGTGGGTATTGGGTGTGAAGCCTGAGACTGAGAATTCAGAATGGGTATCACCACCGTGTTGTGGCCGTGTAGATCTCTTACGCTACAAAATTCCTTTACTCCTCCCGGTTGTGAGTGGCGTACGAAGTGTCTGGTGTTCCGTGTTTAGTGGCGCACGTGGTTGCTTCCTTTCCCTCTGCCTGTTTTGTATTCTTGGGACACACGTGAGACCTGGGAGCTGGTTTGTATCGCAGAGTCAGAAGACGGAGTGAGCACTTAAATAATTAAAGTAGTTGTACAAAGTTCTTAAAAATAAACATTCTCAAAAATAGATCCCCCCAAAATAGAAATGATTAAAATTTAATAAAAGCCACATTTAAGGCATAATGCGTATTTCTGTGCTTAGCTTTAGCTACTATCCAGCAGAAAATTTGATAGAGTACAAATGGCCACCTGATGAAACAGGAGAATACTATATGCTTCAAGAGCAAGTCAGTGAATATTTGGGTGTGACCTCCTTTAAGCGGAAATATCCAGGTATTAAGTCTTAGTTTATGTAACAGATTAAGTCTAACTTTTAACTAATCGGGATTCTTTCGGATAGGTTGTCAATTTCCGAATACTTGAGTATGGATCATTTGTAACGCACTTTATGTTCTGCTGGCTGCTTTTCATTTGCTGCTGTCACCCAACTTCTCTCTCTACTCCCAGTTGACTCTCCTGCCTTATAAACTGACTTAAAAGCGAAACGAGGAAGGTGAATTTCCTGGGGAATGTTGTAGAAAAAGTCATTGTATAGCCATAAGCACCAGGGCTCTGGTCCTTGACCCTTGCTCCCTGACCTTCGCCACGGAGGCAGCTGCACGGGCTGGGTCTGCGTTTGAGAAAGGCTATCTGTGTCAACTAAGTTAGTCTTGCTGTGGGTTAACTCTTATTTCTTAAATTCGTAAGATTGCATGGTCTCTAATAATCTTCGGAAAAGATAACACGCAGTACTTTTAAATCTGTGAAGAGTTTAACTTTTGAAACTTTTTAAGAAGTTTTTTAAGTTTTTAAAGTTTTACGTATGCATAATGTCACAAATGTAAAAGACTTTTTAATAGTCTTCCGTTTTTTTTTTTTTTTTTTTGGAGATTTAGAGCGACGAGATCTGTCTCACAAAGAGAAGCTCTACCTGAGAGAGCTGAATGTCATCACAGAAACTCAGTGCACTCTAGGTAACGCTCTGCGTGCGAAGGTTGAGAGCGTGCGTTCACGACGTGGTACTGGATGGGCATCGATCCCCTTTCTTAAAGGATTGTACAAAATTAATAAAATAGATTGAAGTATTTAAGTGCTAGATTGTTTACTTTTAGTTTTTGTGAAAATAAAGGAAAATGACATTTTAAAGCAATATCGTTTTCTATTAGCTTTCACGGAAGTGTCAGAGCATGTGTTACGTGGAAAGTTTTATAGTAGTTTTTAAAAGTGTTGGTCTTTATCTCTTAAAAGGCACATTTTGCTCAGTTTTTAGTTCTGTATCATCTCCATGCTTGCTTTGCAGTTTTTCTTACATAAACATAGTAGTGCAATGTGGGTACTTTTTAACACAAAACCGTGGGTGTTTGTCACAGGGATTGGTTTAATCTGATACTATGAGTCTTGAAAATTACGTGTATGGCTTGTGTGTGTGCTGATGCTTCTGTTGAAATTGTAATGGACTTGTATAGTGTTTCTAGTGTATTGATTTGAAGACCAAGAATTGGGATACATTGAAAAACTTTTTTTTTCTTCTAATATCATTACTTAGTTAAGGATATTGGATTAGGAATAATCCTTGGGGCGCCTGGGTGGCTCAGTTGGTTAATAAGCGTCCATGACTTCGGCTCAGGTCATGATCTCATGGCTTGTGGGTTCGAGTCCTTTGTCAGGCTCTGTGCTGACAGCTCAGAGCCTGGAGCCCGCTTCAGATTCTATGTCTGTCTGTCTGCCTGTCTCTCTCTTCTCTCTGCCTCTCCCCTGCTCACTCTCTCTCTCAAAAATAAACATTAAAAAAAAAAAAATCCTTAATCTTGAATTGTCTATGGTTAGTGTGCATCATTATTTAGCAATTGTTTTTATTTTTTATTTTTTTATTTAAAAAAAAATTTTTTTTAATGTTTTATTTATTTTTGAGACAGGGAGAGACAGAGCATGAACAGGGGAGGGTCAGAGAGAGGGAGACACAGAATCTGAAACAGGCTCCAGGCTCTGAGCTGTCAGCACAGAGCCCGACGAGGGGCTCAAACTCACAGACTGAGGTCATGACCTGAGCCGAAGTCGGCCGCTTAACTGACTGAGCCACCCAGGCGCCCCTTAGCAATTGTTTTTAATAAAGAGATACATGTTTTTAGTACTTTGATCTTAAAAAAATTTTTGGTTGAAAAATTGATACATTTTCCTTGGACTCTTTGAAAAAAATTTTTTTTAATGTTTATTTTTGAGAGAGAGACAGAGCGTGAGCAGGGGAGGGGCAGAGAGAGAGGGAGGCACAGAATACGAAGCAGTTCCAGGCTCTGAGCTGTCAGCACACAGTCCAACGTGGGGCTTGAACTCATGAACTGCAAGATCGTGACCTGACCCAAAGTCAGACGCTTAACTGACTGAGCCACCCAGGCGCCCCTCCTTTGCATCTTTGAGGAGCTTTTATTTATTTTATTTTTTTCAATTTAAGTTTATGTATTTATTTTTGAGAGAAAGAGAGTAAGCAGAGGAGGGGGCAGACAGAGAGGGAGAGAGAGAGAATTCCAAGCAGGCTCCACACTGTCAGCACAGAGCCTGAGGTGGGGCTCGAACTCACAAACCTTGAGATCATGAACTGAAATCAAGAGTTGGACACTTAACTGACTGAGCCACCCAGGCACCCCCATGAGCTTTTTAAAAATTGTTTGACTTTATATTATGAATATCGTTTTACTATTTTTGAATATATTACAGTATTTTCCTTGGACTATTGGAAAACCTTTAAAGAGTAGTTTGAAGGAAAAGCAAATTTTGAAAAATGGTTTTGTTCACTTAACCTTCAAAGAGCTTTTCTACTATCCTTTTTTTGTCTACGATAGGCTTAACAGCATTGCGCAGTGATGAAGTGATTGATTTAATGATAAAAGAGTATCCAGCCAAACATGCTGAGTATTCTGTTATTTTACAAGAAAAAGAACGTCAGCGAATTACAGATCATTATAAAGAGTATTCTGTAAGTATTGAGTGACTGCCATCTTTTAGTCGGTTTAGGGAGAACGACATTTTGTAAGGTCATATGTGATTTCCGAATGTAATATTTTTATTTCAGCAAATGCAACAACAGAATACTCAGAAAGTTGAAGCCAGCAAAGTGCCCGAGTACATTAAGAAAGCTGCCAAAAAAGCAGCCGAATTTAACAGCAACTTGAACCGGGAGCGCATGGAAGAGAGAAGAGCGTATTTTGACTTGCAGACACATGTAGGATTGCTTACATTTATTAGCTCCTGAACCTCACTTATTGCTTGTTATGGTAGAGTGCTTAGTACCTCCTTTATTATTGTTATTTTTTGTACCGGCAGTTGTGTCCTTTTCTGCCCCAGAACTTAAGATAGAATTTTTAACGATGTGCCAGTAACGCTCTGTTTGCACGCGCGCGTGTGTGTTGGGGGGAGGGACCTTTTGCTTTGTGGCTGACCTGCCGAACGAGACTAATAGGTATATATCACACTCGTTTGTCCCAAGGGTCATCGTAAGGCATTTCTGCGTTTATTGACTTAACTCTCACAGTTGCCCTGTGAGGTTGAAACTAGTCATTTTCTCATTTCATGGACGAGGACGTTGAGCTGCAGGGGTTTTAGAAGTTGCCCGGGCCCCCTTGTTCTTTGGGGGTGAGAAACACACCGCCTGTCCCCAGACACGATGGCCATGGTGAAGAGCCAGATAAAACTCACCTGTACGGCTAGTGACACCACCTGCCCTTGGCTTCTAGTTCTTAGTGTCTCCGATATTTTAGCTTTTGGGGGGAGGAGCGCAGTGGAGCACAAGAGGGATTGTTTTCCTAAAGCCTTGTTTCCTGGCGTGGAATCAGTTTTGTATTTCTCTTCATGTTACCCTAGGTTATCCAGGTGCCTCAAGGGAAGTACAAAGTGTTACCGACAGAGCGAACCAAGGTCAGTTCTTACCCAGTGGCCCTCATCCCGGGACAGTTCCAGGAATATTACAAAAGGTATTCGTTGGTTTTATCAGCATTTCTATTGGGTGTTGGTGAGGGACTTCAGAGTCCTGTGTACTTGCCTCCAGAAAGTTTCTGCTCTGTAAGTCCCGCCCTAACATGCTGTGTGAGGTCTGTCCCTGCTGTCTCCTGTGGCTCTGCGGTGAAGGACACCCTTCGACTGGAATTTGAACGTCTGCTCCTGAAGCCGCCACTGCCCGTCTCCTGCCCACCTCCCGTGTCTCCGTGGACAGGTGCCGGAGCGTCCACAGTGCGCTTCGTGGCCCCGTGGCACCCGTGTCACTGAAAGCTTGCTGGGAATACAGACTCCCAGGCCTGCCGACTGTTGGCCACGTTTTTATGGCCGCCCGCTGGACAGCACCGGCTCAGTCTGCAGAGCGTGTGGAGCGGGGAGCGCGGCCGCCCTGGCCTGGCCGCTGCTTCCACTCCGAGGAGCAAGAACGTCACTTCTCTCTTTCCCAGGCAGGGGGGCACTGAGAGCGAGGCTAACACAGGACCATCTTGTTTGAGAATCTCAGCTTTTACTTCAGCTTTAAACCTTAGGCTGTTTAGGATAGAGACCGTTCTTTATAGGGTTTAAAATGGACGATAGGATCATACTATTTGAAAGTCCAATTTAAATCATAGGTTAGTGGATTTTAGTTTTTTTATTTTGGGGTCAGCAAATTATTATCTTTTGTTTACTTAAAAAATTTTTTTTTAATGTTTATTTTTGAGAGACAGCATGAGTCGGGGAGGGGCAGAGAGAGAGGGAGACACAGAATCCCAAGCAGGCTTCAGGCTCTGAGCTGTTGGCACAGAGCCTGACGCGGGGCTCGAACCCACAAAGTACGAGATCATGACCTGAGCTGAAGTCGGACGCTTAACCGACTGAGCCCCCGGACACCTCTGTGCCTGCTTCTTAACGCAGGTTTCCGGTGCGGACAGGGTGCGAAGCGGCGGAGGGCGGGCCGCGGATGGGAACGGCGACAATAAGTCAGCTGCTGCGGGCGCCACCCGACTCTGGGCGAGGGGTTGTGATGTCTAGTTTTGGACAGGATAGGTGATGACACTTGTTAGAATACATGCTTCATAAGTTTTTAAGGAACTTGCTGCTCAAAATTTTGTTCCTTAAATCCAAGTGTTTTGTCTGCCTGTGGCGGACCCACAGATCGCGAGGACTTAGGGAGCTGGGAAGGAGGGGGCGTCAGGCGGCCTGGGGTTTGTGCGGGGTTCCGCCTTCCTCTGCTGATATTTTTATTTTTCTCCTTTTTGGGGTTGAGGATAAAGGACGGAGACATTCTCTTTTGACAGAAAGAATCAAAGGCATATGTTATGCTCTTAGCCTGATGAAAAAATGTTTGGGCTTTTTAGGTATTGCTCTCCAAAATGAAAACTCATTTATTACATGTGTAATCATTTTCCAGAAGTATTTGCGGTTAACTGAGAAAATTAGGGCCATCTTTGTGGCTCGCAGATTCGTTCGTTCACGTTCCTAATGAAAGGGAACTGAAACCCGTCCCTCTGAACCTCAGGTACTCAGCAGACGAGCTGCGGTATCTGCCGTTAAACACGGCCCTCTACGAGCCCCCGCTGGACCCTGAGCTGCCGGCCCTGGATAGCGATGGTGACTCGGACGACGCCGAGGACGGTCGAGGCGACGAGAAGCGGAAACATAAAGGCACTTCGGTAGGAACATCTCTCTGTACGAGGAGGCGTCTCCTTTAAGTGCGTGCTGACCGCTCTCCCGGAGCACGTCACCCTCTGTTTCAAGGTCGGCGGCGTGTAATTCCCCGAAAGCTGCCATTAGGAAAATGACTCCGTGCCTAGACACAGACTGTGTGCCTTTGTAAGTGTTGTTAAAGTCGCCCCTTTGTAGTTCTCACAGGCAGGTCAGGGAAGGGTATAGGCCTCACTGTGCAATTCTGTATTCGGCTGTCTTGGTTTGGGGAGCACGTTCGCTTGTGTGCCTGTTGCGTAATTAATCATCTTAGGCTTCCTACGGGAAGTGTTCAGAGCACCGATCCGTTACCGGGCAAGGTGGCGGTGTCTGTGGGAGCGAAGGAGAGCAGACGCTGTGACGGCAGAGGATTCTGGTTTGACTCGGCCCGTGTGTCAGGCGGCTCGCCACTCTCAGCCTTCACGGTGTCCCACCTGAGTCCGGGAGCGGGCCACCTTCTGGGGGCGGGCGTGTTTGTCACCAGCAACTTCTGAAACATTTAATGATGCGTGTCGCATAAAGTCAGATGCCGTTCGAGTATTAAAGTGACGATACCGCTTCTGTCCTGTCATTTTGGGAAAAGGGGCACTGTGGTGTGGCCAGGACATGTTGGAGGTGACTTTCCTTCATTCTGCTTGTAGGAGTATAAATGAGTCCAACATTTCAGGAGAGCATTTCATGGTATCTACCAAGATTTTTAATTTCCTCAGAATTTGACCTAGCAAATACACTAACAGTTTATCTGAAGGACAAAATTTAAGTAGGAAAAAAATGTCCATTGGAGTGTTAACGGTAGTTTTATAATGAAAATTAAGAATAAACCTCATGTTGGGGTGCCTGGGGGCTGAGTCAGTTAAGCGTCCAACTTCAGCCCAGGTCACGATCTCATGGTCCGTGAGTTCGAGCCCCGCGTCGGGCTCTGGGCTGATGGCTCAGAGCCTGGAGCCTGCTTCCGATTCTGTGTCTCCCTCTCTCTCTGACCCTCCCCCATTCATGCTCTGTCTCTGTCTCAAAAGTAAAATAAACGTTTAAAAAAAAAAAAAAAAAAATAAACCTCATGTCAACAGTGGGTGATATATTTACACGATAGTAATGAAGTTCAGAGAAGATTTAGTGATGTAATAAAATGCACACAATACTTAATTGAAAAACGTGTATACACAGTGTAATCCAGTTTTGTGTTTTATTTATTTGTATTTTTTTAAATGTTTATTTTAGAGAGAGTGCTTGTGTGTGCATGCACAGGCGGGGGAGGGGCAGGCGGAGGGGGACAGAGGATCCAAAGCAGTCTCTGCGCCGACAGCAGAGCCCCACATGGGGCTTAAACTTGCAACCCTTGAGATCGTGACCTGAGCTGAAGTCAGTCGCTTAACCGGCTGAGCCCCCCAGGCGCCCCTCAAGTTTTTGTGTTTTTTGTGTTTTTTTTAAATGAGGGGATATGTGTAGGTGGGGTGTGTGTGTGAGTGTGTGGATCTGGTATCTGTGTGTGTGCAGACACACCTAGAAAAATTAAAAGGAGATGCAGTCATGTTCCCAGGAGTTGTCTCAGAATGCTTACCGGAGTGGTTATGGATAACCCAATTTTTTCATTTATAATTTTCATAATTTATATGAACGTAACATTTTTATTTTAACTAGAAAATTTTAAGTCAACAGATGAAGCATTAGATGGTCATATACCAAGCTTTTAAACTTTGAACACCTAAAACGTATCTGATGCTGTCGTGAAGGCTCAGTGATCGCTGCACTGGCCTACGAGCGCGTACTGGAAGAACTTCTTTAGTGACGTTTATTACTCGGTAAAAATATCCTCGCTTATTTAAGACAGTTTATTCCTTAAATAGTTTTTTCTACAAAACAAGTAGGCTCCCTTGTGATACGGCAAAATGGTGTAGCGCCGGCTGGAGTAGATCGCTCTGCTGGTGTTGATTAAGGCGGGACACAAAGTTGGTTAAGGTACAGTCAGCTTTCTGCTGTCATGTGTAAGACAGATAAGTGATTTTTAACATGACCTGTTTAGTCTCTACTGGGAAAAGTTTTCTTATAATTATCTTTTTATTTATTTATTTATTTATTTTTATTTTTATTTTTTTTAATTTTTTTTTTATTATTATTTTTTTCAACGTTTATTTATTTTTGGGACAGAGAGAGACAGAGCATGAACGGGGGAGGGGCAGAGAGAGAGGGAGACACAGAATCTGAAACAGGCTCCAGGCTCCGAGCCATCAGCCCAGAGCCTGACGCGGGGCTCGAACTCACGGACCGCGAGATCGTGACCTGGCTGAAGTCGGACGCTTAACCGACTGCGCCACCCAGGCGCCCCTCTTATAATTATCTTTTTATTTTTAAATTGACGGAACTTTGAAACCTTTTTTTTCTTTTTGAATGTTTGCTGTAGTTTTCAGAATTCACACTCAAATCTGTGTGAATTCCAAGGAATCTTTGTCTTTGCCTTTGACCTCCAGGACAGTTCCTCTGGCAACGTGTCTGAAGGAGAAGGCCTTCCCGACGGCCAGGAGGAGCCTCTCCCGGGAAGACAGAGATCCAAGGACAAAGCTGCTACTCCAAGAAAAGATGCTTCCAAACGTTCTGTACTGTCCAAGTCAGTCCCTGGGTACAAGGTAGAAGAAAAAAGCCCCTGACTCCGCTTCCTTCCTGAGCAGCCTCTCTCCCCGAGATAGTTTAACTCTGACTCCGAGCGGTGGAGGCCTGCCTGCTGCGTCCACTGCTGTCCTGTGCTGTGTGCCCTCTGTCAGCTTCCTCCTGTTGTGCTTTATTTTCCTGGTGGCTTTTCTGTCACTTCTGCCTATGGTTTAGCTTCTGTTTTCTGTATATGTACAATTTGTAAGAAAATCTTTTTTTGTCTTTTAAACAATAACCAGGCAAGTATGGATTTTAAAAAAATTACTTCCTAGCAGAACTTTATACTTTGTTTCTTTGGGGTAAAGACCATAATTATCTGGCATTTGAAATATCCTAGTATTTCGTATAGCTGAGCATGCTAAGCTGTAAAGTCTGGGTGGGTAGACTCTTAGAATAAGCTGCCTCTCCTGGAGAAAGATCTGGGTTTAATTTAAGATTACTTGATCCATTTGCCAAATTCAACGAACTCTGTGATAGAAAACAGGAAAACCTGTTATTTACATTGTGGTGATTTTTAGCCTGACCTTGGCAAATAGTCTCTATGCTTCTATGACAAGGATTGAAATGTTATTTAGTGACGTGATCTGGCTTCTGTCTATATATACTTGTTAACTTCGGTCTGGCTGTTCTCAGAGGAGGGTATTCTGCTATCAGCAATATTATTTTTGTGGTTCCTCCTGCTGTCTGTCCCTTCCCCTCCAGAGGCTTAGGTGAGAGGTGAGTGGCCTTATCCCTAGATGGGGGGTTAGGAATGTCCTAAAAAGACTGGAATTAGCCGCACAGTTTTATGTTCTGGGTGGTAATAGTAAAATTGACCATTCGTAGGGTCTGGAATGTGTCAGAATATGCTTTCCATTGTGGTTACGAAAGTGTTTTGAAGGAACGTTTTCCAGTAAGGTGATCGGGTAGTTTTACCGAGTGGGATTGTTAAACAATTGTCGTGTGTCAGATTGGGGTCGCGGTGGATGATCTGGAAGAACAGGGGCGAGCGAGCTGCCAGCCGGCTTCCCTTCCTCAGCCAGAACCTTCTCATGGTTCACTTCCCTTTCTTTTCCTGAAGTGAAAAAAGCAAGTTAACAAATGAGTGTATTCAATCCACATTTAATTAGAAAATGCCTTTATGTGATGATCAATTTTGAAACACACACGTTTTTCCGGCCGATGGCGAGCAAATCCCAAGCTTCATTCGCATCAGATGGCTTGGGGGGGCTGCGGCCGTGTGGTTTTTATACTTGTTTTTACGTATACGGCTTACCTAATTTTTTAAACTAAAGACGTAAATTAATGCTTAATAATCAAAAGCAAATGAACTCCAAAGATTAAATCTTGGAAAGGTAGCCTGGTGTGTGCGTGTGTGCGTGCTGGTCTGCAAATGGGAGCGGCTGCGCAGAGCACCCTGTCTGCGTTTCGGAGCCCTTTCAGAGTGAGCCTGAATTCATCATGGGTTCAGAGTGCAGAGTGTCGAAGCAGATGTTTAATAGGGGCTGAAAATGAAGAATTATTCCACAGTATCATTGATTTAATATGCAAGAAATCATATAGATTAACTTACATTGCTATGACTCAAGGGAGTGTAATCTGCAAAATACACATTTTATGACTTCTGTGAACATTTTTAGTAGCTTAAAGTGTTTCAGGTATTTCAGAGTTTAGAACAACCAGTATCTAGACTTCATACATTAATATGAACATGTTTATTAAAAGTAACCTCTCTATGAAAAATATATTAATAAGCCAAGATGTGCCTAAACATTAGGGTACTTCAAGCTGAAGCTCATATGTGCGAATGTGCTGGAGTTAAGGAAAATGGTGGCGTAGCCGATGTCTTGCTTAAGAAGATTCACTAGTGCTTGCCCTTAATTTGTAGGACAGTATTATTTGGGTTACATTAACCTGAAATTAAAGCATATTGTTAGGAGTCAGGCCTGGCTTGCGAGTATATAATTAAAATCTATACTATGTGTCTGCTGCAGTGAAAGTCTCGCTTATCTTTGGTTATTTTTCAAGCAGGAAAGTAAGGGTATCGTGAACCTTGTATTTGAGATGCTGAGAGCTGTTCGGATGAGTATTTTAATTTTCTTATCAGCAGTGACACTTTGATGTTGCGGTTTCTAGAACTGTCTCTGTCAGACACGGGGTTCTGTTCTACCCGTCTTCGCAGGAGTTCTGCACACTGTTCCCTTCCTACTCCATCACAGGAGTCTCCTTCAGACACTGGCTTCCCAGCTGGTGGAACTGGGTGTGAGCAGTGTGGCTGGCTTCTCAGAGAGCTGAGTGCTTGAGCGAACAGAGAATTGCCATAGAAAATGCTGCCGGGCTAGCTAGCTCTCTCTCTCTCTCTCTCTCTCTCTCTCTCTCTCTCTCTGTTTCTCTGTCTGTCTCCTCCCCTGTCACTCCCTCTTTTCATCAAGATGAAGACTATTGGGTAAGAAAAATTCTAAGCGACTTAACGAAATACTATGATTTCAAGCTTAGAAGTAAACTTAGAATTTTCTTGGTGTCCCTTTTTATCATAGGTGTTTAATGTATGTTTTAATGGCTGTAGAACTTGAATTGCTCTAGAATGTGAATGACTAGCCTTGTGTTTTCCTCATTTTTGACTTTTGTAAGGGATCTCCCATGAGGAGTTCTCTTTTTAGAGTTTGATACTGTGTAGTTACTTCCCTGACTGCAGTGAAAGATAATCCAGTACGTGGTATGCCAGTGTCTAACTTCAACTACACGTATTAAAGAAGTAGATCTTTCACATTCAGTGCAGGCGGCATAACCAAAGGAGGTGGTTATTTGGCTGTGCTGAGAGGTAGCTTTCTGCTGTATATTACGGCAGTTCCAGATTTGGTCGTCACTGAATTGGAACTTGGGTCCTCGAAGTGCACTTGTAGCTATTTTTTATTTACTGTAGGAAACACAGTGAGAACCTTATGCTTAGAATGTAGCAGCGACAACGGAAGGGGACTGCTTTGTAAGACGCGCACGGTTGAGCACGTGACACTGCCCTTGTGTTGGGGAGCAGGGTATAGAGATACACACACAGGAGATGTAGAATAGTTAACGGTAAAGTTTTATATGTATGTTTTAACTCCCATGATATTTATTATTTTGTAGAGACGTTTGTGATTGTGTAGAGTTATTGTTTTTATTATATTTATGTATAAGGTTGACTTTTTTTTAAATAAATAAGCCAAAAATTATTTTTGAACGCCTCTGTCATCTTTTGCAAAAGAAAGACAATTAAAAAAAAATAAACTTAAAGAATTGAGAACAAACTGTTTAGACCTTACAGGTTTTGAAGGTGGCAGTGAGACATTTCAAAGCTGGAATACTATATACAAAGTTAGAGTTTCCTTTAGGCTCCTCTTTGGTTTAATAACTTAGGAGAGGGAAATAGAAGATGCATTTGGCTGGGTTGGGATAAAACAGAAATACAGCAATTTGGTAACTTCCCCCCAGTTCCCGTAGACACATGGTCCTAGCCCATCCATCTTGGCCCACGCTCGCTCTCCTTTTTCTGCCCCGGTTGCTTCCGTATTCACGTAGCATGAGTGAACATCATTTTATTACGGTCAAAACTGGGATGTTTGAATGTTCTCCCTCCCCCGGTAATTGTAGGTGCTGTGAATCTTTTCTTCTTTGTCCTTTTCCATGTGTCGCTAAGTGTGTTTTAAAACCCAAATATACCTTCGTTGGATGGAGCAAATTTTTAATCTGAAAAAAAGAATGGTACTCAAAATATGAGGGTGTCTGTACTTTTTTAAGTTACTATTTTTTTTGCTTGCTTGAAAACTTTTCTCTTTTGTATCTCATACGAATGCTTTCCCCTAAGTATAAACTCTTTTATTATTAGATATGCAAAGGGAATAATCACAGCTATTTCCCCGAAACATTTGTGCACGTGACAACGTATGGATGAGACATCTTCCAATTAAAAATATTAAAACATTGATTTTATAACTTAGGTTTTATAGATCCGTTTTTACAATTTGGGAAATAATCAGTTTTTAAACAAAATCAGTATATAAGCTGCTTAAGACTGAGTCTTCTGTTTTATAAGAAGCCTTACTTACGTGTGAAGGTCATTTGGTACCTGAATTTCTTCTTCCAATTAATAGTGCAGTTTGACATTGCATTTAGTTTTTTCCCCTTCCAGCTCATTATGCAGATCTTACTGTGCATGTAGGGAATGTAGAATGCTACACTTAATCCGGACGTAGATCATGCTGTTGACAAAATGTTAAAACGAAACCTGAGGCTTTAGTCAGTAGGCCGTTGTATTTTGAAAGCCGACTCTCTCAAGTTAGGTCTTTCTAAAAGATTGTTAACAAGTTACTAAAAGTAAAGATAAGGCAGTGACAGTTCCTTATGAACCCACAGTGAGTACTTCTGGCATGAATTTATAGCCCTCTTCTACCCTTCCAGCCAAAGGTCATTCCAAATGCTCTATGTGGAATTTGTCTGAAGGGTAAGGAGTCCAACAAGAAAGGGAAGGCTGAATCACTTATACACTGCTCCCAGTGTGATAATAGTGGTAAGTATTGACATGTCTTAACATTTTAACCATCCTATTTGTTGCTTCAGAAACCAGGATTTTTAGTTGTCAGACCTGAATCAAATCTCCAAGTGTAGAGGGTAACTTGTAATGCATAGAAAAGAAGCCCATGGGTTTTCATCTCTTTGGTGATTGGACACTGTAGCCGTTCTTGAGAAATCCCGACGCAAACTAGCATTTTATTGTGCCATGTTAAGTTCAAAACTCTTTTGTGAAATACTAATACTGGTTTTGGTTTAGGCCACCCTTCTTGCCTGGATATGACCATGGAGCTTGTTTCTATGATTAAGACCTACCCTTGGCAGTGTATGGAGTGTAAAACTTGCATTGTATGTGGACAACCCCACCATGAAGAAGAAATGATGTTCTGTGATGTGTGTGACAGAGGTTATCATACTTTTTGTGTGGGCCTTGGTGCTATTCCATCAGGTAAAGATTACAAAAGGGAGTGAAGGGACGGTCCCGTCATTTTTTTAAAGGCTGCATAAACACCGGAAAGATCCTTCTATTGCCGAGAAGTTACCAAAGCTGTGATGCTCCACATAGTGTCCACGTGCCTTTCATCCCTAGGTACCCCGGCCGAAGGACAAATGGGTGGCAGGGGGCCTCGTCCAAGTTTTGGAATAGGGCTCAGTGTATAGAATGAACTCAAGTCTTTCTAGTGAGAGCTAAAGCAAGAGCATCCGTTTGTTTCAAAACCTTGATTTTATTTTTATGTCCTCTATTCAGAAACTTAACAAAAATGACTGCTATGCCTTCATAAATAGTAAACCAGATTTCTAGAAAATGAGGCAGCATGACAATTCCAGATAACTTTGGAACAGAGCTGAAGAATAAATCACAGTAATTGGACTAAAATGTTACATACGGTTGTGTAAATTTAGAACTGACTTGCATAGTTAACACTGTATAATACTTTATGAAACACACGCCTAGAACGGTTTCCTGGGAGTCGTTAAGAAGCGGGTGACTTAAAGTTCGGTAGTAAATCAGATGGAGTAAGTGCCTAGGTGGGGTTCACCGCTGTGCGGTCAGATGCTTGAGAAGTTTAAAGTGCCGTGTCTGGTGCACCAGGACTTGGGAGGATGTTTGCACGTGCGGCTGCCACTGAGCCGCAGAGAAAAAGGCTGAAGATAAGCCCAAGTCAGGAACGGGGTTTATACAGGATATGTACTTTTGAACTTCTAAAGGATGACAGTGTTTGGGTTTCAGAAAGGATTGTGGTAGTTTTTTAAAGGTCCAGATCATTGTATGGTATTGATCTCCGCCCCTGCCCCACCCCAACTTGCACTGAATTTTACATGGCATTGATTACACTGGTTGTCGTAAGGGAAGTTTCCATTTCTCCTTAAGTTAAGTAACTTACAGGTGCCTTTCACGTCACACATCCACAAAAAAATATCACTAGTGATAGCTAAGGAAGGAGAGCCAAATAGGTTTACAATTCAGTCCTAAAAAATTAAATTTCATACTAAACTAACAATTTTTCTCCTAGGTCGCTGGATTTGTGACTGTTGTCAGCGAGCCCCCCCAACACCCAGGAAAGTGGGCAGAAGGGGGAAAAACAGCAAAGAGGGATAAAATAGTTTTTGACCCCAATGTTGTAATACGGATTTAAATGAACTACTTGGTGCCAATTTATTTGCATTCTTGATTTTATGCCAATAAAAGATTTCTGAAATTCATGATGTGCTTAAAATGTTAAGTTGATTTATTTGTTATAAGCTACTATTCCTCTTAAAACCAATTTCAGGTAGGGAAATAGTTCATTTTTCTTTCTTTCTTTTTTTTTTTTTTAAAGTCTCTTAGGGCTTTGGCTCTCTCCAGAAATTCAGTGGAAATATATGCAACTTAATTGAAGTACTTAACTTTATTTCTCTTTGGCCTGAAACTTTATTTGCATGAAGTTTTCCTAATCTGTATTGTTTCTGGCCAGTCACGGGTAGCATAACAAAATTACTTAATAATGGACGAATTTGAATTGCTAAGATAGCTGCAGGTGATCAATGCAAATGACCTTAACCGGCAGGGGGCAGGGGGGCAGGGGGGCAGGGGCACACCTGGGATCCACCTGGGTAGGGCTCCAGGTGGATGGGTCCTCTTGGGGCGCAGGCGTGGAGCTTTAGGCCACACCCCGGCGAAGAGATAGGAAGGGGTACATTTCGGACCTGTTCAAGGTTTGCACCTCACCTAGAACCGCTAACTGGAGTGAAGGTGCAGCTGCCAACCCGTCCATCTGAGCCGCGCGGCGGCAGGAAAGGTGCTGCATTTTGCCTAAACCTCCTAGTCCCCTGACAAACCGATCAAACCGGAGTTGAAACATTTTATTGTGCGTATTCCTCTTACAGGAACTTTGAGGACTGAAAAAGCAACATCGTTCTTGCCGCTTTCCCTACTTTCGGGGTAAATGAGGTAACGAAATCCTATGGCTTTATGTTTGGAACGTGACCTCCCGGCGGATAAACGGAGCCGGGTTCGGAAGTCCGCAGTCCCCGGCACGTCTTATCAGGGTGTCTTCCGAGCACGTCCGAGGGATCAGAAGAGAATCTCAAGTACCAGTTTCAAAACACTAATTAAAACGGTCCAGAGCACGGACTCCTCCTCCGGGGGCGCGTCCTCGGGCGCGGACGCCGGCCGCTGGCTTGGGCCCGTCCCGTCGGCGTAGGCCGCCTCCCCGAACGGGGACCGCTCCACCGCCCGGTCGTAATACACTTTCATCTCGAACTCGCTCTCGTGGTGGGACGGGTGCCCGTACACCCCGATGCCCACGGGCCGCCGGAAGTGCGCGGGGATGGACACCGCGTCCGGGCCGCACGTCACCGACTGCAGGTCGTAGTCGTCGAAGCTCGGGTGCAGCGTGCTGTCGGACACGTACAGGTCCGCGTCCCCCCTCACGCTCCGCATCTGGAGGACGATCTTCCCCTCGTGGTTCAACCTCAGGTAGCTGTAGTTCCCCGCGCCTATGTGCCCCTGCACCACGTGCAGGAGGAGCCACTCCTCGGGAACCTCCTCCTCGTCCGGGGGGCTCCCCGACCACGCGAGCTGCGAGGCCAGCAGGAGCAGCAGAGCGCGCCGCCAGGCGGCTGCCATGCCCGACGCCGGGGGCCGTCACCTGCTAGTCCGCGGACGTCCTGCAGGACCAGAAGGGACACTCAGCGCGCCCGCGCCGCCCGGCGCCAGGCCGCCGCTGGGGGCCCGGGGAGGGGGAAGAAGGGGGGAGGGAGGCCGTGCGGGGAGGCGGGGTGGAGGAGAGGGAGAGGAGGTGAGAAGGGAGGCGCGCGGGAGGGTGGAGGAGGGGAGGGACACAGGGGGCGCGGGGCCGAGCGGAGGGGCGGATCGGGGGGAGACGACTCCACCAGGGGCGGGAAGAGGGGGGGGGCCCGCGGGCGGCGGCGGGGTGGCGGGCCGGCCTCCGGGCCCTGGACTCACCGCCGCTCCCCGCCGGGTGCCGCGTCCGGAGCATCGGGCCCAGCGCCGGGCCGCCGCGCCGGAGCAGCCGGAAGTGGGGCGGCACCCGGAAGTGAGGCGTGCCCGGAAGCGAAGGTCCTTTGGGCTCTCGCGGGAATGACGAGAGTCTCGTGGCCTCTGAGCCGCGGCGGCTGGTAACCAGGGCGACGGCGGGTGGGGCGGGCCGCCGGCTCCCAGCTCTCTGGGTGCTCGCCGTGCCGGAGCGTCCGCCTCGCGGGCCGTGCGGGGTCCGAGCCGCCCCCAGGTGAGAGCCCGGTGCGCCCGAAGAGACCCTTGTCGGGGCACCTGTTACCCGTCCTGTGCTCGCCGCGACCGAGCGTCCGCCTCGCGGGCTGTGCGCGGGGTCCGGGCGGGCCCCAGGCGAGAGACCCTTGCGCAGCGCTTGCTATCTGTTCTCCGTTCCTCGTAAGAACATGGTACTTTTTCAAATTCTCCTAAAAGAGGCTTCACAATGTAGTTGTGTTTATTTTCAGGATACTTTGTTAGTTTGGAACCTGGGATTAAGGGCAACCTATTGGTCATTTTCGGCTCAGGTCATGTCCTGGTTCAGGGGTTCGAGCTCCGCTCGTGGGGGGGGGGGGGCGCGGGGGGGTAGAGAATCCCAAGCAGGCTCCACGCTGTCAGCACAGAGCCTGATGCGGGGCTGGAAATCAAGAACCCTGAGATCATGACCTGAGTTGAGGTCAAGAGTCTGATGCTTAACCAAGTGAGCCCCCCCGGGCGCCCTGGAAATGAAAACCAGTGTGGTAGCGACAGTCAGGAGTCAGCGATTTATGCTCACCTAACAAGTGATGGAGGCACAAAAGTGCGCACTGCGCGGTTTGAGGATTGACAGTCTACAGAATCAGCTTCTCCAGTCTGGCTAACAGAAAGAGGGCATAGTCTTTTTTTCTTTCTTTCTTTCTTTTTTTTTTTTTGATTTTTTAATGTTTATTTTTGAGAGAGAGAGGAGACAGAGAGAGAGAACATGAGCAGGGGAGGGCAGAGAGAGAAGGAGACACAGAATCCGAAGCAGACTCCGTGCTCCGAGCTGTCAGCCCAGAGCCCGACGTGGGGCTCGAACTCACCAGTCGCGAGATGGTGACCTGAGCTGAAGTCGGCCACTCAACCGACTGAGCCACTGGACGCCCCCATTTTTGTTTTTAATTAAAGCAGCTGTATAGAAAGAGTACTATTATCTTTAAATCGTATTTTAGGGGCTCGTGGCTGGCCCGGTTGAGCGGCTGACTCTTGGTTTGGGCTGGGGCGGTGATCTCCTGGTTTGTGAGTGTGAGCCCTGAGCTGGGCTCTGCACGGGCGCCCAGAGTCTGCTTGTGATTCTCTCTCTCCCCGCCCCCCCTCTGCCCCTCCCCCCACTCGCACCCACTCTCTCTGGATAAAGAAACTTAAAAACATTTAGGGAAGGACTGATGGAGGCAGAAAAGAGTGTGCATGATCTGGCGCCCTTCCCACACCTTTGTCATCAGCCGCTGCTCCGTATTTCAGTAGTTGTAGCCTCAGGATAGCTGGAGGTCGAACCCCCCTCCCGTTCTGGCTCTGTTGCAGAGTCATCAAGGATACTTTGTCATTTTCTCCGACCAGCTTACCATGAGTCTTTCTGAGGTGGCGAGCACTTTAACGGCCTTTAAGTGCTTGACCTGTGCCCACCGATGTCCCCAGCTTTTTTGGCTTTCAAGACTCCCATTAGCTATTAGCCTTTACTTACTACAAAATGTTATTCGCCTGAGGTCTGGTGCTGGACCCAGGCCAGCTTAAACTGGGCCCAGGTTTTTAGGTTGGACCCAGTCTGGTACCGCCAGCAGTTCCCAGTGTGGGATCCAGGCAGAGTCAGGAGAGAATTTGGGGAGGGATTCCGACCAAGTGGGGAACCGTGGAAATGGAAGTAGGTGAGGAGCTCAGCACGGAGAGAGCAGAGCTCAGAACCCGCAGGAGCGCACCCACGGCCCTCGGGAGCCGGGACAGGCACTCACTGTGGCCACAGGATACCACGCCTGTGCGTGTCCTCGTCCCGCCGCTGTCAGAGAGCGCTCCAGACCCCAGCACGGCTGCCACGTCCGGCACCTAACAGACTCGGCTGAGTAGATTGAAAGACCAGACTGGCTGTTTCATGGTGCTTGAGTCGGGCAGCATCCCATCTCGCAATGGAGAGGAGCTCTGCCGAGCTGGGGGGAAGGGAGGGTGGAAAAGGAAATTATTAGAGAATGCGTTGTTTCCGGCAAGGTCGCCTTCCTCAGGGGAGTGGACGGGGTCTGTGGGGCACATCAAATCTGGTCACTAGAGCTGACCAGGTAATTCCGAGCTGAGTGGTAAGCAGTTACGTTCCTGGGGATGGAGACTGCAGTTAGATTAGGTGTTAAGTCTTGGTCTGCTGATGGGGTTTAGCACACTGACTACATTTAGGTCCTGCTGTCTCCTTTTTAACAATTCAAATATTTATTGAATGCCTAACATGTACGAGGTACTAGGACACGATTTTTCCCTTTCCCAGAGCTAGACGTTAATCGGTTATATACTCTTACGTGTGTGTATGTATATACACTTGACCTTTGAACAGCGTGGGGGTTAGGGATGCCCACCCCCCATGCAGTTGAAAATCTGTGTATAACTTTTGACTCCCTGAAAACTTTACTAATAGCCTGCTGTTGAGTAGAAGCCTTACCCACAACATAAACAGTTGACACACATCTTGTATGTAATCTGAACTACGTACCATATTCTTACAACGAAGTCATTAGAGAAAAGAAAATGTTATTAAGGAAATGATAAGGAAAATACGTTTACAGTGCTCTACTGTGTTTACTGAAAAAAAATCTGTGTATAAGTGGACCCGTGCAGTTCACACCCGTGTTGTTGAGGGAGGAGCAAATCCGAGGAATGAACGGAGTCACGAGGGGACGATGAACGGCGCTGGGGCCGTGGTGTCGGATGAGCTCCGGGCCCAGGAGTTTGCTCTCCCTCTTCAGAAAGAGGGGCAGCTGTGGGCAGCGGCTGAGCTGCCGTTGTCATCACGCCCCTGGTTTGGTCATCCCTTGATCGTGGCCCAGAGGGAGCTCCCTAGGGAACTAAATTCCCCTCAGGCTGCCTCGGGACGAGGCATGGGAACAGGTAAGGATGCCTGGCCCGGACACAGGTGAGTCTCAAGGAGAGCGCGCTGGCTTCCTGTAACCCAGCAGCCGGCACCCTACGGGTAATCGAGCCCAAACAGGGAAGGCGGTGCCCCACATGCAATGCATGTTTATTGCAGGAAATTGCAGGAAAATGCCAGGCTGCCCACGTGGCAGCAGTGCAGCTAGAGACCTCCGTCCGGGGTGGGAATTGGTGTTGAGTGAGAGCAGGCGGTCACCCCGCGGGTGTGGGCCGCGTGCTGTCAGCATCGCAGAGCCCTGTGGCCCTGTCGTCATCGCTACCTGCCTGTTTCCCACAGGCGGCCACTCTCCTCCCGAACGTGTGCGCTGAGCTCTTCCAGCCGACGAGCTAAGACCGACCAGTCGCTCTCGCGTCGCGGGACGCTGTGCGGTCACCTAGGGTGCGCATGGGTGCCATCGGGGTGGAGCGGACCGCTGCCGCGAGCGCGCCCCCTTGATCAGGTGCTCTCCGGCGTGGGCGTGGAGGCCCGAGTGCCACCCCGAGGACTCTGCTCTGTGGCCCCTGTTTCTCAGTGCGCGCGCCCAGCAGAGAGAGACCCGGCCCCGGGTCCGTTTTTCTGCGTGGTCCTTCAGCCGACACTCCTCCTCCTGAGGGTTTGGAAGCTCGTCAATACCGTGTCCCTCTCGTAGTCTTTTTGGTTTTAGCCATTCTGACGGGTGTGCGGTTTTCATTTTTTATTTCGACTGGCATTTCTCTGGTGATTAGCGAGGATGAGCATCTTTTCCGGTTAATTGGCCATTTGGAGATCTTTCATCCAGTGGCTGTTGCACGTTTTTCTACTGGCTTGTCTGGCTGAAGATCTGTACGAGTTCTTTGTAGGTTCTGGATACGCTTAGCTTGAAGAGTTGCTCATCGTTCCTACTTTGCGGCTTGTCTTTTCGCTCACTGGTGTCTTCTGAAGAATATAAGTTTTGTATTTGTGGATTTTATTATTATATTTATTATCGTGGATATATCGTATAGAAGTTCATCCTTCTTGAACATCTGAATGTTGATAGGGACTTAAACGCACGTGGCTTTTTTTTCCTCAGTATCTGTTCCTCTTCCGGCAGGGGTACTTGAGCCTGCTTCGGTGGCCGCTCTTCCCTGTCCTGGCCGCAGGGGTCACGGTCCGTGCCGCCTCAGGCCGACCGGTCAGCATAGTTTCATCCCTCTGATCACATGATAAAGTCAAGGCCAAGAAGTGGCCCAGACTGGCCCAGACTCACACAGCGTGTACGGGGTTGGATGGGAGAGATGGCCGCTCTTCCCAGTGCACCAGAGCGTGGGAGGGCGGCCGTGGGGGCCGCTGGCCACCGTGTTGCCGGCAAGTGGCAGCAGAAAGTGGAAACTGGAGCCCACACACAGACGCGCACAGCTGCAGGCTGAGAGGCCAGGCCGGGCTGGCTCGGGCTGTTGCGTGGAGTCCTGCACAGACCTTCCAGTTCAAGGTCTGTCCCTCCGGAGAGTTCTCTTTCTTCAGGTTGGATTAGGCTGAGCTTTCTGCGGTTTACGCTGAAAAGGCTCTCGCCGATGTGCAGAGTGAACTGTCTTAATGTCATCTTTTTAAATGTCAACACTGTGTTCCGCTGAATGTAAGGACTGTCATTGCATTTTATATTATAATCAATGCTACTTTGGGAAATGTACGATGATTTACTTGTTCTAAATTTATGGAATGGAAATTTTTGAATCAAAGAATATGTACCTTTTAAAACATAGTGATACACGTTGCCGAATAGCCAAAGCTTATGTCCGTTTATTGTCTTACCAGCAGTGAATGAGAAAAAGTCTGCATTGATGATATTTTATATTGGGCACTGGTATGAATCCTTTTGTGAACTTATTGTTAATGTTTATTTTTTTAATTACAAAAATACTTCTATTTATTTATTTATTTTTCCATCGTGATGCATGTACTCTTTAATCTCCATCCCCTGTCTCCCCCATCCCACCATCCACCTGCCCTCTGGTAACCACCCATTCGTTCTCTATAGTTAAAAGTCTGTTTCTTGCTTTGTCTCTCTTTCTCTCTCTTTTTCCTTTGCTTGTTTGTTTTGTTTCTTAAATTTCACACATGAGTGAAATCATGGTATTTGTCTTTCTCTGACTTATTTTGCTTGGCATAATACACTGGTTCCATCCACATCATTGCAAATGGCAAGATTTTATTCTTTTATGGCAGAGTAATACTCCATTGTGTATATATACACCACATCTTTATCAGTTTATCAATTGATGGAGACTTGGGCTCCTTCCATAATTTGGCTATCCCTTTGAATTAGTGTTTTTATATTCTTTGGGTAAATACCTAGTACCCAGTTTGCATTCCCACCAACAGCGCAAGAGGGTTCCTCGTTGTCTGCATCCTCATCAACACCTGTTGTTTATTGTGCTGTTGATTTTAGCTATTTTGACAGGTGTGAGGTGGTATCTCATTGTGGTTTTGACTTGTGTTTCCCTGGTAATGAGTGATGTTGAGCATCTTTTCATGAGACTGTTAGCCATCTGGATGTCTTCTTTGGAGAGATACCTCTTCATGTCTTCTGCCCATTTTTTAAAGTGAATTGTTTGTTGTTTTGGGTATTGAGTTTATCAATTCTTTATATGTTTTGGATAGATACTAACCCTTTATCAGATATGCCGTTTGCAAATATCTTCTATTCCGTAGGCTGTCTTTCAGTTTTGTGATTGTTTTCTTCACTGGGCAGAAGCCTTTTATTTTGATATAGTCCCAGTAGCCTATCGTTGCTTTATTTCCCTTGCCTCCAGAGATGTGTCTAGAAAGAAGTTGCTACAGTTGATGTCAAGGAGGTTATTGCCTGTGTTCTCTAGAATTTTTATGCTTTCAGGTCTCATATTTAGGTATTTAATCCACTTTCAGTATAGTGTAAGAAGGTGGTCCAGTTTCATTATTTTTCACATGGCTGTCCAGTTTTCCCGATACCATTTGTTAAAGAGGTTGTCCTTTTTCCATTGGATAGTCTTTCCTGCTCTATCAAAGATGAGTTGACCATATAGTTTTGGGTCCATTTCTGGGTTTTCTATTCTGTTCTGTTCATCTATGTATCTGTTTTTGTGCCAGTACCATACTGTCCCGATTACTACGGCTTTGTGATGTAACTTGGAAGTCCAGAATGGTGATGCCTCCAGTTTTGTTTTTCTTTTTCAAGATTGTTTTGGCTATTTGGAGTCTTTTGTGTTTACATACAAATTTGAGGATTGTTTGTTCTAGTTCTGTGAAAAATGCTGTTTGTTTGATATTTTGATAGGGATTGCATAAATGTATAGATTACTTGGGTAGTACAGACATTTTAACAGTGTTTACTCTTTCAGTCCGTGAGCATGGAATGTCTTTCCATTTCTTTGTGTCATCTTGAATTTTTTTCTTCAGTGTTTTGTTTATAGTTTTCAGAGTACAGGACTTTCATCTCTTCAGTTAAGTTTATTCCTAGATACCCTAATTGTCTTTGGTGCAATTATAAGTGGAATTGTTTTCTTAATTTCTCTTTCTCCTGCTTTCATGTAGAGGAATGCAACAGATCTTGTACATTAGTTTTGTGTCCTGTGACTTTAATGAATTCATTTATCTGTCCTACTAGTTTCTTGGGGGAGACTTTAGGGTTTTCTGTATATAGTATCATGTCCTCTGCAAATAGTGAGAGTTTTACTTCTTCCTTACCAGTTTGGATGCCTTTTATTTCTTTTTCTTGTCTGATTGCTGTGGCCACAACTTCTAGTACTATGTTGAATAGCAGTGATGAGAGTGGGCATCCTTATCTTATTCCTGACCTTAGGGGAACAGCTGTCAGCTTTCCCCCGCTGAGTATAAGGTTTGCCGTAAGGTTTTCATATGATGCCTTTTATTGCTCCTCTGTAGTTTGTATTCTTTTTCTATTGAGGTTTTATTTCTTTATAATAGCTCTCAAATATTAAGGATGTTAATTCTTTCCTTTTATTTTTACAGATTTATCACTAGTTTTTTGTTTTTGAATTTTCGATAGTATTTTATAATGGGCAATCTGTCTGAAATTTGTTTTTGTTATTATTTCCCAAATGGTTATGTAGTTGTCCCCGAACAAATAAAATGATTTGTTTCATGTAGCTGAAGGTAACATTCTTTCATCCTTTATTCCAGTTAAGCTCCATTTCCGTCCAGGGGTTCCTGCCTCAGCAGGGATTTCCAGCAGCCTGTGGGTGGAAAGTTAGGATAGCCGGCAGCCCAAGGCCAAGGGGACTGCAGCTCTGTCCAAGGAAAGGCCAGCAGGAGCACACGCATCGTCTAGTGACTCTCAAGGCAGCACAGATAGAATGAGTGGGTTCCGGGGTGGCCGAGCCCTTCTGAGAGGCTGTCCGGGGGCTGCTCCACGCCCGGTCACCAGCAGGTGGAGTGGGCGTTGTTACAGACGCCAAGCCATTTAGAGCAGCAGTGAGTGGCTGAGCCGGTATCTCCCCTGCAAATCTGTTTGACCGTGAACCCACGCTGCTCCCTGCACAGATTGCCGCTGCTGCTTTCTTAGGTCAGTGGAGCTGTGAAGTCACCTGTGGCCCCTGCTCTGTGTGTGCCATGGCAGAGGTGCCACCAATGAGGAGTCAGAAATGTGAGTTCCCACTGTGGCAATGCCACTAATGAGTTTCATCTAACCCTTACTTACCCTCTGATTTTTTCACCTGTAAGATGGGAAAAAACATTTAACAACTTTAAAGCTCTATTGTGAGTATCAAATGATATCACATATTTATCGATATACCCAAATCTGCATGTAAATATGTAGAAAAATGATTTTTAAACTGTACATTGGTGTACAGATGCTATGATTTGCTATAATGGTGCTGAATGTTATAGGGATTACAGAAGAGATCGAGACAGTTCTTGGTTTATAAAAGTTTATGTTGAAGAAATAAGACGAGATTTAATCACAGTCTTATTTGGTAGCCTCTTTGGTAGAATGGGTAGATTCTTTTCTGTTAAAAAAAATGTTTTTTTTTAATGTTTATTTTTGAGAGAGACAGAGACAGAATGTGAGTGAGTTAGGAGCAGAGAGAGAGAGAGAGAGACACAGAATCCCAAGCAGGCCCCAGGCTCCGAGCCGTCAGCACAGAGCCTGACGTGGGGCTCGAACCCACAGACCGTGAGATCATGACCTGAGCCGAAGTTGGACGCACAACCAACTGAGCCCCCCAGGGGCCCCTCTTTTTTGTTTTTTAAAAAATTTATGTCTTTAATTCTCATGAAAACGTAAATATTTTACCCGAAGTAGTGCTTCTTTCTCTTAAAAGTTTTTTGTTTATTCAAGTGTAACTGACATACGTTGCCAAATTAGTTTCGGGTGTGCAATAGAGTGATTCGGCACTTCTGTACTTTTCTCAGTGCTCGTCCCAAGTGTGCTCTTGATCCTCTGCCTGTCACACGTCGCCCACCCACCTCCCCTCTGGTGACCAGTGGTTTGTTCTCCGTATTTAGGAGTCTGTTTTTTTGGTCTGTTTTTTCCTTTGTTTTATTTCTCAAATTCCGCATATGAGTGAGATCATACGGTATTTGTCTTTCCCACACTGACTTATCTTACTTAGTATTGTGCTCTCTGGGTCCACCCATGTCATTGCACATGGCAAGATCTCATTCTTTTTTTAATGGCTGAGTAATATTCCTGTGCGTGTGTGTGTGTGTGTGTGTGTGTGTGTGTGTGTGTGTGTCTGTCTGTCTCCCACATCTTCTTTATCCAGTCAGTGGGTGAATTCTTAAGATTTTGAAACATTTGTAATGTTTAATATATTCTTTCATCTGTTTCTTAAGATTTCTTTATGCTTTGGGGAAGCAGTGGAAGGAGCTACATGGTAATTTCACTTCATCCACTTGGGACACTTTCTTTCATCACCAACTCTATGCCGGCCACTGTGCTAGGGACTGGGTCCTTCAAAGTGATAAAACCCAAAAAGCAAATTGTGGTAACTTTGAAACATTTTGCTATTTTTTTATATGAAACTGCCTGCGGTGTCTTGGCAATGGCAAGAATAATAAATAAAGTTTATGAATTGGGGAAGAATGTGCATTAATGCACTCAAAATACTTTCATTTTTTCCAAATACCGCACCATTTTCAAGCCTTTAAAAATCACCTCTTGCTTGTTGTAAGAAAGAACGTTCGTTATATGGGGGATCGTGGAGTGCGAGTCCTCTGACTGTACTTTGAGAACTTTACCGCTTATACTCCCCCCTCGCCTGGTGTCTTGTCCTTACGCATGGTAGAATAAGGGTTCCTAGTCAGGGCCTGGAAACACCCGTGCATCCGAGCCAGCGTCACACAGCGGGAGGATTGCCGCCCAGGGGCCTGACCCCAGCCCTGCATTCTGCCTCTGCAGGGGTGACCTGGGACAGGGTTGTGAAACGGTTGAAGAGATCCAAGGTGGGCAGTAGGAGATATAGATTCGTATTGCACTCTACCACCAATTTGCTTGGAAAATTTGGAAAATGATTTAGTATCTCAGTTACCGATAACAGTAATCAGTCTCAGTGGTAACCTTCTGAGTACTCCTCAGTGCTAGCGTTGGGCTCACGTGCCGCAGACCACGCCGTCCCAGACCGCCTCTGTGAGGCGTGGTTCTGTCCATCTCCGGCGGTGGAAGCAGATTCCGCAAGGCTGAGCGAGGTCTGTCGAGTAGGAAGAGGGGGACTTGCATCAAGGCCTGTTTAATCTGGAAGCCCCTGGGAGGAGGGAGCTGTTGTGTGTACAGAACCTTCAGGACTTTAGTGATCCCTTCTTTTTCCTGGGGGTGTGGTGTGGGAGGTGAGTAAGCGGGTGTGGCGTACTGTGTGTGTGATCACACTCATCATGGTGAGTAAACAGACTGTCATCTGTGTAACACATCAACCCCTTAGTTGTCTTCTGCGTCCCTGCGTTTTCAGATTGAGGATGGAAGAGCCACAGGGGTTTTTCTCCACTGGTGACGGCTGCGTCGGTGACACGGTCACAGAAAGGTGCCTGGTCGAATCTAAGGAGCCCGTGTCCCATGTTCAGCTTGCTTGTGGCCTGTGGTTCTGCGCTTTCCCCTTAGATGGGAATGAACTTTGCGTGTGGAGCACCAAGGACCCTTCTTACCAGGTACCTAAAAAGTTTTGTGTGTTGTTTGATGAGTCCAGGGACTTGAAGAGCCTCGCGGTCACCTGTCCGTCCCTCTGATGCTGTTTGGGTGGTGCCACCTTCCGCGGACTCAGCCACCAGCCAGGGGAGGGGAATGTCAACAAAACAAAACCGCTGTGTTCGTCTTTGAGTTTTAGAAAATACACTGCCTGGAATCACTTTATTAAAGATGTTTTTTCTTTAATAAGAATATAAGCAAGAAAAGGTTCATCTTAATCAAGATAAGGTGAATGTTTCTAGATTTTAGATATAGCATATTTAAGGAAGTTTGTTACGTCTATTGCAGAATATTTCACATCAAACTGACAGCTTTAAAGACATGAGTTTTCATTCAAAGATTACTCCGTGACCAGTGTAATTATCCCAGTGCTCTTAAAAGCAAGTTCCGTTGCACAAAATGCAAAGGTAAATTCTGTCAGCATTTTTGGCATTGGGATAACCCTTAGCTTCATTTTGGGCTTCCGGAGTTGGAGGCCGATGATTACCGCACATGCCCAGTGCTGTGTCTGCCCGAGGAGGCCCTCTAACCGGCCATCTTACTGGCACTCACCTTACTATGAGGAGAAGTCGTCCATCATCGTTGAAGAGAATCTCTAGTTTGATTTTTTTCCTACTGAGTTATGAGAGGTTTTTCTGTGTTTCTTCACCACAACTTATGCTGATGAATCGGGCCTACATTCTGATGTCCAGCTTGGTGTTTCTCACTTTTTCAGTGGGGCGTGGAAGACTCAGAAAGACGTGTCCCGGATATTACGTGCCATCGTGGCGATTGTAACAAGGTGAACACCACTGGGTAGCTACCATCCAGGCCTCCTCTCAGCCTGTGCTCCCTTCTCTCCTCCCTCAACTCCTGGGGCCACATGCTGGTTTGCTCCTCTTGGAACTCTGCGTGAGTGGGGTCGTGCATCATGCTGGACTCCTTGATTCACTGTTAGGTTCGTGGGACCCGTCCGCGTTTTCATCACTGCGTAGTATTCCACTGCATGGATAGACCACACTTAATCCTTTCCCTTATTGGTGGAGATCTGTTTCGTTTCCGTGTTTCAACTGCTACAAGCACGTTTGTGTATGTTTTTTGGTACACTCGTGTGTACAGTTGCTGAGGCGCACTGAATGTGTATATTTAGTTTAGCAGATAATGCCGAGATTCCCAGAGTGTTGTACCAACCTGCACTCCGTCAAAGGGTGTGTAAGAGTTCTAGTGGATTCACATCCTCGCCTGTACTTGGTCTTTTGAGTTTTAGGCCTTTTGGTGAGGGTCAGGGTACTTATTTGTAATTTGCAATTCTTTGATGATTAAAGTATTGGCCATTTGGACTTTCTCTCTTGTGACATGTGTTCAGTTTCATGCTATTTTTCTGGTGGATTATCTGTCATTTTCCTATTGACCTGAAGGAGTTCTTTATGTATTCTAAATAAAAACTTCACATTAGTTTGCATTTTGTGGAGTTTTATGCCAGTGGAATCAGACAGCGCATACTCTTTGTGTCTGGCATCTTTCACTTAGAGTGACTATTTTGGAAGTTACCTGCTTCGTTGCATGTATCAGTGGTTCATCCGTTTTCAGTATTGAGAACATTTCCCTTGTGTGAATGTACTATAATTTATTATTCATTCTCCTGGTGGTGGGCATTTAGGATATTGTCAGTTTTGAGTATTACAGATAAAATGCTGTGAATATTTGCCCATCTCTGTTTGTAAATGTCAGGTCACATTGCTTGATCGTGTTCTTTGCATCTTCTACTCATGACCTCTGGTTCTGTCACTTATTAAGAGAGGCATGTTGGAGTCTGTGGCTAGACGTAGCTTGTCTGTTTTCCTTCCGTCAGTTTTACCCCGTGTATTTTGGAGCTCTGTCATTAAGCACATGTATGTTTAGTATCTTTATAGTCTCTTGGTGAATTGACACTCTTAATGTTATGAAGAGACATTTCTTTATCCCTGGTAATATTTCTTGTTCTGAAAATTTGGCTACACTTTTTCTTTTTAGGGGCTACTTTTTACCTTTTCTTTTTTTTTTTAAGGACTTTATTATTTTTTCAAAAGCGGTTTTAGATTGACAGCAAAATTGAGGGGATGGTACAGAGATTTCCTATATGTCCCCTGTGTCAACCCCACCAAACACACAACCTCCCCCACTATCAGCACCCTGCACCAGAGTCATGCATTTGTTGCAACTGATGAACCTACATTGACACATCATCATCACCCAGAGTCCACCAATTACCTTAGGGGTCAGTCTTGGTGTTGTACATTCTATAGATTTGGGCAGATATATAATGATGTCTGTCCACCGTTTAATATCTGTCTTCTTATTCTCTTGGTGTTGTCTTTGATGGAGCAGAAATTTTTAATTTTAATGAAGTCCAGCCTGTCAGTTCTTTCTTTCATGGATCATGCCTTTGGTGGCTTATCTGAAAAGTCATCACCAAATTTAAGTCATCTAGATTTTCTCCCGTGTTATTTTTTAGGAGTTTACAGTTTTCTCTATTGTCTTGCTTTTGTTCCTTATTCAGAATTCAGTTGACTGTATTTCTGGCTCTCTCTTCTCTGCCATTGATCTATTTTTCCTTTCTTGTGCCAATACCACTGCTCTTGATTAGAGTAGCTTCATAGTAAGTCTCACAGTCAGATAGTGTCAGTCCTCCAATTCTGTTGTTCTTCTTCATTATCATGAGACTATCCTGGTTCTTTGCCTTTATGTAAACTTGAAAATCAGTTGGTTGATTTTGATTGGGTTGCATTAAATCTGTAGATCAAGTTGGGAAGAACTGACATGTTGATAATATTGAGTCTTTCTATCCATGAACATGGAATATCTCTCCATTCATTTACTTTTTTTATTTCTTTCAACAGAGTTTTATTTTTTCTCATAGAGAACTTACACAGTTTTGCTAGATTTGTCCCTCAGCATTTCGTTTGTTTGGGTGCTAATGTAAATGGTATTGTGTTTTTAATTTCAAATTCTACTTATTTATTGCTGGTATATAGGAAACCAGTGGAATTTTGTGTATTAACTTTGTATCCTACAAGCTTGCTATAATTCTTAGTTTCAGATTTTTTTTTTTTTTTTTGCCAGTTCTTTGGATTTTCTACATAGGTGAGCATATTATCCATGAACAAAGTTTTATTTCTTTTTTCTCGGTCACTATACCTTTAAACTTCCTTTTATATTGTTATTGCATTAGCTAAGACCCCCAGTATAATGTTGAAAAGGAGTGGTGAAGGGGACCTACTTGTCTTGTTTCTAATCTTGGTGGGGAAGCTTATAGTTTCTCACCATTTAATACATTAGCTTTTGTTATGTTGTGGATACTCTGTATCAAGTTGAGGAAGTTCCCGTCTATTCCTACTATACTGATAGTTTTTATGATGAATTGCTATTGGATTTTGTCAAATGCTTTTTCTACATTTTTGATATTTTCATGTGATTTTTTTTCTTTAGCCTGTTGATGTGATGGATTAATTATTTTCAAATGTTGAACCAGCCTTGCATATTTGGAATAAATTTCCAAATCTCACTTGGTCATGGTATATAATTTTTTATACATTATTTGGTTTGATTTGCTAATATTTTGAATATTTGTTGAGTTTTGGATCTATGTTCATGAAATATATTGATTTTTAATTTTCTTTTCTTGTGATGTTTTTGTCTGGTTTTGGAATTAGGGTAATGCTGGCCTGATAGAATGAGTGAGGAAGTATTTACTCTGTTTCCTCTGAAAATAGTGTTTTCTGTTTTCTTTCTTCAGTCTCCTGAAAGAGATTTTGGAGAGTTAGTAAAATTTCTTCCTTAAATATTGGGTAGAATTCACCAGTGGATCCATCTTGGTCTGGTGCTTTCTGTTTTGGAAGGTTATTTACTACTGATTGTTTATATCTCTATTTAACCTTTTGAACATATGGAATAGAATTAGGACTGTTTTGATGTCCTTATCTAGTAATTCTGCAATCTGGATTGGTTCTGGTTTTGTTTCAAGGCCATCTGGATGATTTGTCAGTAGGTGTTTTCCATGGGTATGTATTTCTCTTGGTTTTTGACTGATTAATCTTGACTCCTTGAGTACTTGATTATTTTTGATTGACTGCTAGACAGTCAGTATTAAAAAAAATGCACAGCTGGTTTGAGGCTCTGGATGACCTTAACTTCTTGCAGAGATGATTTATGTTTGCTTCTGATAGCTGGCTGGGTGAGGAGGGCACTGGCAATTTCCGGTCACTCTAAGCCAGTCAGGGATTATGAGAACTTGGAGGTGGGCTTGTGAGCACTCTTCTATGGCCCGTTCACCTCTCCTCCTTGGACCTGGTCCTTTGGGTCACTACTCTAGCCCTGGGCGTTTGGCAACATGCCCTTCCCTCCCACTGCAGTGGGCTGTATTCTTTTTTTAAAGCAGTGTTTTAAAATGTGGTGTTTTAAGGAAAAAAAATGCATGGAGTCCTCACCTTAAGGCTGTCAACTCTATTCTCAGAGGTACTTTGCAGGCAGTGGAATTCTTTGCCCTTCTCCCAATAAGATAATTCTGTTTGTACCTGAAAATGATGCATTTAATTACGCCACGTTTGTGCTTCTAGTCCCGTGAGTATCTCAGCTTTCAATGGCCTCTACCGGAATTGTCAGAAGGCTGCGTTTTGGTAGAAGTCTTCACGGGTGAATGGCCTCCCCTGCTGGATCCCTTCTCTCAGTTTCCTTCTTCTCTGGTCTTAATTCTTTGTTGCTTTCATTGCTCTCTGGTGCCTTATCTTGCTCATCTAGATTTTTTTTTTTTTTTTTTTGCAAATTTTGCCAGTTTTTCTTGTCGTTCTCATCAGGAGGTTGGTACAGATGAACTGGCCTGCCATGAGCAGGTCCTCCTGTTTGCGTGATGGCCCTCACGTCAAAGCACCTACTGTGTGCTGGCTGTCAGCTCGAAAGGAGCTCCCTTAGCACAGCCCAGACAACCTCTGATCTTTCCTGATTCCGTGCCATCTTCCTTATGCCCCCGTTCCCCTAGGAATTCAGCCCGAACACTGATTACCTTTGCTCTTGTCCCTCTTCTATCTCGCGATGCCCGTCGGTCACAGAGCCTTTGGTTCATTGTCTGCCCCCGTCTCCATCCCTGTCACCCTAGTTCAGGCCTTTACTGCGCTGTCTTTGGAGTGTTTGGTCTCACTGTGTCCCCAGTGCCGTCCCTCTTCCATCCTGGCAGCAGTGTTACAGGTCTGGTCACAGATCCCTCTGTTTCCTCATGCTTGGTCAGAGCTGTGAACGCGCTCGTCACAGGGTCGCACTTGCCCAGGCTTTCTGTGGCCCCGTCGCCTTCCTCGCTTGTACCAGCAGCCTCGTAAATGTGCCTCGTCTCCCAGCGACCGGAACGCTCCCCTCCTCTTGCGGATCCTTCTCATTTCCTCGGCGTCCACTGTGGCACACTGCAGGGACGCGACACACATTTGCTTAATTCGTGACTGAGGAGGAAATGGAAGGTGAGGTGACCTGTATCATTTTACTAGTGCGCGTGATCCACGACGTTGAGTAACGGTAAGATGGTTCACCTGACCGTAATTTAATAGTACATTAACGGGAATTTTAAAAAGTGAATATATGAAAGAAACATATTTGAAAAATTCAAGCCATTTGCTTTCTGAGGTTTGAGGTTAGGCCATTATGTTCCTTCATTCTGTAAGTGTTCTCTATAGTTGATGATATTTCTCTTCTTGTCAACTTTGTTAGCCTCTAACCCTAAGAGGACACCGTCAGCCGATCACCGCTGTGACATTTGGAAATACAGGGAGTCCACTTCTCATCTGTTCCGCATCACAGGATTATGTTATGTTGTGGAGTCTGGATGAGTGCAGACAGAAGGTGCTTCTAGGTAAATGAACCCTTAAAATACATTTAAAAAAGTATAAAAGGGAACGACTCACCCTTAAATAGACTTGGTACATACAGGGGCTTGGGAGCATTTTTGACTCCTTTCACCTTGAAACTGAGTGTCCAAGCTGGATGTTCTGTGTGGGAAGCTCACCAGGCATTCACACGTGCTGACTTTGGCCGTGTGTGGATCTGACACGATAGGCTCGTTAGTTTTCATCTTACGTATTTCCTTATTTTGATATCTGTGATTTTTTTGGACCTCTGAAAACAGGTAGGCAACTGAAGTGTTCTTTCCTTACAGAGACCGTGAGGGGAGGGAAACACATTTCAAATAGGCAAGTAACTGGTTGTCGGTTGTGGGGAGCGCAGCAGAGAAAGGCAAGGTGTCGACAGAGGACGTGGGCAGGACACGTCCACGTGGTGTCATCTCTGGGGAGGTGGCTTTTGAGCTGGGGGATGAGGAGGAGCTGGACGCAAGCGAGGGCCGGTGCCGGACGGTGGCCCCGTGCCACGTGGGAGCGGCGTTGCCGGCAGAGCCGGCCGTGTGCGCACGGGCCCTCTGTGCGCGGAACCTGACCTGTCTGAAGAGCTGAGAGGGAGCCCGCGGGGTGGGAGCATGGGGACATTAGAGCTTGAGCAAACGAAGTTGAGAAGTTAGGTGAGGACCACGGTAAGCAGTGTGAACGTTATGTGATTAGTGACACTGAGAATCCGTAGGACTACTCCAAATAGGTGTCAGGGGACCTTAGGCGACCGTGTACATGATAGTAGTATATGTCCGTGTGTATAAAACGCAGTGAATAGAATGGAAGACCTCACTTCATTTAACTTGTAGCGTGAGCGCGGTATCAGTGTATCACCACAGCACACACACACGTACTTCTGTGATACACACGCATGTGGTACAGACGTAGCCACACACACACACACACATAAATAGTATATACACATGCTCATACATATGCAGTACACGAACATACGTAGTGCACGCAAGCACAGTGCATGCATGAATGTACATACGCATGGCACACCCACATAGAACACGCACACGTATATAAACGTGGCATGCACATGCACGATACACATCGTACACAAAGCACATACACGTATAACATACACACATGCACATGTAACATACATGCATGTGCAAATATTACATACACACCTGCACATATACACACGTAGTATTTGTACGCACATATAGCATGTATATACACACCCACACATACGTGCACATATTCGATATTTATGTAGTACCCACACATGTACATACATATATGGCAACGCACATGTAAACCTACACACATACACCTACACAGATAGTGCACACATACACATGCATGCACACACATAGTACGTAATGCATGCATATGTGTAGATACAATAGTACATACATGCAGGGATGTGCATACAGGCATGCATGTATACGTATAGTGCACATATATACACTTATAACATACGTATACATGCACACAGAGTATATGCAGACATACACAGATACACACGTAGTGCATATACATTCATGCACGCAGTGCATGCTACACACTACATGCATACGTGAGCACATATGCATATGTGCACGCACACGCATATACGCAGTACATAGACCTGCATACACATACGTAGATGGACACGTGCATATAGTACACACATAGAGCACACACACACACATGTACGTATGTATACAGCACACACAGGTATACATGTACACAGAACATGTACACGTGTGCATAGCACACGCATAAGTATATAACCCATGTACATTTGTGTATATGCATACACGTACACATGTGCATACCACACATGTGAATATAGTAATAGCAACACACATGTGCCTACGTGTATAGCACGTGCACACACACGTGCGTCAGCATACAACACGCACACATGTACCTGTGTGTATAGCACACACGTGTAGTAAGCACACACCGCACATGTACCCGTGTGTGCAGCAATGCTCACACATGCATGTAAGCATACAGCACACACACACATGTACATGTGTATCTACCATGTGCATACATGTACGTAAGTATACACGTGTACCTGTGTGTATAGCACATGCACGCATGTACATAAACACAGAGCACTCACGTACATGTACATGTTGTATAGCACGTGCACACACACGAACGTGTGTACACAGGGCACGCACACACATCTGTGCAGTGAACCCCATGTTAGTGATTTGTTCCCCGTATGGGTCTTTGTCAATAAGTAGCCTTCCGTGTTGGAAGGGCTGTGTCCCAAGGTTTATTTTTAAGTCGCCCTTCAGAACTCCTGTACGTTTTGACACACGTGGTCCACTGCATGGACAGGGGTCGAAGCTGGGCCCTGAGGCACAGCATTCACGCTCACACGGGGCTCAGTCTGGTGGGTGTGCCAGGGCTGCTCTGTGTCTTCAGCTGCGGCAGTGGGACCGGAACGGGCTCGTTCTGCCCTCACTGCAGGGATGGGGAGGGGGTTCTCAGGAGCCGCAGGCCGCTGCCTGTGCCCCCGTGGCCTGGGCCGGGTGCAACGCAGCCAGGCTTGGTTTCTGTGCCCGTGGAGAAGGTAGGCTCACTTACAGTACCTTCGCGTCCAAGAGCGATTTGTGTTTGCACTTGGACTTAGGAAACGGCACGTGGCCTGGGACCTTGGAGTGCTCCATCATTGGTCACTTGTCCTCAGTCTCCTTCGCTGGCTCGTTGTCACTCTCCCACCTCTTAACGTTGGCACGGGGGCTTTTCCTGTTGCCCCTCAAAAATCACTCCCTTGATGACAGCCAGGCTCTGACAGCTGCCACCTGTGCTCTCGCCGAGGCCTCGGTCCCGACTGCGGCCTCGGGCGTGAACTGCCCTGGACGCGCCCACGTGCACAGCTGATAGCTCTGAAGCTTCCCTGTCCTGACCACCTTTCCCGCACCTGCCTCCCATAGCCTTCCCTGCGGCCGCTCCGGTCAGAAGTCATGGCATTGTGTCCTGTCTTCCTTCCTTGCCTCCACATCCTCCCAACCCACGGCTTCCGTCTGCTCTCCCTTCAGAACACATGCAAAGCGTGGACGCTTCTCACACCTGCCTTCACCGTGCCCCGCAGGTTCACTCACTGGCGCATTGTGCTGGCGCCTCCCGCTCCCCCCGTTCTGTGCCAGTCCCGTCCCAGGGCTCTGCTCTCAACTCCACAGCCACGGCTCCCTGCGAAATTGGAGTCTGAGTGCATCACACCGCTGCCCAAAGCTCTCCAGGGCCTTCCCGACAAAGCTACAGGACCCCTACCTCTACCCCCAGCTTCAGGGAACAGTCCAGCAACTGCCCCCGGGGCCATCTCAGGATCCCTGCTGATTCTGCCACGTCCAATTCTCCGGTGCCGTGGGCCCTTCTGACCACCACCCGGGACCCCAGTCCCCTTTTGTGCTTTGCTTTTTCTTACGGTGTTCACTTCCTTCTAGCACTGTATGTAATTCATTGACATATTTTGGTTATTGGTGTCTAAGTGCCCCCACCTCCTACCCCAGAGTAAGCTTTCCACGAAGGCGGGACTTGGTTTCGTTTGTTGGTCTATCCCAAGTGCCTGTAGAGATGCCAGGGGTAGCATCGGTGCCTGCTAAATACTCGTGGAGCGGACCCATGGGATTAGCCTGGCCAGACTAGAACTCCCACGTGGTGTGTGCACGGCTCCCTTTCTGTAGGCTCGGGGTCTTGCTGTTGACATGACCTTGCTGGACAGCAAGCAGCCTCAGTCCCACGGCCCAGCCCTGGTGGTGCTGAGTCCTCACTGCCCGGAGCTGGCTTGGTCGAGGGGCCCTGCTTGAAGCTGCGGGCTGGCTTGTGTCGTTGCCTTGGCCCCACAGGCCTGCCCGGAGACGTCCTCGTGGCGTGGGCAGGTCTCGGAGGCTTGGATGGGCGCCCTGTGCCTTTGCCTGTCTGGAGCGAGCCCGGGCAGCTCGCGCGGCCAGGCCTGGAGCAGGTGTGGTCACGGGGGGAGGGACGAACCGGGACCGTGGGCCATTCTGTGTGACCCCCGCACGTTCGCACGTGCAGCCTTCGCAGAGACCTGTTATCTGCAAAGGCACAGAGTCATCTTCTGATAGACGGTTCCTGCGTTCTGCATACTTCCAGAAGAACTGTTTGCACTTGATGGTTTTAGTACCGTCGAGGAGCTAACGTCGCGTCAGAGTCCTTGTTACTCCGCATCACGTAGAGAGAGAGGGCTGCGTGGTTGGTGATTCCCTGTGGCTCGTGGGCTACTCTGACGGCCTGACACTAACAGTGAAACTCCCTCTAGGGCTGACTCCTCGAGGGCTCGTCCTGGGCACCCTTCTGGGGAAGGTGCTGTATTTGAGGCTGAGCCCGGACGACCGAGCAGCTGCGGTGTGTGCCGGGAATAAAATCTTTATGCTGGATACCGAGGTGGGTGCCGCGTCTGCCGGCGGGGCCTCCCTGGGGCCCTGCCCGCCTCTCGTCGACAGTATTTTCACGTGGGCGTGTTTTCGTCAGGGCGTTAGGGAAAGCGAGGGAAAACACGTCTTTGTCCTGCGCTGGGAAAAAGCCCCCTGAACCAGCTACTGCTGTTTCAGGCCAGTTAGGAAACCTGTGCACGGAATCCGGCTGTCAGGGTGCTGAGTGAGGGCGCTCAGTCCGACCTCGTTTCTCTGATTTCCTCCTCCTCTGCGGACCTCTCAAAGCCCTCACAGAGTGCCGCTTTCGTTGATCTCTTTTACAAACTTGCTTTCTTCGGGAGCTGGATGTTTCTCACTTATCTCTTCACTGGGATGGGTGTAAGGGACCGTGTCTCCCCTTCCTCTTGGTGACTTCAAGTCTCGCATCTGATTCTGAAATGGGAGCCCTGGAGGGCCAGCCAGGTGTAAGAGAGCAGGGGTGGGGCGGGGGGGGGGGGGTGGTTGAAGGAGGCCTCTTGTTTCCTCAGCGTTACGTCTGCCAGAGACTTTGGGGACAGATCATCCAAGGCCTGGTGTTGTGTCTTGGCTGCTATTTGCCAAATGAGTGCAGTTAACAAAGCTCTTAGCCTACGAAGAATGTTTTGCCACACCCACTTAAAAAACGCTAGGTTATGGAGAACGTTAGGCATGAAATCTTACCCGAGGACCAGCTGATGGCGGGCTTTCTGTGTGCTAGGCAGTTTGGGGCCCAGAGTGTCCATTTCTGCGTTCAAGTGATTTTTGGCCAAATTGTGAAATTGAGGCTCACACAAAGGGCTAGTGTTGTCGGTGAAGTCACAGGTGAGGGGACGTGTCCTAGGGTTCAGAATGGCTTTGGGGGCTGTTCGGCGACGTAGGGCTCACCGCCCTTGTGGGACGAGCCAGGAGGGCAGAGAGCCCTGTCCGTCCCGGAAGCAGAGATGCGGGACTGGAGTCAGGTGTCGACCCCGCGGGCGAGCAGGGAGGTGGCGCCTGTTGGCTCCACCGGCCGGCCCACGCTGCCCTCTCCCTTCCTTAGCGGCCCGTACGAGGTGAGCGCGGGCTGCCCACGAACCTGGGGTGTGGTAGCACCGTTCCCCGAGCACTGGGGGGGCCCGGTTTGTGACACTTGCTCTGAGAGGCTTTAAACGAGTGCGAGCACTTTGACGTAAGCCACGACCATAAGTACTGAGAGGAAACGGGGTGTTCTTCAGGACAGTGTCGTGTTACGGAAGTTGGAGGCAGCAGAAATGTGTATGTCCTCACGTCCAATCCGGAAGTGAGCCTGTTCTTGCACACATCGCCACCTCGCCTTTTGTTTTGGCCCGTCTGGTGACGAGAGGCAGAAGTGGCCGTGCCGCACAGGGGTCTCTGGTCGCTCTGGGAACGTCTTCTCGGTGTAAGTGCTTACTTGTTGGTCAAGTCGCTGCGTGGATACGGCTGCGTACGTACTCCCCGCATGTGTGTGCGGGGACATGATCTTGTCTGACCGGATGCTGTAGGGGTTAAAGAGCAGTCCTGACCCCAGGTGCCCGGAGTCCCAGGTGAACAGCACCAGCACCTCTCAACCGTGCTATGTGATTCCGGCTTGTGACGCTGTCTTCTGGGGCTGCCTGGTTGTAACAGGCTTCAGGGGCTTAGGAGGAAGGCTAGCTTGGTAGTAGATGAACACGCTGTCCTGTGTTATCTCAAGACGCCGTCCCCACCCCTGCAGGGCTGTTCTGGGAAGTCCTGGCACTGGAGGGTGGCTTCAGGGCAGCACACGGTGTAGATGGGAAGGTGCGAGAGCCCGGCCTTCCTGCTGCCTGGCTCTGTTCTGGATCGGCCTCGGTTAGCCTTGTCTCTAAACTTGCCGTGCACATGACCCCGGGAGGCCTCTGCTTCCTTCCCTCTCAGCTCAGCCATCTGAGTTTGAACTTGTAGGTTTATATACAAGTACTTTTCACATTTGGAAAAGGGAATTGTGTAGACTTTAACAGAAACCGTTTTCTGTGAGATGTATGTAACTTCTTAACAAGAGTTGCCAGAACATTCAGTTACTGATCTTCCTTCACAAACTCTCCCAGAGCCGGTCTACACTAGCTGTGCTGGAGGGTCACCGGGGCCCCGTGACTGCAGCTGAGTTCTGTCCATGGCAAACACATATCATCATTTCAGTGTCTGAAGACAGAAGCTTTAAGGTAAGGGCATGGGCACCGGGATACTTCAGATGCTTCCTAGAAGGACTTTCTGGTTTGTGGTCCCTGCACATACACTCTTGTGTCGGCCAGGAGTGTCCCAACGTTCCCCAGCTGGGCTTGGGTTACCTGCGGGCCCCTCCTCCTCAAGTCCAGGGCCTTCGGGAGCTAGAACATCAAATTTGCTTCCATGTCACTTCCTAAGGGCCCAGAGCAGAAGAAGCATCTTCCGGTAGCAGAGGGTTCAGTCAGAACTAAACTGATGTTGAGAAGGAAAGAACTTAAAAAAATTTTGTTTAACGTTTTATTTATTTTTGAGACAGAGACAGAGCATGGACAGGGGAGGGGCAGAGAGAGAGGGAGACACGGAATCCGAAACAGGCTCCAGGCTCCCGGCTGTCAGCCCAGAGCCCGACGCGGGGCTCGAACTCACGGACCGTGAGATCATGACCTGAGCCGAAGTCGGACGCCCAACTGACTGAGCCACCCAGGCGCCCCGAGAAGGGAAGAACTTAAAATGCCAGCTAAGCTCCCATCAGGCTCCGAGCCAGCCGGTATTAGGTCTGTTATCTTACTGACCAAGTGAGGACTTCTCCATGGTGACCGGAAGAAAAGTTGAGGGTAATTTAGGCACATCTGCAGAGTGACAGAGGAGAGAGACGGAAAATACTTCTGTTGCCTTCTGGAAGTTTCTGCCCCGTAGAATTGGCCTCACGGGTGCTGTTTCCCGTGCTGTGAGCAGGCCGCCTGGGCTCAGCCCCAGTCCTTCCAGCTGCTGGTGATGGATGAGCGGTGCTGTGCCTCACTTTTCCTGTCTTTAAGATGGACATGAGGGTGCCCATTGTCTCACGGGGGCTCGGAGAATGGGAGCTGATGTTTGGAGAGCACTGGAGGGTGCCCGAAAAAATATACATGTACTTTTAGTCAGGGTATCAATTACTGTGGCCTTCACACCTCTTCTTGGCAACGTCTCCAGCCTCGTCTTGGGTCTTCCCAAACCCACAGATTGTTATTTCTGGAAATGCTAGCTTTCCCCCCTGTGATTCTGACACCTTTTATGGTGTTGCTACAGTTTTATTGTTTATGTGCCTGTTTTATTACTATTTTCTCCTTTAGGTAACCGTTCACGTGAATTAATTTGTAATTGAGCAGAAGCATTAGTCCACGCTGTGTCAAATGGCAGAATTGTACCTCCTCTAAACACCAAGTGTCTTTCCAAAGGTCTGGGACCATCACGCGGGATCACCACTGTACAGCTCAGCAGTGCTAACAGGTGACTGGACCCGCGGACGGATGTTCTGTCGGTGGGCCGCGTGCCGCTCTGTAGGCTGGACGTGCCCCATCCAGGGTCTCCGTGCCCCTCACGAGCAGCTGTGTCGCACCCGTCTACACAGCGTAAGGATTCACTTCACAGGCACATTTCCCGAAGTTTTTAACTTAAAATTGAGCATGTGTGTGCTTTCTGGAAGCGCCATCCAGTGAGGTCTCTGCAGGAGGCATCTGCCCCACGGGCCGAGCGTGTGGTCGGGCAGAGTTTGCACGGTCCTGCGCTGCAGGCCATCCTGTGCCCTCCTCACACTGTCTGTGCACCGGTGAGTCCCCGGCATGCGTCGGCAGGTCCCTGCAGAGCGTGCCGTCCTGGCCTGCGGTGCCCTCTGCCTCCCTCCGCCTCCAGGGCTGCTGTCCCAGCACCCTGAGCGTCTCCCACTTCACATGGGGGAGGGGGCAGAGAACTAACAGAAGACGGTCCCTTTCTTGGGATGAGTCCCGTGAAAACACAGCTTAACCAACGTGCAGGTGCCTTGTGATCTGGTGCAGTTTCCGCTATATTTCCCAAAGGATTCGGCATTCTTCCCGGTGCCACTCATCCGTGTGTGGAACAGAATGCTTTAACAACTTGAATACGTTTGTCAATCACAGGGACAAAGCACATCTCTTAGCATTATGTTGGAATTCTTTTCCTAAAATTAATTATGTGGAATTATTTGTCAAGAAAATAATTACAAACTTGATTTTGCATATCATTTATAGTTTATGTAGGGCATACATGGTTAAAAATTTTTTTTTAACATTTATTTATTTTTGAGAGACAGAGAGACAGAGCGACAGAGCACGAGTGGGGGAGGGGCAGAGAGAGAGGGAGACACAGAATCCGAAGCAGCTCCAGGCTCCGAGCCGTCAGCACAGAGCCCGACGTGGGGCTTGAACTCACGGACCGCGAGATCATGACCTGAGCCGAAGTTGGACGCTTAACCGACTGAGCCATCCAGGGGCCCCGGGCATACGATGTTTTTAAATGTCCCATTTATTTTAATTCTCCTTCTGAATTCTTGACAATTTAGATTCAGAATAAGTTTTAAATTAAATGACACATGCTAGGCAACAATTTAAAAAGTAGGCATCATTTAATTGCCGTTTTCCTGATTAGACCCACGATTTTATTCCTGTTGCAAGTTTAATGCCTATTGGGCACTAGTGCTGTTGATGGTGTGGGTGTGGGGCTGCCTGGCATCGGTCGTGCGGGAGAGCTTTGAACGGACCGGTCCGTTGGCTCCGACCTGGACTGGAAGCTTTACCCACCACCCCCCACAGCCACGTCCCCCCCCCCCCCCCCCCCCCCCCGGCCTTTTTCTGGTGGGCGGTGTCGCTACTTCCCTCACACACGTTCTCAGAACGTGTCTGCACTTGAGGTTTTTATTTGCTGGTGAAGAAGTTATTTCAGGATAGTTCAGACTTGACTAAAAATATGTGTAAGTAAAACCTGGATAGCTTTCAGTTTAAATATTTACAGCTCAATTTTTACATATTCCCACTGTAGCCTCTCCGCTCCTGAGTCTCCACGTGGATGAAAAGAGCCAGCAGTTGGTGGCGGGATGTGCAGACGGGCAGGTGAGGGGACCGCAGGCTGGAATCTCAGTTCCAAACGTGACGGTGACCGCACGAGCGTCTGCGGAGAGGTCTCTGCTCCGACGCTTGCGTGTGTTCTTTCTGGTTTGAAGACACCGTTGACCCCAGCAGCTGAGCTGTTCCTTCTGGGGCCGCGGCATCCGTGTGGGGCTCACTCGCACGCACCCACAGCCTGTGAAGAGCCAGCTTTATGGAGCTTGAAAAATTGGAAGATACTTGATTTTTTTCAGAATTTAGTTTCTCAGGTGAGCCATTCAGGTGTGCTTCCCCAAGTATGGATTCTGTTCTCTTCTTACACAGTTGCTGTGGAGAAAATTTGGGCAGGATACTGTATTAGGAAATAACCAAACACCCCCATTCAGGCACTTCCGGTCAGCACACGTGTGGGGCTCCCCTCGCCAGGCAGTCCTCCACCACGCTGGCTGGACGGCCTGCAGTTTAACTCCGTTCTGACACTGTCTAGGTGGAGACCCACAGGTTAAGGGCTCAGGCCGTGAGACTCCACCGCCCTTCAGATGCCAGTCACAGGTGGTAGGTCCCCGGCTACTCGAAGTTTCTGCCCAAACTGCCTGCAAATTGGAGGTTCCCACGCCCCCCGCTTGGGGTTCGACTAATTGCTAGAGAGCCTTGCAGAACTCGGGAAGCGTTTATTTACGGGTTCACCCGTCTATTAAAGGGTGTGATGGAGAACACAGACAGCAGCCAGATGGGGGGGTGTAGATGGCGAGGCGGGGGAGGGTCCCGCGTGTAGAGCTGGGGGTGGGGTCAGCCTCCCGGTGTGGACGCGGTCACCAGCCTGGAACCTGGGTGTAACGGAGGCCTCGTCAAGTAGGTGCGATTGATTAACTCATTGCCTGCTGGTGATTGAACCCAACCCAACCTCCAGGTCAGGGGCGGGACCGAAAGCTGCCAGCCTCTCAACACCTGTGGCTCCCCTGGCCACCTGCCCCCACCCTTGGGGCTTTCCAACAGGCACTTAGTTCACACAACAAAAGACACCTTTGTCCTTCTCTTCACTTGGGAAATTCCGAGGGTTTTAAAGGAGCTGTGTGTCAGGAACAGGAAGTCCACATACATAAATTTCTTAGTTATAACTCACAGTATCACGGGTGTATTTTTGGAAACGAGGAAATTTTATCTTTCTTTTTTAAAAAAAAAAAATTTTTTTTAATGTTTGTTTATTTTTGAGACAGAGAGAGACAGAGCATGAACAGGGGAGGGTCATTGAGAGAGGGAGACACAGAATCTGAAACAGGCTCCGGGCTCTGAGCTGTCAGCACAGAGCCCGATGCGGGGCACGAACCCACAGACCGCGAGATCATGACCTGGGCCGAAGTCGGAAGCTCAACCGACTGAGCCACCCAGGCGCCCCTATCTTTCTTTTTGACAAAGGTGACTGCTGTCACCCGTGTCTTTTGGCCGGGTGACACGTGGGTGTATTCGCACCTGTGTGTCCGTGCCCTTGGGCTCCGAGAGAGTGGCATGGACCATGGGGGTCAGAGCACATTGCCCTCCTGGGCGGAGTGTTGTGAGTCAAGGGGGCGTTTGCACCCAAGTCGGGGGGCCGAAGAAGCGCCTGGAGGCTCCGCTGTGGAGGGAAGGGAGGGGTCCAAGACGCTTCTGAGGCCACGTGCAGTGTGTCTCCCTCTCCTGACCCGTCTTTCTCCTTGGGCTCGAGCCACGCCCACCTGTGATGACGGGCTTCCGTGTGTGTGCGTGTGTGTGTGCGTGTGTGTGTGTGTGTGTGTGTGCGCGCGCGTGTGTGCGCCTGCTCTGCTTTCTCAGCTTTGGGTCTTCAGTTTGGTTGAAAGACATCATTATCGTTGTGTGACCCGAGTTGACCTAAAGAAGAAGAGAGAGACTTTCTCCAGGAGGGTTGAGTCCAGGTTGTGCAGCTTGCCAGGTAATGCCACTTAGACCCCCGCCCCCCCACCCTGCCCCATGGGGTTCCCGCCCTGGTGCTCTCCAAGCTGATCAGCCTTCGAGGGTCCTGGGTTAGCGGAGGGGGCCGGAGAGGGGGCGGGGACAAGTGGAGCGTCTGACCTCAGAGCTCCACCAGCACCAGGCAGATCTTGTGAGGGAGGATGGGGGGGGCCAGTCACCCCATCCTGTGTGCAGGGCGCTGCGGTCCGGTGACCAGGGGAGCGTGTGTTCCCCGGCCCAAGGCAGTGGCTTCCTGGCTGCTGTGGGTTGTCATGGTGCTGAGGGTCCAGGGTGGACAGACCTACCTTCTAGAGCTGTTCCATGCCGAGCTGACTGAGCTGACTGGTGCCCTGCACGTCCCCATCCCCCAGCCTCACTCGGCCTCCCCTGCGTGCCCACACCCCCTCCCCCCCTCCCCCGCTGCGTGACCCCATCACCTCCTGGGCCTCCCCTGTACTCCCCTGTCCCTCATCCCCTCCCCCCCAGGACGCCCCTGTGCGTCCCCATCCCCTTGGGCTGGCACAGTCCCTTTGCTCTGCACTATTCTCCCTCTGCCCACAGTTGGTTCTGATGGGGGAAACAAAGGCAGAAAGACGTGATAAAGTTGAATTTCCTTATACCCTGAAGCCCACTGACAAGATACTTGAGGCCGGCAGAGGAAAACGTTTCTCCGGGAACTCCCTTTGTCTTCACGTTAGTGCTTTGCTAGAGGGAAGAACCACCTTAGCCTGGCAATAACCAGGCCTCCAGGATCTTAAGTGGCTACTTTAGTGGACGAAAGTCCGCCTGGGGACTCCCCTAGTCTTTACCTCCCCTAGCTCCCAAGTGCATAACCTGTCACTCCTCGGGACCCCAGTGCAGCCCTTCCTGCCCTCGGGTCCCGTCCCCGTGCGTGCTTTAATAAAACCGTCCTGTTGCATGGAAGACGTCTCAAGAATCCTTTCTTGGCTGTTGGCCCTGGACCCCCACCCCCACTCCAAACCTCATCAGCCCCTACCTGGCCACACCTCCCTTCCTCACCCTCCGCGCTCCTACCTACCACAGTGTCACAACGGGAGTGGATGGTCTGTTGGGAGAGCTGTGGACTTTCCTCCTCAGTCCGGCCTGGGACTCCTGTGGGGCACGGGCAGTGCACTGACTCTCCTGTCACAGCGAGTTCGGCTTTTCCCTGCTGCCCCCAAGTCTCTCACCATTCTTCCTGCTCTTTGGTGTAGCTTGTGTCTCCCCTCCCCTCCCCTGGCCTTCCCGAAGGTCAGAAATTACCTTTATTCAGTGTACCTGCTTTCTTCCTAATGCTTTGAATCTTGGTTTTCATGACCTCTTGTGTGAAGGCCCATTTATTAGCAGGTAAACCTGATCCTGCCTTAAGAACAGGGTTAAACTCTAGGTGTGCCTGACACTCCACGTTCCTTCTTTCCAGGCCTCACGTATGGGGTCTGCTCTGTATTTATAACCTTGTTCTTTACCTCGTGTAAGTCTGAGGGCTTTCCTTGACTCGTGAGCTGATGACTCTAGCCCACGTGTATTTCCATCAACATCCCGTGGTGCCAACTGTTTGCTTTTACCTCGACTGATCATTTTGATCTCAGCTCAGATTATCAATAGTTCTGTTCCTAGAGGAGAATCGGCATCCCTGTGCACACGGCCTGGAGAAAGGAGAGGACATGGAAGGAAGCCTGCCTGTCCTGGGCCTGGCTCCCTGTGACCTTTCGCTCCTGCTCAGTGCTGAGTGTGGATGGTGAGTATGATGAACTTGGCCAGTGCCATGTGAAGAAAACTTTACCAAATTAGGTTCATTTTTGAAGAATGATTAAACTAAAACCAAATTATTTTTGTCTGTTAGAATAATAATAACTGTGAAGTGTTTTTAGGACTGCATACTTCGAGTCGTAAAGTTGGTAAACTTGGTCAATTATTTCTAAGTCTATTTAATAAAAGAAATATTAATTTTAATTTCACTCACCAAAATCTAGGCAGATCTTAAAATAATATTTTTAATGTTTATTCATTTTGGGGAGACAGAGTGGGGGAGGGCAGCGAGAGAGGGAGACACAGAATCTGAAGCGGGCTCCAGGCTCTGAGCTGTCAGCACAGAGCCCGACGCAGGGCTCAAACCTACAAAGCGTGGGATCATGACCTGGGCCAACGTCGGACGCCCAACCGACTGAGCCCCCTAGGCGTCCCTAGGTAGATCTTGATTGCATAATAAGGTAAAGGAGGATATAATCGTGACTCCCCCTAAACTTCCCCCATCTGTCTGTATATCAGACACTTAAGAATGTATCATGATGGCTTTTACTGAGTGTGGAAAGGTCTAGGGACGACGGGGCCTCTGGTCTCCCTGGACAAGGGGGGTGCTCCCCTGGACGGGGAGCTGGCCGTGCTGTAGGGCCAAGTGTCCGCACAGGTGCCAGGCTGGGTGGGAACACACATCTGGCCTGTGCTTTGGTCAGGGCCAGGCCTTCCGCCCCTGGGGTGTACATGGGGTGGCAGGGACCCACCTGCCTGGCCGCCTTCTGGACGGCCGCGGGTGTGTGCGGGCCTGAGAATGAGCCCAGAGTGAGAAAGAGACAGTGCTAGAGCCGTGTGAGGCTCCAGGGGACCGAGTGGCAGGCGGGAGAGAGGGCGTGGAGAGTCCTTCAGAGTCCAAGTCTGGCATAGCCAGAGGAGTCCTATTGGCCCTTTGTTAACGCTGACCCTGTTTGCACATCGATGGAAGAGGAGGCAGAGCTGTGGTCGGTATCTCCTGAGCTCTGCCACGGTGGTCTGTTCCCTGTTAGCGGGGCTCCTCGTCTCCAGACGCCACCCGGCAGGACGCAGGTGCCACGTGGCCGCCTCGAAGGGATGGACGTGGCACCGGCTGCCACCTTGAGCTCGGAAGAAGTGATAGCCTTGCAGATGACAGTCGAGTTGCGGTCAGGTCGTGGCCGTCTCGTCTTCACTGGACAGTGGGTTTCCAGGAATCCCGAGACCGTTGAACACCAGCCTGATCGAGTGCGGTTCTGGGTCATAAATGCCGAGAGCCGGCTGCCTGCTCAGTGGCAGCTGTGGGACGGAAGCCTGAAGGGTGAGACCACCATGTCGTTCTCTCTTTTTCTTTGAAAATTAGCCTGCCTTCTGAGAGTGCCCCGTGCCTGTGGGTTGGAAGCTCCTCTGGCTTACTCATACTTAACTTGGCGAACTTCGAATTGGAAGGCGTTTTACGTTACAAGGGTAAGGTGAAAGTTCAGGTCACCCTTGATCTAAATTTCATGTAACTTCTATTAATGTCTTCCTCTGCCACGGGAGGGTGACACCTTCAGCGTAGGAAGTCTGGTCACCAGAACGTGCAGACGAGGCGTGTTCGCCATGCGTCAGGCCACGGGCAGCCTCTGGGTCCCAAGGCCTTGCTGTTAGCTCACTCCGACCTCTGGGTGGGTCTCCCTTCCCTTGGTCCTCGGTGCCCCTGTCTTCTGTGCACAGGGCTCCGAGGGACACTTCTCCTCAGGGCTGCCGCGCCTGTCCCGAGCTTCTACCAAGGGCTTTTGAGTCCACACCGTCCATATTTCCTGCTGACGACTTGACACCCGTGACTGGACAGCCCCCCAGCTTGTCCGACTCCACGGTCTGGACTGACCTGGGGCGGCTCCCGTCTGTTCTCAGATTCTGCGACCTCCACGCCGGGAGTTGCCCTGCCAGTAATGTGGGCGTGATTCCTGACTCCGTCCCTCCTCCCTCCCCGAGCTTGCCCCCTCAGGAGCCTCCTGCAGGCACAGCCCATGTCACCTGTAAGAGCAGTCTCCCTACTTTCTCCTTTAAGGCCCCTGTGTTTTGGGGACAGAGTCCGAGTTCTTAGCCTGGCCCAGCCCAGCCTCTCTCCTCGTTGGAGGTCACTGCCCGTTTCGACCGTCACTTACTTGCAGACTTTGCTTGAACCCTCCAAACCTCTGCTGACCTGAGTGCCTTCTTCTCCTCCCCCTGCTTGCCCTTGAAGGTTCACCGGAGCTCCTCCTAGATCTGGGTGTGTGTGTGTGTGCCCCTGGAATTGTGTTACCGGGGCTCGCCCCGGCTGCCCTACGCCTTCTCCGCCGGATTGAGCTGCCCCAGGGCAAGGGCTCTCGGGAGCGTACAGGCCCACGTGCGGTGGGCGTGCAGGCACGTGGGGTTCGTTCCCTCTACTTGCCCCGTAAACGTTGCTTGTTTGTCTCTCTTTGCTGGAAATTAAGATTTCAGGAGCCTCAGCGTTCAGGTTGCAGGATCGTGCGCAATGATGAGCAAGGCCGGCGAGCAAAAGGTGAGACCTGAAACGTGCTGTCCTCAGACCCTGCCGCGTGCATCGGTACGCGTCCTTTCCTCCACGTGGTGGAGTGTGACCTCGCGTGTGACGTTTGGCGCGCGGCAACCGCCCACATGACAGGAGCAGCCTTACCCTGTGTGGTTGGGGTCACGGGTGTGTGCTCACTGTTGACCGTGTGACATCTGTCCTGTGCAGGCCATCTGCTTGCTGACGTCCATGTTTGGCGGTCAGATCGCCGTGTTGGAAATCCGTCTCGCGGCTCTGGTGCGGTCTCGGCAAGGTCTCGGCGCCGGAAGGAGCCTGTCGGTGCTGCCTCGGTAGGGTCTTCTCCGGTAGGATTTCCGCATGTGGCTTTCCCCGCTCAGGAGCTTACGTTCCTGTCGATTCTAAGAATTAAAAGTAAAGTTTAGTGAACTCCCAACTCTCCTGACCTGTTCGAAAGAAATTCTTGCTCATGGCATTGCTTCTGTCTTGTTTAAAAGTAAATGATTCATACTTAATTTTCAGTGTAAAAATATTTTATTTCAGGATAGAATGTAAATTATAAAAGAGCCATTTTGTTAAAAATAGTAAAGATTATTTCCCAGAAGAAGAGGAATAAGCTTGATCGTTTCCAAATATTGCACATCCGTATCTACATGAGTTAATCCCTTGTGATGTCCTGACAACGTGCGTTTTGTGAGTTTGTTCTCCTGGCGATTTGTCTGCCTAGTGGCTGTGTCCTGTCCACGTCTCCGCTGCACTTCCGAATCGCTGAGGAGCACAGGACCCCACCGGCGCCTCAGCGACGGTCCGGTTAGTACCCCCTGCTCTGGGATGTGGCGCAACGACCTGCTCTGTGGATTCATGTTCGTCCGCGTGAAAATTCGGCGTTTCCTCTGTCCATCGCTGCTTCGTTTCTCTGCCTCTCGTGTATTTTTTACATGCTCTTTGTGGTAGGGAATGTGCTAGATGTTTTGTTTTCCTGAATCGGGTATCATTCATAGGAATTCAAAAACAAGTGCTCTAGGGGCGCCTGGGGGGCTCAGTCGGTTAAGCGTCCGACTTGGGCTCGGGTCATGATCTCATGATCCGTGAGTTCGAGCCCCACGTCGGGCTCTGTGCTGACAGCTCGGAGCCTGGAGCCTGCTTCGGATTCTGTCCCTCTCTCTCTCTGCCCCTCCCCTGCTCATGCTCTGTCTCTCTCTCTCTCTTTCTGTCAAAAATAAATAAAAACACTAAAAAAAAAAAAAAAAATTAAAAAAACCAAATGCTCTACCGGCCAGAACATACATGTGGATGCCCAGTTATTGATCATGGGACTGATTTTTTCTGGTCTCTCTTTGCCGAAGATTGTAAAGCCATTGCCAAGCATCACATCGTTTTACCCCTGCAGACTCGAGTACGCGTTTCTAAAACACAGACGTGTGCTTAGTGGCCGTGATGCCATTATCAAAACCAACAGGATTCTTTCGTGTCCTTTATTAATTAGCCAGCCCAGATAAGTTATTCCTGATTGTCTCAAAAATCTTTCTCATTGTATTATTATAAGCAGAAAACAAATCCGCATGTTGCTTTTCACAAAGAAATAATTTTAAAGTTCTTTTTTAAGATGCCAGACTTCATTACATTTTCCATTTATTTTCATTGTTGAGAATCACTGACAGCGATTCTTTTTTCCCTTTCGTTGACCAACCCGGAGTCCTAATCAGTATGGTTAAGCCTCTTGTTGACCTAATTACAAAACTACAGAGGTGCTCAGTCTGCTTGTACCTCCATCTTTGATGAGGGACCCCAGCTCCTGGAGGGGGCACGACTGCAGGTGCAGGTGCCCTCCTGCTAGGTCGTCCAGGCTCTGGCTCTGGAAGGGCGGGGGGCTGTGCTGTCATCACACCCGTGTCCCGCCGCCCCCTCCCTTGTCCACGAGACCTTCTGAAGGCCTCCACTCTTCTTAACTGTGTTGCTCTGTGGCTCCCCCAGCCCCACCCAGCCGAGTCCCTCTGGGGAGGGCGTGCACGGACTGTCGCCCTCATACCTCCCCTCCCGCGTGGTCACTGCAGGCCGGCTCCCCTCCTTCGGGATCTGGGATCCCCTCTGCTGGGTTTCTGAGCCGCGGCCTCCTGTTCTTCTGGCTCGGTCCCTCCCTCAGTCCGAATACCCAGCCCTGTGTCGCTTCGGGAGTAGAAGTCCGTCCATCCTTCAATGGCGGCCTCCTCGGAGAAGTTTAAATTCCTATGTAGTTATGTTAGTGAAAACCGAAAGTCTTTACTAGGCATATGTTACGGCTTTATACTTAATTGGTGTGGTAAAAGTTGTGTTTCATATTCTTTTTAAAAGCATGTTCTGTTCATTTATTCCTTCTTTCTTATATTTTTTATTGTGGTAGAATATCTATAATGTAAAATTTAACATTTTAACCATTAAAAATTTTTTTAAAATATTTTATTTATTTTTTTGAGAGAGACAGAGCGTGAGCAGGGGAGGGACAGAGAGAGAGGGAGACGGAATCTGAAGCAGGCTCCAGGCTCTGAGCTGTCAGCATAGAGCCTGACATGGGGCTCAAACTCCTGAACCGTGAGATCTTGACCTGAGCTGAAGTCTCACAATTAACCGACTGAACCACCCAGGCGCCCCACATTTTAACCATTTTTAAGTGTACAGCTCATTGGCATTAAGTGCCTTCATATTGTTGCATGATGTAAAGTCTTTTAAAATAACTTCATTAATACCGAAAATTATGTATATGTTTTTATTAAAATTGCTTGGAAAAAAGTTGTGACAGATATTAATTAAATTGCTAATTAGTTGGAATATTAGGTTGCTTAGATAATATTCCGAAATTCTAAATACATTTTTACTCAAAGAAAATTACTTAGACTGGATGAACTCTATGTTAAGTGGCCACTGATGCTCTGTTTTTTACCTCTAAGTGTGGCCAGTTATTTTCATCACCACACATGTGACTTGGCATGTCAAAGGCATAATCTTATGGCTCCTCTGTATGGGACTCTGTTACGAAATGAGACACATAAATTCCTCTTTCTTTTATTACCTCATTTCTTTAGATTTTATTCTTGTTTTATTTAGATGTACCCTTAAAAATGTTTTTTTTTTTTCATTTTTTGCTAGTATGGATCATCTTGTTCGGATGAGTCTATATGATATACCATGCTTCACAGCTAAGTGATGCATAGAACAAAACCTTTGATAAGAACAGTCGTGTAGACAGTAAGGCTTATTACAGAGATTATAATTTCTCTGTAACCAGGGACAGGTGCAATTTCAGACAGTTGATTTTTATGACCGTTTTATGTCTTCTTTAAAAAGTATTCATATGGAGGGGCGCCTGGGTGGCATAGCCGGTTAAGCGTCCGACTTCAGCCAGGTCACGATCTCGCGGTCCATGAGTTCGAGCCCCGCGTCGGGCTCCGGGCTGATGGCTCAGAGCCTGGAGCCTGTTTCCGATTCTGTGTCTCCCTCTCTCTCTGCCCCTCCCTCGTTCATGCTCTGTCTCTCTCTGTCCCAAAAATAAATAAACGTTGAAAAAAAAATTAAAAAAAAAAAGTATTCATATGGAGAGTTAATGCAGATGACCGATTTATAGTTGTGCTAGAACCTAAAAATTTGCATCCCTCTAGCTGCAAGAAGCATAATAGAAATAAACACATGCGATGAACTGATATATTTTAATACTTAAAGCATTTATTAAAATAATATGCCCTTCCATAAATATGAACTTTATTCTACTACTTTCAAGACTTTTTCATAACCAAGTACCCAAATGCATCTGTTATTGTATTATCTGATTCGGAAAATATTTTCCGTTTGCGTTGTTTTTCTCGGAGATTTTTTTCTCCTTCACTTGACACTGAGGTGGAGAGAGGTTTTCTGGGGCCCCCCTGGGAGCAGTTGTATTTCCAGGCCTTCCCCGAGGTGCCTCGTCCCCCGGGTGGGGCTCTGCCTTCGGCGAGCCGGATGCTTTTTGGGTTCCTGGTCACGTGGGTGTCATTTTAGTGATTTGCCCACTCGCTTCACTTGGTTTTTGATGGGAATACGGTCCAGGTTGTCAGGCTTGAAATAATGCCAGATACAGAACTGAGTTTCTTTGTTAAAAAACAAAACAAAACTATTTTCAAAATAATGCAATACTGTGCAAGTATCCGTTTTTTCTAAAGCTACTTTATACTGTTGTACAGAGTATTCATATTGGATACCAAGTATTAAATGTTTGTAAAAATCAATAATTCTGGCAGAATTTTATTTTGCCTGAAAGGATTTGAGATTTGTAAATATTTGTGTTAAGTTCATGCAGTGTCAGAGTTTTTGTCAGTTGGCCGTGCCGTGGAAAACTTAGTAGGATAAGAAATTTCGTCGCCACTGAGGTGCACAGGTGTAGTCATGGTTAAGTGCTTTATCTTTCTTACTGCTCTATCATGTGGTAAACGAGTACGTGAGAGAAATGTGAGCTGATTTAGGATCATTGCCGTTCTTGTTTGTAGAAAAGATCTATTTGTCACAGACTTACAGAGCGAGTTACTCCACGATGGCTGGTTTCTAGTGTGCCACGGACGGAATTTCACATAGACGGGTTCTGTGTGTGGCCTGTTTATTACGACGTGAGCCGCTGTGTTAGTCTACATGGTGTTCGGAACGTGTGCCGTTGAGCACATACTGCAATTCAGTATCGTTTGAGGAATGAGAAAACGTTTTTTGTTGTTTTCTTATACTTGTAATACCCTTGATTTAACCTTCTTTGCTGGTATCGGTTGGTTTGGCATTGGGTGTGACACCTCTTCGGTTTATAGTGAATGGCCTCCTTCCATGCATGTGAACTTTTGTGTTCTCAGGGAACTTTTTTCTTGGCATGTTACACATTTGCTACTTTTTTTCTATAATTTATTTATTTTTTATAATTTAAGTCCAAATTAGCACATGGTGCAACAGTGATTTCAGGAGTAGGTTCCTTTAGCCCCTTCCCCATTTAGCCCACCCCTCCATCACACAACCCCTCCAGCACCCCTCTGTTCTCCATATTTTAGAGTCTCTTATGTTTTGCCTCCCTCTCTGTATTTATCTTATTTTTGCTTCCCTTCCCTTATGTTCGTTCATCTGTTTTGTCTCTTGAAGTCCTCATATGAGTGAAGTCATAGGATTTTTGTCTTTCTGTGATTACTTTCGCTTAGCGTAATACCCTCTAGTTCCATCCACGTTGCTGCAAATGGCAAGGTTTCATCCTCTCTCATTGCCGAGTAATACTCCATCGTATATATAAACTACATCTTCCTTATCCATTCATCCATTGATGGACATTTGGGCTCTTTCCATACTTTGGCTATTGTTGATAGTGCTGCTGTAAACACGGGGGTGCATGTGTCCCTTCGAAACATCACACCTGTATCCCTTGGATAAATACCTAGTAGTGCAATAGCTGGGTTGTAGGGTAACTCTACTGCTAGTTTTTTGAGGAACCTCCACACTGTTTTCCAGAGCGGCCGTACCAGCTGGCATTCCCACCAACAACGCAAAAGAGATCCTCTTTCTCTGCATCCTCGCCAGCATCCGTTGTCGCCTGAGTTGCTAACGTTAGCCATTCTGACAGGTGGTATCTCCTGGTGGTTTTGATTTGTGTTTCCCTGATGATGAGTGCCGTTGAGCATTTTTTCATGTGTCGTTTGGCCATCCGGATGTCTTCTTTGGAGAAGCGTCTTTTCATGTCTTTTGCCCATTTCTTCACTGGATTATTTGTTTTCTGGGTGTCGCGTTTGATAAGTTTTTTATAGATTTTAGATACTAACCCTTTATCTGATTAGTCGTTTGCAAATATCTTCTCCCATTCTGTCGGTTGCCTTTTAGTTTTGCTGATGGTTTCCTTCGCTGTGCAGAAGCATTTAATTTTGATGAGGTCCCAATAGTTCATTTCTGCTTTTGTTTCCCTTGCCTCTGGAGACGTGTTGAGTAAGAAGTTCCTGCAGCCAAGATCAGAGAGGTTTTTGCCTGCTTTCTCCTCAAGGATTTTGATGGCTTCCCGTCTTACATTTAGGTCTTTCATCCATTTTGAGTTTATTTTTGTGTCTGGTATAAGAAAATGGTCCAGGTTCATTCTTCTGCATGTCGCTGTCCAGTTTTCCCAACCCCGTTTGTTGAAGAGACTGTCTTTATTCCATTGGATATTCTTTCCTGCTTTGTCAAAGATTAGTTGGCCTTACGTTTGTGGGTCCATTTCCGGTCTATTCTGTGCCATTGATCTGAGTGTCTGTTTTTGTGCCGGTAACATCTACTTTTTAAACTCGTTTCACACAGCAGTACGGAGCACCGTTCAGGACCAGCCTCTGGTTTTCCACGGCAAAGTGAGGTCATCTGGGTATGCGACCGCCCCGCAGTGAGTAACTAAGCCTGGAGAGGCGGGAAAGATGTGTGTGGAGGGCCACCCCCGGGTGCAGGGCAGGGACACGTGGACAGCAGTCAACACGAGGCCGCAGCAAGCCCCTCCTGTGTGCTCGCCATGTGCTCGCCTCTCGGGTGCCCTTTGGTCCTGATTGACGGCAGCGATGGTGCCTGGTGACCTTGTCGGGTGCCAGGACAGGGGCGGACCTGCCTGGGAGAGGGGGACGCAGGGACGGAGACCTGGCCGCCCGGGCTTTCTGGGAGCATTAGATGCAGTGTATTCAGACCTGGTTTGGTGGGTTGGGGAGGGAGGGAGTCAATGATGACGAAATTGGGAACAACGTGGTATCTGGGGAGTTTCAAGTACAGCAGAGCCTTGAAATCCCCTTGTCCTTCCGGAATGCCGCATTTCTTGGAAGCGGACTTTGCTTTTCTGTGTGAAATGCACGTTGGCCTCTGACGTCTTCTCACCCCAAATCTTGATCTGTTCCGTACTCTTCACATACTGAGCGGAACAGCCCTGGGGGCCCCACTCGGAACGCAGGTCAGGGCTTTGGGAGGCTCTCTGGGGTCACCCGTCCCCTGACCCGCTTATGCCATGCTCTCCCTCCCCCTCCCCCCTGGCCTCCGCGTCCATCCCTCTGCCTCAGGGCTCTCCATCGGCCCTTTCTTCCCCCTCATGCGCTTCCCTGAGGCTCACATGGGTGCTGCTTATGGGGCAGCCAGTCTTGCTTCTATCCAGGCTGCCTGGACAACATGCCCACCTCTGCCGTGATTCCCTCTCAGCACTTGCCTGCTTTATTCTCTGTGGCACGACTGGCTAGCATGACTTCGTGCTTTACTTATTATTTATTCTTTAAACCTCTGGTCCTGGTACAGCACTTGGCACTCAGACCCTCTCACAAAGTACTGATGGATGACGGATGGATGGATGGATGGATGGATGGATGACGGAGAGATGGATGATAGATGGGTGGGTGGATGATGGATGGATGGGTAGGTGGATGGATGGATGGATTCTGGATCCTTGCCTCAACAAAATTGCACACTAGTTCATATACCATGCCTGTGGGCACCAGCTGTAGTGTGATCTGCTGTGTTCAGTGTGGACTTCTGGGGTCCCTTATATTAAGGCACGTCTTGAGTTTTCTTTCCTGTGTGGGTGCCCAGGGGGAAGAAGAGGCCAGACCATGAACAGCCCTGAGCACCAACCTGGGAGTTTGAACTTTACGGGAAAAGTACAGCATGATGTTACAGTATTTTAAATGTCAAGGATCACCTTGTCAAGATATGCGGCACGGTGACCTGTCAGAGGCAGTGGGAGGGGCAGATGGAAAGAGGCGAGCCCAGCCCTGACCGTGTCCGCCTCTCTCCTGGCGTGCTTCCTGTGCTCCGGCAGCATTCTGGCTCCTTCTCACATGTTCCCTGCTGGTCCCCGCTCAGTGGCCTCTTACCCTTTGTTCTCTTTTCTCCCATCCTCAAGTGACTGGCATCCTCCCTCCTCCGGGCCCCAGGGGACTTTCAGATCCTGCGGCAGTGCAGAACCTCTGGTGGTGGCCACCCCCTCCTGCCCCTTGGTCTGGTGGCTCCGGGCACGGCCCGAAGCTGAGCCTGCCACTGACACTGCAAGGCTTGGATGCAGGTGCGGGATGGGGGTGTGGCTGTCCCTCGTCTGTCCCCGGAGCTCAGCACCATGTGCCCCAGCATCTCTGGGAGCTTGTTTCTTCATCTTAAAAACCATCTTAAAAACAGGTGCCTGTTCAGCCACCGCCAGCATTTAATCTAATTCTGTTCAAGAGAGAATTCAGTGTGACTTGCCAGGAATTTCTCTTCTGTCTCTGAGTAGGTTTGCAAAATAATGTTCACAAGTGAAGTTTTGTTTCGGTTATGATTATATAAATTTATTCTCCAAAAGGAAACAATATCATAAGAATCATGTTTTGTATTCACTTTAGGGGGATTCTGACTTTGGGAGCAGTTTTTTGATTTATACATCTTTCACACACACCTCACAAAATGGGACCAATAGATAATTTGCGGTGTGATCTTTACACAGAAATGGTTATCTTAGTGTTTTCCTGGTAGTCAAAATTTATAAGTGAGTAGCTCAGTATTATCCAGAATTTTTATGTCCAGATATATTTTCAGCAGTGCAATAGCCAGTGTAGATATATAATTGAAACAATAGCTGTTACAATTAGAGTAAGTGAGTGTTCGCTTTATCACTAGTTGGGACACTGAAAGCATTTATATGTTTATATGTTCTGTATGTTTTGCTGCAAAATACAGGTCTCTTAAGAAGCTTGGAGCTGTCATCTTTGGGATGACGTAAGAGTTTTCTTTCCACAGCGTCACTATGTTTTCACCCAAGACCAACACCAGGAATAACGGTGACAGCCCTTCACGCCGCAGGGGCAGTCACAGGTGGTACGTCACGAACTTGCCTTTCAAAGTAGACGTAGCGTAATTTGGGGAGGCCCTTTAAATACTGTCAGCGAATTTGTTCCAAACAGGTGTCCAACCCTGGGAGTACCAGATGTGTACATGGCCCACGTATACACAGCGTGTGCACGTTATTCGTATATGTATGTCCTTTTAGTCAGATTCAGTTCTTCCGTATTCATTTTTCAGACAGGCTGCTATTTTTACCGTCTTGACAACTTGGCAATGTTTTTTTCTTCTTTCTTTAAATCCAAGTTAGTTAACATATAGTGTGATAATGGTTTCAGGGGTAGAACCCAGTGATTCACCACCTACACACGACACCCAGTGCGCATCCCGGCAAGTGCCCTCCTCAATGCCCGTCACCCACCTACACCATCTCCCGCCACCTCCCCTCCAGCAACCCTCAGTCTTCAGAGTCTCTTGCGGTTTGCCTCCCTCTCTGTATTTATCTTATTTTTCCTTCCCTTCCCCTATGTTCATCTGTTTTGTTTCTTAAATTCCACACGTGAGTGAAATCATATGGTATTTGTCTCTTTCTGACGGACTCATTTTGCTGAACACGATACCCTCCAGTTCCATTACTGTTTGCTGCAAATGGCAACCCTTCCTTCTTTTTGATCGCTGAGTCATAACCCATCGTGTGTATACAAACCGCTTCTTTATCCATTTGTCAGTCAGTGGACATTTGGGCTCTTTCCATACTTAGGCTATTGTTGATAGCGCTGCTGTAAACATTGGGGTGCCTGCACCCCTCAAAACAGCATCCCTGTATTCCTTGGATAAATACCTAGTAGTGCCATTGCTGGGTCGTAGGGTAGTTCTATTTTTAGTTTTTTGAGGAACCTCCATCCTGTTTTCCAGAGTGGCTGCACCAGCTTGCATTCCCACCAGCACTGCAAGAGATCCTCTTTCTCCGCATCCTCACCAACCTCTGTTGTTGCCCGAGTTGCTAATGTTAGCCATTCTGACAGGTGTCAGGTGGTATCTCCTGGTGGTTATGATTTGTATTTCCCTGGTGATGAGTGATGTGGAGCATCTTTTCATGTGTCGCTTGGCCATCTGGATGTCTTCTTTGGAGAAGTGTCTATTCATGTCTCTTGCCCATTTCTTCACTGGATTATTTGTTTTTTGGGTGTTGAGTTTGATTTGTTTATCGTCTTGTGGATACTAACCCTTTACCAAATATGTCATTTGCAAATATCTCCTCCCATCCCATCAGTTGCCTTTTAGTTTTGTTGAGAGATTCCTTCTCTGTGCAGAAGCTTTTTATCTCGATGAGGCCCCAATAGTTCATTTTTGCTTTTGTTTCCCTTGCCTCTAGAGGCAATAGTTAATTTTTGTTAAAATACTGTTTTAAGAAAGTGTTGTAGCCAGCGATGGATCATTCTTGATAAGTTTCTTGCTTAATAATTGGACAGAAAAATTTGATCAGTTTATGGGCTCCAGGCGAATATTGAATGGCCGGCGATGAGCTCACTGACATGCATGCGCTTCTTGTGGGACGCACTGCTGCCCACGATGTGTGGACCGTGGCCAACCTGCCGATCCCCATGCCCCACGTGCCTAGATGGGAAGGTGTTTGGGGGACCTCTAGGACCTAGATTCCCTCATTTGGATGGAGACTATGGCTGGTGGTATCAAATTATCACCCACTCCAGTCTACAGCCCGTCTACACCCACACAGGGATGGAGACTATGGACGACGGGAGTGAAGTGTCACTGACTCTAGTCTGCAGCCCGTCTGTACTTGAGCAGTCACTTGCCAGATGCTGGTTTTGCCCACGTGTTGTGACGTTTTTCTTAAGCCCCATTGCTCTTCCTGCCCGTCTGTGCTGCTCCTGTATCAGTGGGTCAGCGACGGTGGGGATGTGCCGGCAGCAGGTGCCCTCGGACCCTGGGACAGCTGTCTGTGGTTGAGTATAGAATGCAGCAGGAAAGAGCCCTGCTCAACTCTGATCTTTCTGGTGGCTTTTTCCTATGAGAGCCCAGCTCTCCAGACAGAGTCAGCTGTCTCTGCTGCAATTCCAGCCCCAGGGGGCATTGCATTGAGGGGTTTCCGGAGACCCCAAACAACGTCCGGGGCACAGGCAAGTGTTTCTCAGGGAGAGGCTCCTCTGAACACCCACCAAATTTCCCTTTGAAGGGACGGTGCTGCCTGGCTGGGGGCGGGCCTGCAAGCCCGTCTTCCCAGCTTTTACTGCATTAGAGACATGAGTAAATATGTCTAACTTGTCTTCCGTAACTTTCAGCTTTTACAACAACCTGTCTTCAGATCATAGGTACTTTCCTTTCTGCCCTGTGCAGTGTGCCTGGAACTTTGCACGTCCCCCTAACCTGTGGCAATGCTGCCTGACAGGTGGTTTTGTGCTCTGTTTACACTGGATTCTGGGACTGCGGTGGGAAGGACGTGGAGGCCACGTGGGTGCCAGTGAGGGGCCTGGGCTCCTGTGCCCTGGCCAGTCCCCAGGCCGCTGGGCCAGCTACTGCTCAGAGGCTACCAGGCCAGCTGCTGAAAATGAACAACGGGGGGACTTTGCCTAAAGACCTGAATGCCTTCCGTGGGCCGTGCTGCCTTCCCCCCAGGCCCTGCGGGTTCCACGCCACCCAGCCTGCCCCTGCACAGGGCCCTGACCATCGGTCCTTCTCCCCAAGTCCATGGTCTCTCACAGACTTCAGGTGTGATTATTTTCTGGGCAGATAGAAGCCATTTGCAGATTATCTGAGTAATTAGTGGATAGTCACCCACACGGAATCTGAAACTGGGAAGTGAAGTGTGTTTTTTCTTGCTAAGATGCTCTCATCTGGCCATCCCAGGGTCCCCTTCAGTTATGTGAAACAGGAGAAATCCTCGACATTTTGTACTTAAAATATGTGCATTATTTCATGGCTTTGAATGTGTTTCTGTACGGTCAAAGTTGATAGAATAAAATCGCACATCTGGATAGGCGAACCCTTTCTAGTTTATTTTTTTATTTCTAACCTCACTTTGAACTCTCTTGATTTTCACTTTCTCTCATGTTCCTTCAAGTAAGGAGTACCCTCTGGAGAGTTCTCCGCCAACCAGACTCCACAAGCAGCGTGTCCTTGCCCACGGGCCAGCCGCCGCGCTCTGTGTCCAGTTCTCAGGTACGCCGAGTCCGGGGGCCGCCTTCACCGTGTGTGCGAGGGTCTCTTCCCTGCCGCTGCTTCACTGGAAACGGAGTTCAAAGTCTTGGTTACTTGAAGTTGTCTGGCGTGCCGGGGTCTGGACGAAAGCCAGCAGCACCTGGAATGGGGGCGGTGGTCCTTGTGCCGGCCGCTGATGGGGTGCAGGAGCCTTGGGTAGGGGCTCCCCCTGCTCCCTCCGCCGGCTCCTCTTGGGGGGCAGGGGCGGATGACCTCGGGGTCCCACGTCAGCTCCCTCCCTCCCTCCCTGATAGAGCCTCTCCGACCCCGCGGGTGCTTGTCTCTCAGGCACAGGCACAGGCAGCGCCCCTTCCAGACCGATCCTCCAGACCCTCAGCGTTTTTCCTGAGCTGGTTTGCAGAAGTGGGGAGCCGCTCTCGCCCAGGTGGCTCTCCTCTTTGAGGCCTTTTTTCAGAAGCACATGTCGTTTCCGAATTTACGTGGAGTCCGTCAGGGTGGGGAGAAGGCTTGTGTCTGGGGGTCAGGACCCGCCCCACCTGCCTCCACGACTGTTCCACCAGCCATGCCCCTCAGGACTTTAAGCACATTCATTCCCACAGCTTATCATTACTTACAGCTGTTTTTATATAATTCCAGCCAAAGCATATTTTGAATAATTTTGGGAAATTAGGTAACGTACTCTCAGTGGTCAAGTATCTTTGTGATATTCAACGGGCTTGCTTGTGATTATATGATTCTATGAGATGATTAGAAATAAGGTAGGAGCCTCGGGTTTGAAAATTACAGGTGGCGGGGGGGGGGGGTTCTGTAGTTTAGTTCTGTACCGTTTTAGGGATCTGTTTAAATAAGACTGCTTAGCTGAATAACGTGTGTCTGAAAAAATCTGTTGATGGGAGGCAGGGCGCCCTGGGGATTAGGGTACTTTGGGTTCAGGTCCCAGCGCTGACTCTTGACTAGCCCTGCAGCCTGGGTGTGCCGCCTCAGCTCCTGCCTCTCGGGCTCTCTCTGAAGGAAGCCAGGGGGACGTCACCTGGTGGGCCCTCAAAGGGTGCTGGTGGCTGTTGAGCAGATGCTGTTTGCTGTAGATTCTCTCACTACCTGGGAAACCCAGCCTCAAGACAGCTACCAGTTCTGTTCCCCTGTTGTGAGTGCGCCTCCGGTGAGCTGTGACTTTATAGGCATTTCTCTTACTCTTTTTATGCAGGAGATGGGCGGTGGCTGGCCTGTGGCTTAGCCAACCACTTGTCGCTGGTCTTCCGTGCTGATCTTACTGGGACACCTGCTGTCTTCTCAGGTACAGTGTGTGGGCTCCTTTGGTCCTGGGTGTCGGTCGCCACGTGCCCTTCCAATCCCTTCAAGATCAGAACAGAATAGAGCTGAGGCCCTCGTGGAGGTTTAGCAAACTAGATCGGCCCCACCATGCTGGGGGGAGGGTGTGGCCGGGGCGGCCGGGGCAGCGGGCACTTCTGGCACAGGTGCCCCAAGGTCAGGGAACAAAGCTTTTGCAAAGGTCCAGGGGAGGGGGTACAGTCAGATCTCGCAGACGTGTGACCAAAGCACATTCGGAAGGTCAGGAGGGCTTGTATACAGACATTTTTATAAACATAATGAGCCGAGTAGACTCGAAGTGAGGGCAGTGGTGTGGGAAGTCTCACTGTTTTAGTTTCCTGATAGGTTCCTGGTCCTGGAGCCCTGAGTGACCCCCCACACTTGCTTGGGCTCCTGGAGCCGCTCGCTTTAAGACTCACACTCAGTACATGTTTTAGCAACAACAAAAACCCAAAAAGCAAATGCTGTCAGTCCAGGTGTTTCTGTGATATAGGTGGATGGGGTGCAGGCGTGGGGGGGGCACAGGTGTGGTGGTGGGGACGGGGGTGCAGGCAAGGGTATGGGGGGGCACAGGTATGGTGCAGGTGTGGTGGCGGGGGTGGGGGCAAGGCGCAGGGGTGTGTGGGGGGGCAGGCGCATGCTCCCCAGCATCCTGCGGACTCAGGCTACCTCATCCTGGCAGCAAGGAGGAGGGGCCCCTGTGGAAGGTGCTCATCATCCCCTGCGCGTCCTGTGGCTCCTTCCTGGCTCAAAACCGTCATCCTGAGTGTTCTCGTTAAGGCACCTTCCGTGTTCTGGTCTTTCTGTTGCTCAACAATTGTTATAAGTAGTAATTATGTTGGACGTGGACATTTCTCTGTATTTTATTGCAGGAATAGGGCTTGTGGCTGAACTAAGATAATGCAGTAGATGTTTGAACTCGCCTATTTGCGTTTTGGGGAAGAGTCATTCTTGCCCAACTGTTCTTACCCTACCTGTTCTAGGACATCGTTCCACCTTATGCAGCTGGTTTAGTAGTCGGGTAATTCAGCTTTTTCAACACTTACCGTGGGAAGCAGGAAAATGGGCGCTTTTACCGCCATCATCATCTAAGACAGAGATACAAAGCTGGGTACTTTGTTGTGGGTAGAATCGGACGCTGAATTAGAATTCCCTTTGCAGCACTTGGAGCGGATTCTCAGAGGGCACAGCTGGGTGTGCCTCCTGGTCTGAAAACCAGTGTTCCTGATGGCGTTCATTGAATAAGGGTGCCCACGCTTGTGCTGTAGAATTTAGGACACTCTCTGTCCCACCTTGTGCAGCACCAGCCTTGGAACTTCTGCCCCTCGTCAGCAAGCGCTGGGCACAGAGCAGACGGGGGGGACGTGCCTGAGGCTGAGGGGTGTTACCAGTGAGAGTCTGGGGCCAGCCACTTCAGGAGATTAGATTTAATTAAGACTTTATTAAATGTTACAGAATTGCATAAAAACGTGTTCTTAAAAAAGGTGGAATGAGGTTTAGAACCTCTCGCCTCCTGGTGTGAAGTTCTCTGTCCACTGGAGCTCAAGCCACGCCATTGGCATCCACGTTCCTTTTCTGTGGTGTGGGGGTCACACACCCCGGGTGTGGCCGTGGCCCCAGGAAAGGAGAGGACTCAAATGTGTTTTGTGCCCTGTTCATTCGATTTCCGAGGCTTATGTCCCCAGCACTCACAACACAGGGGCATCCGCCATCCAGGTCCGCGTGGTCCAGCGAGAGGGCCGTGTGTGTAGCACAGAACTGAGCACAGGTCAGCCTGGGTCCTTCACGGGCACACTGAGCAGCTGGAGCTGGGGTCCCAGCGCCAGGCCTTGAGGTCACAGCTGCTTGTGTGCAGGGTGGAGCTCGGAGGAGAAGGTGTCATGGGGGTTCTGGTTGTTCTCATTCGGAGTCAGAGAGGTCTGTCCCTCCCCTCTGAGCTGACGCCCTGGGTGGGCTCCTAAGGGCCGCAGCGACACTGGGGGACCAGCGGAGGGCGTCCCTTTAGTGTCTGCATCGGGAGTGCTTCTGCCTTCTCTGGTGACTCAGTTGGCCTTGTCTGGGTGCCCAGGCTTGGAACAGTGGTTAGCGGTGGGAGGGGTGGGAGGGACGCGAGGACAGGAGGAGGATGTCCCCATGCTGCAGTGGGTTATCACTTAATTGGGAAGAATGACACCCAGCGAGATGCAACCTGTGGCTTCGGCCTCATTCCCTGGGGGAGGCGGTGGGGGAGGGGCCCTGAGACACTTCAGTGAACCCTCCAGGGCGCCCTCTCCGGTGGCGGCTACAAGCCTCCTTCCCCTGGAGGCCCCAGCCTTGCTCCGAGGCCCAGCAGCGGTGATGATGCCCCTTACGGGGCCTCAGTCCTTCTGCTGAAACTCCCACAAGCCCCCACCAGGGGGCAGCAGCGCCACTGCAGGTGAAATTCTGGTTGGACGGGCCGGTTTCAGAACTGCAGTCCCTGCTCTTTATAAACATTTCCTGCTTCCCCATCTTTCTCCTGTTGCTTTTCCGGCGAGTGTGATGTGACCCTGCAGTTCATGGTCTCATCTTTGGTGGTCTGGCCGCAGCAGGAACGTCTGCACGGTGCCGGGGGCTCCATCCGCGTTCAGGCAGGTGGGCACCGCGGCAGAGCCAGGTCCCGGATGCGGTGCTCGCCTGGGGTCCCTCCCCACAGTCCTGGCTGGATGTGGGGATGTGGTGCCTGCGCAGGAAGGCAGCCTTGTGCGGCGCGGGGGCCACTGGGCCTGCCACGTGGGTCCAGCCTCCTCGGTACTGCCCACCCTCTCCGTTCCCACTTCTGAAAGCCCACGGTTTTCATTTCTGAAACCGCACACGCCCCATGACTGCCTCGTCCCTGCCTTTCCTTGGGCTCCTCCCCCTGTCAGAGCAGCAGGTGGCCGCAGGGTCAGACTGGCTTTAAGATACCTCCCCGGGGTGACGACCTTTCTAAGTGGTCACCCATGGCCTTGCTCTGTGGCCCAGCAGCGGTGGTGACTCCCCCTTACAGGGCCTTAGTCCTTCTGCTGAAACTCCCACAAGCCCCCACTAGGGGGCAGCAGGTGAGCAGCAGCCCGAAGGGAGGAGCAGGGCCGGCGGCCGGGGTGGGGTCCAGGGACGGAGTCCATCCACTGTGGTCAGCTCAGAGCTGGGGCGCACGGTCGGCCTATCCCACTGACCACGTGTGTGATTGGGGGAGACGCCCCGTGGGTGCCCCAGCCCTGCACTGGGGTGCATGTCTGTCAAGGGGAAGGTGCCGCAGAGACCTCCCGATGCATGTAAGCGCAGAGGTCCGGCCTTCCCGTTGCCCGACGTGAGGATGGGGCCACCAGAGCGCGCGTCTTGGCTGTTTGCCGCCTCCGCGGCGGTGGTGGTGACACAAGTCAAGGGGTCCCAGTGGCCCAAAGAACAGACTGCACTTGTCATTTGAGAACTTGTCTCTAGGGGTTTTGGTAAGAAGTGGGAAGCAGGTAACTGCTGTTTCTTGACCACTTTTCTTTCTTTTCAACTGTGTGTGGCCCCCTCTGTGCAGCACATTCCACAAACTGTTGGGGGAGGCCTGTCTACCGACCGGCGGCCAGCAAGGGCCTAACAAATACTCACACGGTTCCTGACTGTGGGCAGTAAATCCTCATAACCATTGCCTTCAGTATTGAAAGACCAACAGTTCCTTGAGATGTGTTATCATGAAGTCCATGGATTTTTTTTTCTTTCTTTTAATATTTTTTTAACGTTTATTTATTTTTGAGAGAGAGAGAGACAGAGTGCGAGTAGGGGAGGGGCAGAGAGAGGGGGAGACACAGAATGGGAAGCAGGCTCCAGGCTCTGAGCTGTCAGCACAGAGCCGGACACGGGGCTTGAACTCACGAGCTGTGAGATCATGACCTGAGCCGAAGTTGGACGCTTAACTGACTGAGCCTCCCAGGCACCCCTGGAGTCCACAGATTTCTATACATTTTATAAGTTTCTGTGTTTTGTTTCTTCTTTAAAGACACAAATGCACACACAATTTGGGGCTTTATGTTTCAAATATGATTTCTGAAATCGCTCCATCAATAACCATGTCAAGTCTTTAAACGAGGCAGAAGTCACCTTCTCCGTCTTTGGTTTCACTGGTGTCACCGTGGCTTGGGAAGGCCTCTGGCCTGGCTGGTGGTTCCTAGAAGCTGCACTCGGCTGTGCCGCATGAAGGTTCCAGGCGCCCCCTCTGTCTCCCTCCCATTAGGTCACGACGGGGCAGTGAGCACCGTGTGCTGGAGTCATGACGGCCGGTGGCTGCTGTCCACTTCCCTGGACGGGACGCCGAGGGTGTGGTCGCTGCGTAGGGCGGAGCTCGTGCTGTGTGTGGTAAGGGACTTGACAGTGAGCACGCAGTGTCACAGGCTCGCAGCACCTTCTCGGGGCCCCAGGCTCTTGCCCTAACTGGGAGGCTGAGCCAGGGTAAGCCGGAGATGCATCAGAACTGCCAGCGGCTGATGATGAAGTGTCTTCTTAAATGTGTGCGTATGTGTATTTACCCACACACCTGACGTGCACACACACAGCTGCGTGTGAGCATTTTAATGTGCTTGGAGTTGACCGTCTGGAGACAGTGGGTGAGGCACGAAGGGAAGGTGGGATCATCTCACGGCCAGGATGGGAAAGGGGGGTAGTCAGAAGAGGAGCCCGCAAACTGCAAATTGTCAGAGATGTGGCTCTCTTATTCCCGTGAGTCTTATTGTCAAGGGGGGTCGAGCCCTAGGAGAACGAGCCGGGAGGGGAGGCGCGTCAGACCTGGGGCCCTGAGTCGAGAAGTTTGGCAGCAGGTTCAGGGGGATGCACTTGCTCGAGGGCCGTGACACTGCTGTCTCGGACGTTCTGAGATACAGGCTGAGAGCAGAGCCCTCAGACTCCTCGTGGTGAGAATTTTGTCTCTACTAAAATCCTTGCTACTCCACGTGTTCACTGCCAAGTGTCAGTCTTCCTTTAAAGTCTAAGTGGCCAGAATCCCAAATACGTACTACTTGGAACATCTTTTAGGAGTAGTCAGGGAGAGGGAACAAAATCGTAAACCGGTCCTAACACAATCTGTCTGTACATTTAAGGTAGATGTTTGGGGTTGACACGAAGACTGTCCTGTTTGGAGCAGCGGAGTTTCTTGCTAACGTCTGTTGTGTTGGCAGTAACTACTGATCTGCGTTATAGGGCAGAGACCTGTTCCCGAAGCCCATCCAGTCCGCCCAGTTTTACTACCTGGACGCTTTTATATTGTGTTCTTCTGGCCCTGAACTTCAGCTCCTGAAGTGTCACATTGACACGAGCAAGGATGAGATAAGAAGGTACGTAGCCTCCTCTTTTACATTTTCTCTCTGTAGTGGGGGGTGCTGTGTTTCAGGCCTGACGTTATGAAACAGGAGTGTTTCCATTTGAATGTTATGTACAGCGTAGTCACAGCCTGGCCAGCTGCTGCCAGGAGCCGGGTGAGCGGCCTCTCCCTGCCCGGGGCCGCGGTGCGGGGCTTCGGAAGGTGGCGTTCCCGCCTCGATGGACGTTGTGTGGGACGATTACTACGGTGTTTATGGTGAAGTTAAAGATGAAACGTTTCCTACACACGCACACGCACACGTGCTGAATGTACTAAATGCCTGTTTAGCTACGCCTCCCTTTGGCAAATATTAACACTTTTTTTGTTTGTTTCCAAAGTTTTTAAAGAAATGAAAAATTACAGGGATAAATAGAGGGCTGCCTTTCCGGGCCTTTCCTGCCCCTCTTTCCTCTGCCCCCCCCCCCTTTTTTTTTCTTACCAGGGTGAGGGTAGCTGCCATCAGCCCAGTACAAAACTACCAGTACCATTGACCGTATTTCCTTGTGCTGCACTTCCGTCCCTGACCTTGACCTCCCCTCTGCCAGCCCCCAGTTCTGTACGTATGGATCTGTTTGTGTTTCGTCGTTGCTTGTTTTTAGATTCCACTTGTAAGTGCGGTCATACGGTGTCTGTTTTTCTCGGACTTACTTCACTGAGCACAGCACCCTCTGGGTCCACCCTTGCTGCAGATTCAAGACCTTAATCTTTCTTGTGTCTGAGTAATATCCCATTTGTGTGTGTGTGTCTCTGTAGGTCTCTCCCTGTATGTGTGTGTGTGTGTGTGTGCACATGCACCGCGTCCTCTCCGTCCATCAGTCAGTGGACACTGGGGCTGCTCCCGTGCTGTGGCTGTTGTGACTTCCCTCTTGCTGAGACCCTGGTGTGTTTGCTTCCCATCCGTGGTTCTAGGTTTGCTGTATCTCTAGGTTTCCACGCGGTTTTATTGAGTCTTTAAACGCAGCACGCCTTTCATAATAACCCAAATTACGCCTGTGAGACTCAGCCGCGCTCACGAACGGAACTTTGGTCTGTTTGCGTGCCGTCGTGAGATTTTATATGGTAGGAACGTGCCGCACGTCCTCCCCCATCCTCTGGTTGACCGATACCTGGCTTCTTCCGACTTGTCGTTCTCACCGGTGCCTTAGGGCCGGATTGCGGGGTGCCTGCCTGGAAGTGGGGCCGTGGGGGCGCGTAGGGTGTCTTCAGACCCGCCTTCTGGGTGCCCGGCAGCAAGCTGTGTGCGGCACACACGATGAGGGCAGGCCGTGTTGTCCTCCGGAGGCTGTCCGTCCTGCCCTCCTTCCTGTAACTCAATGCCTGATGACGGCTTTCCCGGCACGTCCGAGCCACCCGGAGGCGGGAGGTCCACGGGGTGGAGGACCCCCCCGAGAACCGCCCAGTGCCCTCAGTGTGTGCTGGCTCCCTTCTGTCGCTTCTCGCTTTATGCCGTGAAGGCGGCTGCCGTAGCTCCAGGCATCACGTTCATATTTCTTATGTGGCAAGATGAAGGGGGAGACTTTGCTGAAGCCTGCAGGCCGCAGGCCCCTGGGCGCGTGGCAGGGACTGTCAGAACCTGTAAACGAGGTTCCCTTACACGGCACATGTGGCAAGTTGCCCCTGCATCGGCTCACCTGTGCTCTTGCTTTGGAGCACGTGGGTTTGAATGAGCTAGTGTGAGCTCGGGGTCTGGCTTGCGAGTCACTGTGGGATCTGTTTCATCCGCGTTGTGCCCATTGGGAGACCCATGGGTAAGTTTTCAGCTTAGCGGCCGTACTGGATAGCTTTTTAATTGTGGATGGAGGGATCCACATAGCACACGTCCCCAGATCTCAGCCGGAAGATCGGCCTACTTCTAGGTCAGGCCGGGACACGGGTGCCGAGGCCAGGGTGGGTGTGGGTCGGGTGCGATGGGTCCATGAGGCCGCTCCTGCGGCTGGACGGACGGCACAGAGTGCCCTGGGCTTCCAGTAGCGTTACCCCTGCGGCCTTCCCCGCGCACACTCTGCCTGGCACACACGCTCACCCTCAGCCCGTCCCCGGGGACCCCCTGCGGGCCACCCGGCCTCACTGCCCAGGGGCCCCAGCCTGCGGTGCTGGGTTGACGGCCGGGCGGGCTGCCGGCCCCTCCCCCAGCCGTGTGCAGTGTTGCAAGGAGGAAGCCGCGACACAGGGAAGTCCCCGTCGGAAGTAGGAAGGGGGGGGACGGGTGAGTCGCGCGTCAAGTGACGTCCGTCGGGACCCAGCAGAGGTCCTGCCTGCCCCGGGTGGATTCCCCGGGAGGACCCCCCTCGTTTGTATGTACGTCCGGCTTCGGGCCCCCCGTCCGTCGCGGGTGCTCATGCTCCATGTGTCCTCTGGGCTGCGGTGCGGCACCGCGCGCCGGCTGGTCTGAGTGACGTGCTCTCCGCCGGTGAGAGTCTGGAGCGAGCTACGAGGATCCTGAGGCTTGCTGGCTGTCGCGAGCCCAGCGTTTCCGTGTCGTCTTGGTTTTGATGATACAGGTCCCGGGAAAGAGGTACTGGGCCGGCTTCCAGTCCAGCGGCCAGAGCCAGGGCGTGCAGGCGATTCCTCCTTGCACACCCTGGCCTGGCACGCGCTTATGTGGCCCGAGCCTCCGGTGGGTGGTGGTGTGCAGCCAGGGGAAGCCTCCCCCTGCTCTGTCTGGGGAGGGGCCCCGTGGCAGCTGCTGGAGAAGCGCCTGTCCCCAGGCCTGTCGCTCAGGCTGCAGCGTCTTCCCCACGTGTCCCAGCGTCAGCTGGAGGTGGTGACTCTGAAACGGCCAGGGCTTTGCATGATGGGACTCTGAACCTTGCACAGGCTGCAGGCGTGAGCGCCTCTCAGCAGGACTGTCTGTTGTTCCGGAAGGCTGCGGGCCGGCCCCTCGGTGCACACTTGTTTGGGAGCAGAGACGGAAATGCCGTGCACCCAGCGGCACGTCCCCCCGCCCCCCTGCCCTTCCTCTCCCTCTGAGCCTGAGGGGGTGCGTGGCCCGCGATGCCACAGGAATGCGGTACCCAAACGGGGAGTCCCCATGCACCCCCAGTCCCCGTGATTTCAGCCGTGCGTGTCCTCTCTTTGCTTGCACCCTCTGTTCTTTCTGAACAGCGTCGCCTGGCCTGTGCTGTCCACAGACGGAGCAGCCGCTCTCTGTCCCGTTAACCACCTGCTGTGCGGTCCAGCGCCGGTTTTCAGCGGGGATGCACAGTAATTTATGGGGTCTGTGCGCTGGCACTGAGCCTTACTGCCGACCTCCTGTGACTCCACTCCATTTGTCCCTCGAGCCCCACAACCCTGTCCCCAGGACCTGTTCTCTGGGTGCCCGTCTCTGTGCCCCCCCCGATGTCATGGCCCCAGGCCCCCCGCCCAGCCTTTACTGACCCGTGGAAGGAGCAGGCTGACGGCCTCTGTCACCCTCCACCTCAGCCGCCACCCCATATCTCCCTCCACCCTCCCCACCCCTTTGCCCATCACCCACCTGAACCTGCTTGTGGCAGTTCTTACCCAACTGGGCCGACCCGCCGTCTCCCCTGGGCCCTCCTAGGCCATCCCGCTGGCTCCCCAGGGCCAGCCATGCCCTCCCTGGGTTAGGGCCACATCCTGAGATTGCCAGCAGGTTCCTTTCCTGTACAGAATTATTGTTAGGAATTGTCGAGGCTGTGTGTGTGTGTGTTTTTTTTTTAATGTTTATTTATTTTTGAGACAGAGAAGGACAGAGCATGAACGGGGGAGGGTCAGAGAGAGAGGGAGACACAGAATCCGAAGCAGGCTCCAGGCTCCGAGCTGTCAGCACCGAGCCCGATGCGGGGCTTGAACTCACGGTCACGTGAGATCATGATCTGAGCCTAAGTCAGACACTCAACCGACTGAGCCACCCAGGCACCCTGAGGCTGTGTGTTTATTAAGCCACTGTTAGCTGCTTATGTTACTCTTTAGAAGATATTAAGAACATATGTGTAAATGGAAATACAGATAATTCATAACTGGCTGGATGTCTCCTTAAGTATATGTAATTATTTTAGAATTAGGAGAAAAGTTTGCTTTTTTGTAGACAGGAATGAATTATTTGGGGCTTTATATAATGATATTTTTTCATGAACTTTTCCCAAATGAAAAGTTAGGGTTTCCTAAAGGAAAATTAAGGTAGCTGATTTATTCCTTCGATGTTATGAAATATAATTATTAAGTGGTATGAAAACTTTCTTCATTTTCAATTTTTTAAAAAGCTTATATATTTATTTTGAGAGGGAAAGAGAGGGCACAAGCAGGGGAGGGGCAGAGAGGGAAGGAGAGAGAGAATCCCAAGCAGGCTCCACACGGTCAGCACGGAGCCCGATGCGGGGCTCGAACCCACAAACGTGAGATCATGACCTGACTGAAATGAAGAGTCGGACGCTTGACCGACTGAGCCCCCCAGGCGCCCCGGATTCGGTTTTTAAAGGTGGGACGCTTCACGGTAGTGGAGGGGAACCTAAAGATCGACTGCGTTTATTTTCTTTCAGGTACAAACAAAGGAGCAGGTGCAGGCCCGTTTTCAGGCTCCCCACAGCTGGCCCAACAGAGATCACCAGCCTGTCCGCCGTGAACGACTTTTATTCCTGTATCCTGCCTCCGCTCTTGGCGTGTTCACATCCTGAGCGCCATCCTCCCGACAGGCGGCTGCTGAGGGTCCCGGCTCCAGCCCGAGGCTGCGGGGGCCCGTGGCTTCTGCACTGACTGTGTGTAGTGGTTCGTCGGCGTGGCGAAAGGGGCTTCAGAGGAAAATTAGCAGCGGAATAATACGCGGTAGTTTGGCACTTTTTAAAAATGAGCCGGTACACCTGCTGTAGACACCCTTTGATTACTTGGGGTTTGCCCCATCTCTGCGGAGGCAGGCGAGAGTTACAGCATTAACTGTCGAATGTGAAATTGAGGCCGAAAGTTTATTTTATTTTTTATTGTTTATTCACTTTTGAGAGACAGAGTATGAGTGGGGGAGGGGCAGAGAGAGAGGGAGACACAGAATCCAAAGCAGCTCCAGGCTCTGAGCCGTCAGCACAGAGCCCGACGCGGGGCTCGAACTCACGAACCGCGAGATCGTGACCTGAGCTCAAGTCGATGCTTAACCGGCTGAGCCACCCAGGAACTCCTGTTTTTTGAGTTTTTATAGCTAGCATCATCCCTTTTAATTAAAAAGCATTGATTTTGATTTATTTAGAAGGAGAGCTCTGACCTTTAGAAATTCTTAGAAAATTTTCATTTATTCAAAGGTCTAAGTTACATTCTTCTGAATGTAATGGGCGGTGGGGGGGGGGGGGAGATGGGGGAGGGGGGGCAGGGCTGTGACCACGTCTCTGTGGAGCTTCTCAAAGTCACAGCCAGTCACCCGCTGTGTCTCCTGGTGTCTCCAGAGGTGGTACCGGAACGAATAGGCCTGTTCACTCCCCGAGGTGGGTTATTGAGAGGAGTTCCCTAACTGTCACGCAGACCTGGTGCTCACCGCGGGCCGGGACAAGACCGTGGAGGTGTTCGACCTCAATGCGGGCCGCAGTGCAGCCGTGATAGCGGAAGCCCATTCACGGCCTGTGCACCAAATCTGTCAGAATAAGGTGAGTTTTGACGGTATGCGTCGTGTGCCGAGTGTTGCGTTCACAGTATCTAACGGGTACAAAGTTTGGTGCAGTTTTGTACCAGTTTGCTGTGAAACTCAATGCTCGTTTTTAATCATTACATTTTCCGAGCCTTGACGTTTGACCTTAGAAGATATTTTACTATCATGTTGAACGTGAATTTTTGTACTTCTGTCTTTATTTTATGGGCCCATTTTTCAACTTTACTGTAATACATTACCTCTTAAAACTTGATGGAGAGTTTGGGTGTTTCAGGCACTCACAGGGTTGAGTGATGGTCACATAGGTCCTGCAGCGACGTGAAGCAGCCTTCAGGGGCCAGTAGTTTCTCTTTTTAGGACGCAGCTACTCTGTGTTAGAGACGTAGCTTAGAACTACCTACAGCTGAGGGCTGCAGACCTGAGATTGGAGGAGGTGCCGTGTTGATGAATTCATTGTCTCATAGTTTAGTTTAAAAGACACTTTGCTACCCAAAAGTACATCTAAGAGATTTATGAGAAAAACTTTTGTTTTTAAAGCTCATCTACAATTTTGATTTTTGATATATTTTGAATGACGTTCCAAATGAAGGGTTTAATTTATAATGCCTTCTGAAATATGCATTATGATTTCAAGAGTATTATTGCTTAAAAATTTTTTTTTTTAGTGTTAGCATTTATTTTTGAGAAAGAGAGAGAGAGAGAGAGCAAGTGCACAAGCCGGGGAGGGGCAGAGAGAGAGAGGGAGACATAGAATCCGAAGCAGGCACCAGGCTCTGGGCTGTCAGCACAGAACCTGATACGGGGCTCGAACCCACAAACCGTGAGATCACGACCTGAGCCGAAGTCGGATGCTTAACTGACTGAACCACCCAGGCGTCTTAAGAGTGTTATTGTCTTTAAGTGAAGTCTTACTGGATTGGTTAAAAAGTCTCTGTTATCTATAATTTCAACACACTATTCCAGGTTTCCTTTAAATTTCTGTTTAATGGGGCAGGTGTGGTCTGATACTCTGCAAAGTTTTGTAGCTGGTTTGCCTGGGAAAGGGCACCAATTCTGGAGTGCGGACTTGCACCCTCCTGAGGCAGACGCTGTCCTTCTGGATAAACGGGTGCGGGAGCTATTGGGTCCAGAGTCAGACTTTGTCCACGTGTAGGCAGACCTGTGGCTCCTGGGGGTGGTCCCCGAGAGCTGTCAGTCTTCATGGCTCCGTAGGTGTGGCCGAGGGGTGTCAGTGAGCCTGGGTCAAAGTCAGAGTGTTGGGATGGGGACAGGGAGATGCCAGGGGAGGGTGGCAGACCTGAGAGATGTGACATTGTCACTTGCTCCCATTTTGTGGGCATCCTTGGTCTTGCAGGGAGGCCCTTTGAAGGCTCAGACGGGCATCTCATCTCCAAGGTCTTTGCAACACTGCGCCCTTGGAGGTTAATCATTTTGTACATTTCGCATTTTGGCAGGAGAAGGTTTTTCCCATTTGCAGACACCATGGGTAGAAAACACCAGCCTGAAGAAAGGTGTTGAGGAGAGGAGTAGTATTTATGTACTTCTTCCTGTATTTGTACAGACTCTTATGTAAAAACAGAACAAAGACATTTTAAACCCTGGGCGGTAGGTCTCCCAGATGAATGAAGCAATTCTTTTGAAGAATTTTGTAACATTTTATGAGGTTACTAAAATAGCAGACTTTAAAAACATACGGCATGTGAGTCATAGCAGCTCTGTGTGGAACGATATCCCGTGTCTTCTGGGAAGGCTGTGAGGGAAGGGGGTCAGCTCGTTAATGGCAGGAGTGGGCAGGACCACCTTGTCATCATGGATCTTTTGTTGCTAATTTCACAGTAAGATCTGTCAAGATTGGGTTTAAGATTGATTATTAAACCTTACGAATTTCTGGACCTTTAAATGAATTTGATAATTGAGCCACATTTAAAATGATTGTTAACCTAATATCTGTCTTATTTTTAAGGCATTATGATATATTTATTTTAATTTTATTTTTTTTAATGTTTATTTTCGAGAGAGAGAGAGACAGAGTACGAGTGGGAGAGGGGCAGAGAGAGAGAGAGAGAGAGAGAGGGAGGGAGACAGAGAATCGGAAGCAGGATCCAGGCTCTGAGCTGTCAGCACAGAGCCCGATGTGGGGCTCGAACCCACGAATTGTGAGATCATGACCTGAGCCGAAGTCAGATGCTTATCCAACTGAGCCACTCAGGCGCCCCAATGATTTCTTTTAAATTCGGGTGTAACTCAGGTGTTGATAGGCGACGTTTTGATGTCAAATTTTGGAGGATAATTGTGACTTGTTGAAGTTGTTGAGTGGAACTTTCTGGCAAAGGCCTTGGACTTTCAGTGCAGACGGTCACCTTTGTGGCACCCAGAACAATCCTCTTGCTTAGAATCTGCTCACTCAGGACTTGCCAATTTGAATCACAGCTAACTGTTAACCAGCAGAAGCAGTTCCTTATTTAGGAAATGACACACAAATGCAGGGGGCAGTGGGCTTCTTAAACAGACCCACCAGCACGTAGGTTTTGGGGTTAAGTTTTGACAAATAGCCTTGAAAAATGTTTAAGGTATTATTCTCTAAATGCAATCTATAAAATTTATCTAGATATAAAAATTTCCAACATTCATGTCTCTCTCTTGAAATGTTATAAAGTTAGATATTTGGTCAGTTTTTCTAGAATTTCTGTGGGTCCTTAGTTAATACAATAGGTGAGAATTGACTAATTTTACCCAATATTTCCATTCTTGAGTTAGAATGTTTCAGTAAGATACATGTGAATTTCATGTGTGATGTTCTTTTATGTTGTAATTGTTGCATTTCAAATATTTCTCACCATTTCTCACACTTGTTACTTTTTGTCTCTGATATGAATTAATAGAAAAAGATTTTTTCACTTAATTTTTGAGCTTATTCCACATGACTCTTTATTAGAGGAAGTCGTTTCAGAGCCAGTCACCCCACCACCAGCACCGTCACCGCCGTCGTCACTGATGGCGTTTTGGGGTGATGGGGGGTTCGTAGCCGATGGCCAGGAAAGAGAGACAGGCCCTGCTGTCACCACTGTCATCATCACTATCACAGTATCATTTTTTGCTTATGGAAAGTGGTTTCTGAACATTTCCCTTGTGAGGCTCTATTTTCTTTTTCTTTTACTTGTTCTGTTCTTTATTTCTTTCTGGGGTTTATCAGAGAGCCATGAAGACTTCACCTACATGAAACTTGTGTATCAGAGCTCAGTCTGATATTTTTTTTTCCATCTGGCTCCAAATTTGTTTTTAAATGGTTTCAGCTGATTACATTGGAAGTGCAAGATACAATTTTGGGCTTTTAAATACTTTTTACTTATAAAAAATAAAGCCCTAGCTTTAAAATAATGGTAAAGACAGTTTTTCTTAAACGTAACCGATTTTTCTCATAGGAGATGAGAGATGTGACTGCAGTGATGGGGGCAGGTTTTGTGTCCCTGGAGACTAGAGACGGCTGCGTTTGCCTGGGACTGTGTGGTGTCTCACATTGTCAGGTAGAAGTCGATTCTATGAGGGGTTTGAGGCTACAGAGAATAGAGAGGTTGCCCGCGTCCATGCAGTTGTGAGTCTGGGCTGAAAGCCGGGCTCCTGTAGATGGACTCCTGCACGTGAGCCGTGGACGTGGGCCGATGTGCAGTGTCCCTGCGAGTGTGCCCCGTGCTGTGTGTCGCGGAGGCCGTGCGTGAGGGAGTGACTTCCGAGAGAATCTGCACGCAGACTCCGCTGCTCTCCTGCGTCATCCCATCTGGTGGCCTCAGGTGTTGGCGTGGACCTCCCGGTCTCAGGCTGGGCCCAGGCCCTTTCGTTGTTCCGTAGGCGGCTTCTGTGGGACGCCTTGAGGCCCGGTGACTTTTGGCTCTGTAGGGGGCACTCGCCAGGACAGGAGGCAAATCCCAGACGTTTCCCTGTTGCGCACGTAGAGGTGCACATGCCGTAGCTGGTGTGTGCTGAGCTGCCCCACGTCCGCACGTCACGTTCTTAGCAGGCGTGAACTCAGCCCTTCCGGGACCCTGACTCCTAGGCGTGGAAACGGAGACCCGCAGCCCGGTTCCAGAGACGCACCGGCACCGAGTGTGCCCCCGGCAGGCCGTCTGGCCGCAGAGCTCGTGGCGCAAAGCCCCGCGGGAGGCCGTTGTCTGGGAGCCTCCCTGCTGGCTTCTCTGCATCCAGGCTCGGGGCTCCCGCCACCCCGATGAGGAGCCTCATGAGCACAGTGGTGATGCTGTCACTCCACACGTGCAGCACTTACCACTGCGGGGTCTTGGGGGGTGGCCGAGACCAGACGCCCCGGCACCTGCCCCTCTGTCCCCAGCACGCCTGTGGCCTGGACTGTATGAGGGCTTGCATGCACGCATGTGTATATGTAGGTGTGTGAGCACCTGTGTGTCCGTGTCCGTGTGTCTGTATGTGTGCGTGTGTGTACGTGTCTGTCTTAACCTATTAACTCATTCGTTTAATGTTTATTTGTTAATTTTTGAGGGGGGGAGGGAGGGGCAGAGAGAGAGGGAGACAGAATCCCAAGCGGACTCCACACTGCCAGCACAGAGCCTGATGCGGAGCTTGATCTCGCGAACCCTGGGATCGCGACCTGAGCCCAAATCAAGAGTCAGATGCTCAACTGACGGAGCCACCCAGGCGCCCTCAACTAATTCACGTACACGCGTCTCTGAGCAAGTCTGCACCTGGCCTGTGCTGAGCGCTGGGACATGTGCGTGAAGGGGAGAGCGGTGGCCTCACACTTGAGGACTTTGTATCCTTACAAAAGAAGTGGGTTCACACGACGTCGGATACCCTGTGCCAAGCCTCCTCTGGGGCTCCTCTCCGAGGAGGTGATGTGGGCAGCGGGCACGTGAGGTGGGTGAGGGGCCAGGTATGTATCGGGAGGGCAGCGTTCAGGGAACGGGCACCACTCACGCTCCAGCCCATGTGGTGGTGAAGCCAAGAGTGGGCGTCGGGCTGCAGAACCTCTGACTGGGGGCAGGCTTGTTGGCCCTGGTCAGAATCTGGGTTTATTTATTTTATGTATTTTAATTTTTTTTAACTTTCTATAATTATTTTTTATAATTTACATCCAAGTTGCACATTGTGCAACATGATTTCAGCAGTAGATTCCTTAAGCCCCTGACCCGTTTAGCCCATACCCACTCCCAGACCCCTCCGGCAACCCTCTGTTCTCTGTATTTAAGAGTCTCTTGTGTTTTGTCCCCCTCCCCGTTTTTATATTATTTTTGCTTCCCTTCCCTTATGTTCATCTGTTTGGATCTTAAAGTCCTCATGTGAGTGAAGTCGTATGATATTTGTCTTTCTCTGACTAATTTCACTTAGCATAATACTCTCCAGTTCCATCCATGTAGTTGCAAATGGCAAGATTTCATTTTTTTTTTGATTGCTGAGTAATACTCCACTGTATGTATGAACCACATCTTCTTTATCCATTCATCCATCAATGGACATTTGGGTTCTCTCCATACTTTGGCTATCGTTGATAGTGCTGCTATAAACACTGGGGTGCATATGCCCCTTCAAAATGGCACACCTGTATCCTGTGGATAAATGCCTAGTAGTGCCATTGCTGGCTCGTAGGGTAGTTCTATTTTTAATTTTTTGAGGAACCTCCACACTGTTTTCCAGAGTGGCTGCACCAGCTTGCATTCCCACCAGCACTGCAAGAGATCCTCTTTTTCCGCATCCTCACCAACATTTGTTGTTGCCTGAATTGTTAATGTTAGCCATTCTGACAGGGGTAAGGTGGTATCTCATGGTGGTTTTGATTTGTATTTTCCTAATGATGAGTGATGTTGAGCATTTTTTGTGTTGGTTAGCCATCTGGATATTTTCTTTGGAGAAGTGTCTATTCATGTCTGTTGCCCATTTCTTCACTGGATTATTTGTTTTTTGGGCGTTGAGTTTGGTTAAGTTCTCTATAGATTTTGGGTACTAACCCTTTATCTGATATGTTGTTTGCAAGTATCTTCTCCCCTTCTGTTGGTTGCCTTTTAGTTTTGTTGATTGTTCCCTTCAGCGTGCAGAAGCTTTTTATCTTGATGAGGTCCCAATAGTTCATTTTTGCTTTTGTTTCCCTTGCCTCCAGATATGTGTTGAGTAAGAAGTTGCTATGGCCGAGGTGAAAGAGGTTTTTGCCTGCTTTCTTCTCTAGGATTTTGATGGCTTCCTGTCTTACGTTTAGGTCTTTTATCCATGTTGAGTTTCTTTTTGTGTCTGGTGTAAGAAAGTGGTCCAGGTTCATTCTTCTGCCTGTCGCTGTCCAGTTTTCCCAGTACCATTTGCTGAAGAGACTGTCTTTATTCCGTTGGATACTCTTTCCTGCTTTGTCAAAGATTAGTTGGCCATATGTGTGTGGGTCCATTTCTGGGTTCTCTATTCTGTTTCACTGCTCTGAGTGTCTGTTCTTGTGCCAGTACCATACTGTCTTGATGATGACAGCTTTGTAATACAGCTTGAAGTCTGGAATTGTGATGCCTCCAGCTTTGGTTTTCTTTTTCAAGATTGCTTTGGCTACTTGGGGTCTTTTCTGGTTCCATAGACATTTTAGGATTGTTTGTTCTAGCTCTGTGAAGAATGCCAGTGTTATTTTGATAGGTATTGCCTTGAATATGTAGATTGCTTTGGGGAGTATCGACATTTTAACAATATTTGTTCTTCCTATCTAGGAGCATGGAATCTTTTAACGTTTTTTTGTGTCTTCTTCAATTTTATTCATAAGCTTTCTGTAGTTTTCAGTGTATAGATTTTTCACCTCTTTGGTTAGATTTATTCCTAGATATTTTATGGTTTTTGGTGCAGTTGTAAATGGGATCGATTCCTTGATTTCTCTTTCTGTTGCCTCATTGATGGTGTATGGGAGTGCAACCGATTTCTGTACGTTGATTTTATATCCTGCACCTTTGCTGAATTCGTGGATCAGTTCTAGCAGTTTTTTGGTGGAATCCTGGGTTTTCCATAGAGAGTGTCATGTCATGTATGAAGAGTGAAAGTTTGACCTCCTCCTGGCTGATTTGGATGCCTTTTATTTCTTTGTGTTGTCTGATTATTGAGGCACAGACTTCCAATACCATGCTGAACAATAGTGGCGAGAGTGGACATCCCTGTTGTGTTCCTGACCTTAGGGGGAAAGCTCTCAGTTTTTCCCCGTTGAGGATGATATTGGCAGTGGGTCGTTCATATACGGTTTCTATGATCTTGATGTATGATTCTTCTATCCCTACTTTGAGTGTTTTTATTAAGAAAGGATGCTGTATTTTGTCAAATGCTTTGTCTGCATCTATTGAGGTCATGTGGTTCTTGTCCTTTCTTTTATTGATGTGATGTATCACAATGATTGTTTTGTGGATATTGAACCAGCCCAGTATCCCAGGTATAAATCCCACTTGGTCGTGGTGAATAGTTTTTTTTTTAATGTATTGTGGGATCTGGTTGGCTAGTATCTTGTTGAGGATTTTTGCATCCATGTTCATCAGGGAAATTGGTCTATAGTTCTCCTTTTTAGTGGGGTCTTTGTCTGGTTTTAGTATCAAGGTAATGCTAGCTTCACAGAGTTTGGAAGTTTTCCTTCCATTTCTATTTTTTGGAACAGCTTCAAGAGAACAGGTGTTAACTTTTCTTTAAATGTTTGGTAGAATTCCCCTGGAAAGCCATCTGGCCCCGGACTCTTGCTTTTTGGGAGATTTTTGATTACTAATTTGATTTCTTTACTGGTTATGGGTCTGTTCACGTTTCTATAACTTCCTGTTTCAGTTTTGGTCATTTATGTGTTCCTAGGAACTTGTCCATTCCTTCCAGATTGCCCATTTTATTGGAGTATAATTGCTTGTAATATTCTCTTATTATTGTTTATATTTCTGCTGTGTTGGTTGTGATCTCTCCTATTTCATTCTTGATTTTATTTATTTGGGTCCTTTCCTTTTTCTTTTTGATCAAACTAGCTAGGGGTTTATCAATTTTGTGAATTCTTTCAAAGAACCAGCTTCTGGTTTCATTGATCTGTTCTGTTTATTTTGGTTTCGATAGCGTTGATTTCTGCTCTAATCTTTATTATTTCCTTCCTTCTGCTGTGTTTGGGTTTTATTTGTTGTTCTTTTTCCAGCTCTTTAAGGTGTAAGGTTAAGTTGTGTATCTGTGACCTTTCTTCTTCTTTAGGAAGGCCTGGATTGCTATATACTTCCCTCTTATGACCACCTTTGCTGCGTCCCAGAGGTTTTGGGCTGCGGTGTTATCATTTTCATTGGCTTCCATGTACTTTTTAATTTCCTCTTTAACTTCTTGGTTAGCCCATTCATTCTTTAGCAGGATGGTCTTTAATCTCTAAGTATTTGTTATCTTTCCATATTTTTTCTTGTGGTTGATTTTGAGTTTCATAGCCTTGTGGTCTGAAAATATGCACGGTGTGATCTCAAGCTTTTTGTACTTATTGAGGGCTGATTTGTGTCCCAGTATGTGATGTATTCTGGAGAGTGTTCTATGTGCACTGGAGAAGAGTGTATATTTCACTGCTTTAGGATGAAATGTTCTGAATATATCTGTTAAGTACATCTGGTCCAGTGTGTCATTCAAAACCATCGTTTCCTTGTTGATTTTATGTTTAGATGATCTGTCTATTGTTGTAATTGGGGTGTTGAAGTCTCCTACTATTATGGTATTATTATCAGTGAGTTTCTTTATGTTTTTGATTAATTGATTTACATATTTGGGTGCTCCACATTTGGAGGCTAAATGTTTACAATTGTTAGGTCTTCTTGGTGGATAGACCCCTTAATTATGATATAATGCCCTTCTTCATCTCTTGTTAGAGTCTTTATTTTAAAGTCTAGACTGTCTGATACGAGTATGGATACTCCGGCTTTCTTTTGGCAATCATTACCATGATAGATGGTTCTTCATCCCCTTGCTTTCAATTTGAAGGTGTCTTTAGGTCTAAAGTGGGTCCCCTGTAAACAGTATATAGATGGATCCTGTTTTCTTATCCATTCTGTTACCCTATGTCTTTTGATTGGATCATTGAGTCCATTGACGTTTAGAGTGAGTACTGAAAGATATGAATTTATTGCCATTATGATGCTTGTGGAGTTGGAGTTTCTGGTGGTGTTCTCTGGTCCTTTCTAGTCTTTGCTGATTTTGGTCTGTTTTTGTTATTGTTTTTGTTTTTTTTTAACGTCTTTTCTCCCCTCAGAGAGTCCCCCTTAAAATTTCTTTCAGGGCTGGTTTAGTGGTCATGAACTCCTTTAATTTTTGTTTGGGAAACTTCTATTCTCAATGACAGCCTTCCTGGATAAGTAATTTTTGGCTGCATATATTTCTGCTCCTGGGGATTCGCCCTTCCCACCAGAGCACTGCCAGGTATGGAGCTGTGGAATTCAAGACTCTGCACTGCCCCTGTTGATAGAGTCTTAGTGGAATTTAAACCCTCTCCTTTCTCCTTTCTCCCATTTTAGTTCAGTCCCTCGCGTACTCTTTGCTTCTCTCCAGCAGATTTCTGGAGGGTGGATGCTATCCCGTACCCTCCCCGTCTCCGTCCTGTCTCCACAAGCAAAAACAGCTCCTTGCCCCCCCTCCCGCGGCTTCCCTCTCCCGCAGCTGGCCTCCCCGCGCCGCGTACCTGGTGAGTTCTGTGGTTCAGGTTGCGCGCATCGTTTTCTAGGCGTGCAGGATGGTTTAGTGTTGACCTGGCTGTATTTCAGGGATGAGAGATGCAAAAAAAACCCCCCATGCTGCTCCGCCCTCTCGGCCCGCCCCCAGAATCTGGGTTTATGGGGCAGGTACCTGGCAACCGCGGCGAAGGTGGGGCAAGAAGGGGAGCGGCCTCGCTGATTCTTGCGCCCGGGTGCGTGAGCGGCACGCGCAGACGCGTGATGCGGCCGTAAGGCCCCGCTGCGCTCCGTTGGCCGCTCGGCAGGGGCGACTGGCACCCCGCAGACACGGTTCTGCTCTGTCAGCTGCCGCCGGCCGGCCAGGAGGCAGGCTGGACAGGGAAGGGGGGACGTGCTCGCGGGCAGCAGCTCCGGCCAGTCGGGGCCCCCTTCGGGGCCTCGCTCGGCTCAGGGGTGACGGCGCCGGCTTCTGAGGTCCCCTTCGCCGCCGGTGTTCCTGGCCTCGCAGGTGCGGCCGTGTCCCCGTGTACCGCCTGCTCCTCCGGCCGCGAGCGGCTTCGTGGCGGGGCCTCCGGCCGCGCTCTTTGGCTGGCTCGGCGCTCCCACGGCGGGCTCGGGGGTGGGACCCGGAGAGGCCGGCTACGGCGGTCCAGGTGGGACACGGTGGCCTCCCGCTGGCAGCGCTCCGTGGCTCAGCCTGGCTTCAGGGAGTGGGCTCAGGCTGGCGGCCGTGTCCTGATGGACTCCCGGGTCTCCGTGACAGTGTCTGCGTTTAGGTGGCACCCAGACGGAGGGCTGGGAATCTTCGCCCCAGAGACATCCGGGAAGACCGTGTGGCCGCCGGCAGCCGGCGCGGAACCTTGTGAGGATCCGGCCTCCCTGCCCCTTGGGTGACAGCGTGACCATTCCGTGTGTTCCTCTCTCATCAAGGCCTCTTTTTGTTACGAGTCACGGTGCACGTGCTTTAGGAAACGGCGTCAAGTTTCTTCCCCGTTGAGTAGCAGCGTGTGCAGTGACCGAGTGTTCCCCAAACTGACATGGTCTTTCAGTGACTGTGATATTTTGGGGACCATTGTGGTGTGCTCTTGGATGAGAGGTGGGAGGGAAAATAGTCCTGAGGTTTCCAGTGGGAACACAACTGGTTTTACTTCCTGAGAATAACCTTCTGAATGGTGTATGATGGGAGGGGAGTGGGATGTAAGGCCCCAGAGGCTCCCAGTGTTTTAGTAGCTTGTTTTCTTAACCTTCTGTCGAATTTTTGTTCAGTTACACCACATACATCAAAGTGTTCCAACTAGCTGCAGCCATATGGGAGCTGCTACCCAGGAATTGTCACGGAACAAGTCCCAATTTAGGAGAAGCACAAATGCTAAGTGGCCCAAATGTCGTGTTTCCAGGAAAGTGTAAAATAGATCTTTGCTAATTTCTTTTAAGCTTAGGACCCGCAGAGCTACATGCGTCACACATCAGTAATGCCCTTTTGCAAGCATCCCAGTGCACGGTCCCAAGAATTGCCCCTGCGGTCGCTGGACAAGTTTATCACATTAAGAAGAGTATCATATGCATCAAAAAGCGAGGGCCACAGTTTCCTCTGTTTAAATTGTGTTACGTCATTGAGTAGCTTATTTTTACAATGAAAACACATAAATCTTTTATGGCTTATTGATCACTTTAAAAATCATAGCTAGTGCTTTTTTTTCATATATATATCAAACACTTGACTATTACTTTTGTTTCTGTGCCTGCATTAGATATATGCATTTTTGTGATGTAAATACATAACGCTAGACAGCTAATTTGAATTGGAAAATTAAATATGTAAAGCTTTAACTAGTTTTCTAACGAAAACATATTATCACACAGAAAACTTTAGTTTCTCAGAAATAATGGTCACTAGGGGTTCCTGGGTGGCTCAGTCGGTTAAGTAGCTGACTTCAGCTCAGGTCATGATCTTGTGGCCCTTGAGTTCGAGCCCCGTGTTGGGTTCTGTGCTGTCGTGACAGCTCAGAGCCTGGAGCCTGCTTTGGATTCTGTGTCTCCCTCTTTCTCTGCCCCTCTTCTGTTCACACTCTCTCTCTCTCTGTCTCTCTCTCAAAAAATAAATAAACGTTGAAAAAAATTAAGAAGTAATGGTCACTAAAATCCATATAATTGCCTTAAAATATATTGCTTTATCTTTAGATCTTGTAGTTTTATTTTTTTTAAAGAAATGAAATGGTTATGGATAGACAGTTCTGCTCTTTCTGTCTCCTCCTTTGATAACCACAACTGAATTTGGTGTGGATCTTTCGCAAGTATGTGTTCAGAAATATGTCCTGTGTTGTGTGGTACTTTGTTCTCTTACATACTAGCAGCAAAGTACCTATTTCTGCTGCCTGGTTTTAATTCCCATTATAGGTATGAATTTCATCCATTTCTATGAATTTATGGTGTACACATTTAAGCCTACAAATTTCCCCTCAATACTGCGTAAGCTGCAGTTTCCAGGTTTTAGCATGTGGTATTTATTATTTAGCAATAAATATTTTCTAATGTCCATTATGATTTTTTTAACCTAGGCTTTATTTAGATGTGCTTTTAGATTTCCACATGTATAAGCTTGTTTTCAGGAACCTTCTTGTTACTGATTTCTAATTTTATGGCATTGTATTCAGAGCACACGCTCTATGTAACAGAGTCTCTTCTGTCTGGTAAGATTTTTGTACTTACTGAGAATCTGACTCTCTGGTTGGTTTTTATAGGTGTGTGTGTGTGTGTGGAACGAATAAGCCCTTGGAACATGTTTGCATAGATATCTGTTGGCCCAACATTATTAATTATATTCAAATTATTCCAAGATTTACTAATTTTTTTGTACTCTTGGTTTTTTTTTTAAGTAGAGAAATGTAGTTAAGATCTTTGTCTCTCTGACTGTAATCGTGTCACTTTCTTCTTATAATTCTATTAATTTTGGGTTTATGTATTTACAGGCTATATTATTGGGTATGTTTACGTCAGACTTCTTATATTTTATAGTATTTATAGGCTGTTTTTAATTAGGTCTTTTTTGCCTTACATCTATTTCTTCTAGTACTTATGCAATCCATCTTGCCTTCTTTTATTTAATACATGCGGTTTTTCTCCTACCTTTCACATTCAGCCTTTAAAAATAATATGTTTTAAGTGTTTTTCTTGAAGTCCAACTAAGAATTTTTTTGTTTACTTGTTTCGTCTGTTTGTGATTACTGTGATTGCTGATACATTTGATCTTATTTTGTGCATTGTCTTCTACGTTAAAGAAAAAAAACCTTCTGCACTGCCTATTTATCATGAATTTTCTTTGCTTCTTCATTTCTTCTTCCTTAGCCTCTATGGGACTGATTGAAAACATTTTTAAGTCTCCTTTTATCCCTGTGAAAGCTTTCAGTTTTTTACTGGTTGGCTTCGGGAAACTAGCAATGTTGTAAGGTACTTTAAATATACAATCATCTGCCCGTCTGCCTTTCTGTGAAACTACATCTGTGTTTTATTCTTCTCATACTCAGTGCCTTGCAAAGTGCCCACTGTTTAGTAGATGATCCCTGAATGTTGCTGGATGTCTGTTGAATTGTCGGGATGTTATGAGTGACCTTGTGCCGGCTCGTGGACCGCTAATCCACATTGAGATTAGGAGCTGGATGGCCGTGAGTGGATTCCTGATTCCTCTGTCTCGTGTTTGTCACCTGAAGTGGTATAAAATAGTTTACGTCTCACAAGTTTGTTAAGAGGATGAAATGTTCAGTGTTTAGAATGCTGTCTGGTACAGAGTTAAGACTCTCTTCTATGTATTAGTTTATTATTGTTATGGATTTATGTAAACCTTCGTTTCCTGTTTGTAACTGAAGAATAACTTCTACATATGTCAAGATAAAAGCTTTCAGGTATACTTCATTAAATTTTGGATCGTTTGGATACTCTTGACATGGAAGGGAGAGGGAAATTGTTATGAACCGTAATATATTTAATGTTTGAGGCCAAAAATTGTTCTGTGGGTGGGGTGCGCTCCATTCCATGAGACATTTTAAGTCGCTAGAGTGTGAGGAGGGGTGACGATCAGATCAGAGGCAGGTCCTCAAAGGGACCCCGCCCAGTGACCTGGGCTGGATTTCACACAAGTCCGTGCACGGACAGCTGCATGGGGGTCTTAGGATTTTATGGTCGGCAGATTAACAACTGACTGCAAACCTCGAATTCCTTAGAAAGGGCATCTCTCGGATCATTTACCGAAGATGGATTGTGATCTGCACTTTAAAGATAAGTTTTGGTGTGTTAATGTGAGAGTCTTTGGATCTCTTATTGTACTTTTATAACTTTCAGGGGCATTTTGCATTTGGAAATCATACACCAATAATTCCCAAGGTCAAAATGTACCATTAGTAATTATCCAGAAGGAAGTTCTTGGAGCCCAATTCCGAAATTGTTATAAATAAGAAAAGAAGCTTTGTGTTAATTTCTTACTGTGGATTAGCGTAATGTTTATTAATTCAGCCTTTAAAGAACGCATCTTGTTTCTTCCCCTTACAATCACAGGGATCGTCATTCACGACCCAACAATATCAGGTTTATAACCTTTTTGCCACCACAGCCATTGGCGATGGGATAAAGCTGTGGGACTTGAGAACCCTGAGGTGAGGCCTTGCGGCTGCGGTATGTGAAAGACGCTTCTTTTTTTTTTTTTTTTTTAATTTTTTTTTTTTTAACTTTTTATTTATTTTTGGGACAGAGAGAGACAGAGCATGAACGGGGGAGGGGCAGAGAGAGAGGGAGACAGGCTCCAGGCTCTGAGCCATCAGCCCAGAGCCCGACGCGGGGCTCGAACTCACGGACTGCGAGATCATGACCTGGCTGAAGTCGGACGCTTAACCAACTGCGCCACCCAGGCGCCCCTAAAGACGCTTCTTTTAAAGCTCCCGAGGCCCTTTGCCTCAGTATCTGTAAACTCAGTTTGATCTCTTTTTCCCAAATGCGACAAGGTTGTGGTGAATCTGTTCACACTGACCAGTCTAAGAAAAGTCTGATTTCTACACGGAACAGGCCACCTAAATTTGGAATGTTAAAATAAGAGGTGCTGGTATTTGCTCTGCTGCGCGTGTGACGTGTGGCCTCTGAGGGTCAGAGATGCACGGGGAGGTCATCAGATGCTCTTAAACCACAACATATACATGCATGTTCCTGTTCTCTAAAAATATACGTGTTTGACCATTGTATTATGGGGCATAATCACTAAATATATAGTGTGTATAACAAAATGTGGCAAGTATCTGTGTGTGTATATGCACACCTGTGGATTCACAAGGACAGAATTAACAGTCTTCGCTCTCCTCTGTAATCGCTAAAAACAATGCAAAAGTCCCTCCGACACGTGGAGGGGACGTTCTGCGAGGCCATCTTGGGCAGGCACTGAAGTTCTGGACCAGGGGCTCTGTGTGACACCGCAGTGCTGCCTGGAGCCCAGCCCCGTGCAGGTGACAAAGGCTTTCTCAGGGCTGCCTGGCGACCCCAGAAAATGCTGGGCATTTTCTCAGTAAAACCAGCATTACAGTAAACAGTAAACAGTTGTGCGTCACACTTCGTGAATAGTTGGTGTGGCCCTTAATCAGCCTTGATAGAATGTTGCGCCTCCCAGAAGTCTTTGAATCACTGATGCAAATGATTTATGACTTTAAAATGTTTTTGTATTTTAAAGACCTAGAATAACCTGCTTGTCACGCATAAGCGTGCTCTCTCACTGCTGATTTGTGCATTGTTGTGTAGGCGAGCCACAAGTCAGTGTCTTTTTCCTCATTTGTGTTAAAATTTAAAAAATCATTTTTTTTCCTGTAGATGTGAGCGCCGTTTTGAAGGACATCCGAACCACGGATACCCATGTGGAATCGCTTTTAGCCCTTGTGGACGCTACGTGGCTTCTGGTGCCGAGGACAGACACGTATGTACTGCTGTGGTGTGTTGGTTGGTCTTCGGTCGTGAGATCCACTCATTCTTGTGGAAACGGTTTAATGTTGTTGCACATTAGGATAAAAAATCTTTGATTTTAAAAAGCTTAATGATCGGCCAGTGTTTGAGACTTTAATAGTATTTTTTTTAAGTTTATTTATTTATTTTGAGAGAGGGAAGAGAGAGCACAAGGGAGGGGCAGAGAGAGAGAGGGAGAGAGAGAATCCCAAGCGGGCTCTGTGCTTGAACTCACGTCCCATGAGATCGTGACCTGAATCGAGATCAAGTCGGACGCTTAACCGATTGACCCACCTGGGTGCCCCATAAGTAATAGTATTTTAATAACAATAATGTAGGAGGTTTGAAAGGCCCTCGTGTGGTATTTTTGGTGAAGCATGATTATTTTACACCCCATTCATTCATTAATTTATTTCTTTATTCATTTATCCATCATTGTACAAGTTGCCTTCCACGTGAAAGGCGTCGCTATGTGTGTATTTTCTGTGACTCACCAGATAACAACGCTAATAAATAAAATACCAGATTAAAGTATTTAACCGGGAGTACTCCTTCCGCTATCTTAGGGAACGAGGTACTTATTTCATTTTTATTTTCCCTCACCTCCCGAAGAAGTGTCTTTGCTTGCAGGGCTTAGGAGGGAAACACGCTCCAGGGAAGGGGAATTCCGGAACGGGCCCCGGTGTAGTTAGCATTTGGCAGCGTCCAGGCTGCCGTCTTCTGTGCTTATTGGCCCCCGCCCCCAGGTTGTGAGGACGGTTCCCCCGGTCTCTCCGTCGCCCCCGTCGGGCCCCAGCGACTGGCCCTGAACTACTGAGCTCTAGGTCCACCCCACCGCCTTGCCCAGCTCTTCATCAACACGAATTTCCTAACTGCCAGCGACTTCCTTTGGGCGTGGCTTGTTCCGTGTGTAGTCTGGAATGTGGCATCAGGGACGCAGTATTGAGGGTGTCGTCTGTCAGGTTATACTTAAGGATTTGGTCGTTGGTGGTACTGGATGTGAGAGACGGACGTATTCCCCTCGGTCAGCCAGGCCGTCAGCCTGTCGTCTGCGGTGGTGTCGCACCCGTGGGACTCACCGTGCCGTGTCGTCTGCGGCCAGTGGCTGCACGGTGACCCAGGGGATCTCCCTGAGCAGCTCGCGGGTCGCCCTCGCCTCAGGTGCCCTCCAGGTAGAGCCGCAGGTCACTCGTGGTCCACATTCCCCCGCGGATGTGGCTGTAGTCCTCCCCACGTCCCCAGAGGGCAGCATTGGGGAGATGAACACCCGTGTTCTCCAACTCACCTGGCGTGTGTTTTGCTGCGCAAAAGCGGCAACGTCCAAGTTTACATGTGGAACAGCTCAGCAGGACACACACCTCCTCCCGCTGATTAGTAATGGGTCATCGATGGACAGAGAGGTCATGTAGCTTCTTCAGCGGACAGGGTCACGGCTGTTCGGGACCACTGTTCGATCTGCGAGAGCATGTGGATCAGAAAGATGCCCTTTCCCTGGGCTTTGCCGCCGGGTTTGCCGATCAGGAGCGGGAGGGGCTCTGAACTCCTGAGCGAACTGCTGTAGCCAGTGGGCAGCTGCAGGTGCTGAAACAAAGTTCCGATGGAGGTATTTTCTGCTTTCAGCTTTTTCTGCCAGAGAACCCTCTTTTTTCTCAAGCTCTTCCTGTAGCTTTTAATATTCTTCACAGTCACATCTTTCCAGTCACTTCTCAGTGGCTCAGAAAGTGGTAGAACACTGACTGTCTGAGAACTGATAGCCAGTTGTGACACTCAGAATGTTTCTGTTGGTTTTCACACTCATCCGGTAAAAATCGTGATCCTCATTTGTCACGTGGACCCACTGACTCCTTTCAAAGTTACTTATCAGCACTGACTTCTCAGGATCAGTGACCCGTTTCACTTTTCCTGCCACAATCCATAGGTACTTGTGGAGCCAACAGGAATGTGCGATTTCTCTCCACTTTGGTTAATCCTGCCCCAGGTTCTTACCTGGTGTCAGATTGCTTCCTGTCACCTCCCTCTGTGGGGACACAGTGTGGAGGAGCACTGAGCAATGTGGAGCAGAGTGCCTGGGCCGCACCCTAGCTGGCCCCCAGCCCCAGCCCGCCCCCCAGCCCGCAGATGCCTTTTCAATATACAGATTTAAGTAATTTGTGAGAAAGCTACAATTTTAATGTTCTGTTCAAGTATTGTCTGAAAAATTTTCTTCAGGGACTCCAATTATATGTAGGTTGAATCTCTTTTGCCCGATGTTTGTATCTTTCATCTTGAATGTTTTAATGATTTTCTTTACTCAGTTATGGATGTATTTATTTTTCTCCCTTATATCCTCTTTTTCCCTTATTGTGCTTTCTGGAGTATCTACTTTCTACTACATTCATTCAAATTTGACCTTCATTTCTGAAAATTTTTTTCTAATGCTTTCCTAACACTTACCAGTTTTCATGTAACATAGTCCTGTGTCTAGTAATTTTATTTCTGAGCTCTTCTGTTTCTACTTGAGCAGTTCTGTTACTATTTGTGTGTTTTCTTTTCTTTTCTTTTTTAAATGTTTATTTAGAGGGCGGGAGAACTTAAGTGGGAGAGGAGGAGAGAGAGAGGAGAAAGAATTCCAAGTAGGCTCTATGCTATCAACTTGACACGGGGCACGGACCCACGAACCATGAGATCGTGACCTGAGCTGAAATCAAGAGTCAGTTTTTTGACTGAGCCACCCAGGTATCCCAAATTTATGTGTTTTCTTGATTTCTGTCAGTTTATTTTCAAATACATTGTTAGTTTTCATCTGCATAGAAAACACATTTTTCTGTGTAGTCTCTTGTGTGTGAGAATTTCTTTGGTTCGTGCTCATCTTTTGTAGAAAGGACTGTCATATCCAGAGTTTGTATCATACGTGCAATAGAAAACGGGACATCTGGGAGAAATAGAGACAGAGTTTCGACAGGCAATTTGGAGCATATTTTGAAGATTCTTGTATGCCACTAAAGATACTTGGTCTGTATTCTCCATGACATTAGAGCACTAGTAGAATATTTTAAGCAGAAAAGTATCATGATCAGCAATAATTTGTAGCCATTAAAATAAGTTTTTTAAAGTCTTCCATTATAATTGAGGATTTTTTTTTCCTTCTTAAGGTTATATTACCTTTGCTTTTTCTATTTTAAAAGTACGTTATCAGGTGCATACAGATTTAGAATTGTGATATTTTCTATATAGATTGGCGTTGTTATCATTATTAAAGTCCCTCATCTCTAGTAATGCTTTAAGCCTTAATGTCTACTTGAGACTTACATATTCTCATGTCACCTTCATTTCCCATCTTTCTATTTTCAGTGTTTCTGTGACTTTATACTCTTAATTTCAATTATTATATTTTCTAGCTGCACTCAGAAATATGGTGATAAAAGAAAATGGTGGTCAAAAATTTCAAGAAAATTCAGTGTGTATCTCGAAATCTGGGATGGTTATGCTTCCAGTGTTGTTTTTGGTTTTCAGAATTGCTTTGAGCAATCTACACATTCAATACAATTCCTTTACAGAATTAGAACAAATAATCCTAAAATTTATACGGAACCACAGAAGACCTTGAATAGCTGTTTTTTTTTAGTGGCAGAGGAAACATCCAAACATGAAATAAAATCATAAAATGAAAGCTCTCTTTGTTTATAAGTACAGCTGACCATTTGAAAACATGGGGGTTAGGGGTACTGACCTCCTGCACAGTTAAAAATTCATATATAACTCTTTCTTTAATGTTCATTTGTTTTTGAGAGAGCATGCATGGGGGAGGGGCAGAGAGAGAGAGAGAGCTAGAAGATCTAAAGCCGGCTCTGCCCTGACAGCAGAGAGCCTGATGTGGGGCTTGAACTCTTGAACCGTGAGATCATGACCTGAGCTGAAGTCGACCCTTAACTGGCTGAGCCACCCAGGCGCCCCCAAAAATTCACATACAACTTTTGCTTCTCCCCAAACTTAATTATCAGTAACCTACTGTTGAGCAGAAGACTTAACATGACACGAACAGTTGCTTAACACATATTTTCTGTGTTATATGTGTTGTGTAATGTATTTTTTAATGTGTTTTTATAATAAAGTCAGCTAGAGAAAAGTCACTAAGATGATCATAAGAGAAAATAGATTTGCAATATTGTAGTTATCAAACCAGTCTGTGTATAAGTGGACTTGCACAGTTTAAACCTATGTTCAAGGATCAACTGTATAATTAAAAATAAAACAATTGGACAGAACTGAGATCAATGTATTGATTATATTAGTGAGTTCAAGTAAAATAAACTCAAGTTTTAAAAGAAAGACACTCAGGGGCGCCTGCCTGGGTGGCTCAGTCGGTTGAGCGCCAGACTTTGGCCCAGGTCATGATCTCACGGTTCGTGGGTTCGAGCCCCGCATCAGGCTCTGTGCTGACAGCTCAGCGCCTGGAACCTCCTTCAGATTCTGTGTCTCCCTCTCTCTCTGTCCCTTCTCAGCTCACACTCTCTCTCAAAAATAAATAAATGTTAAAAAAAAATTAAAAAAAAATAAAGACACTTAGATTGGATCTTATAGATAAGAAGAAAAATCTGAGTTTATGCTGAATACAGGAAATGTTCTAAGCCAAGTGATTCAGAAAGTATATATATAAAAAAAAAGACGAGCAAATGTGTATCAGGCAAGAGAAAATAAAAGTAAAGAAGATTATATGGTCTTGATATTACATATGTCATAATTTAACCCCCCAAAATTAATGAGGCAAAGATACTTTATAATGCCAAAGGATAAAACTCCCAATGAAAATATAACACAATGTCTGTTCATCAATGAAAATAAGCAGAAGAGCAAATTCATAAAGCAGACATAGAAGAAATGAAACAATAAATAGCCAGACACCAATAATGAGGACTTTATCATATCCATCTTAGTCCTCAACAGATCGAAGCACTTCCACAAGCACTGGAATGTTACAGAAAACCTATACCACGGAATCAATAATGCATCATCTTATAGACATGCGTGGACGTAGTCGCACGCCAACAAGGAATGGTACTTTCTTTCCACATGCACATCAAATATGGGGACATTAACCATACATGAAACCATAGAGAAAAGCACAACAAATTAAAATGAGAACAACAATGTCATTTTCTCACCACAGTGCAGTCAACCCATAAATTGGTAATGGGATACAAAGAAAAGTTCCTTCTGTATGGATACAGAATTTCTATTAATGAACTCGTGGTTTAATAACGTAAAGAAAAATGGAATTGTAGGATTTCTTAAAAATAATGATATTTGCAACATGATGTGTCAGTGTCTCTGGGATGCAACTAAACAAATGCGTGGAGCAGGTTTTAAGAAAGGGAACAATAATGAACTAAATATCCATCTAGAAAGCAAGAAAAGGAACCACAAAATAAATGAGCAAGGAATTGAGATAATAAATGAGCAAGGAATAGAGATAAAAGCAGACAGAAGAGAGAAAAAATGAAAGTGTTTATTTTTTAAAAACATGAACTACAAAATAAACTTTAACCCAAATTTCTGAGAAAGAGACAAAGCTTAATATATAATCAATAAGAAATGATGAAGAGGAAAAAGGAAAAGAAACATGGAATAGGGGAACTTATCAAAACCAAGAAACTGCTTTTCATAGTTTATGCAAATAAATATGAAAGCCATATAGAAATGGATAAGTTGCAGGAAATATATCAAAAATTTCCCAAAAAGACAAGTAAGGTAATGGGTTAGTTTTTATAGAAGAAATTTTTTAAAAATCCAAAGAGCTTTTCTACAAAAAATACTAGACCCAGATGATTTCTTAAGGGACTTTACCAAACTTTTTAAAATCCAGTGGTCTCAGATAACTCTAAGATATAAGGAAAGCATCCAGATTATTTTTTTGAAATGAATACAACTTAATGATAACTCAATAAAATTTCAGAAAACTATGTTTTACTTGTAAATATAAATTAAAAAAATCTTGAGTAAGAATAAGCAGAATCTGACCACAAAATCACAATAACTTACCTATGCTCCTGGAAATCAAGGATGGCCCAATAATCAAGGAAGCCATTAACTAATGTAATGAGATTGTGCTGTCCTCTCCATATAAACAGAAAAGCCATTTTAACACAGTTCCCCATTCATTTCATGTAAAACACCCCTTACAAGATAAATGTATAAATACTTCTTTCAAATGATAAAATACTCATCCCTGCCCAAATGAGAAAACAGTAGAAGCAGCCTCGGATCAGGAACAAAGTAAGAACGCCCATTGATTCCATTACTATTTTATAATGTTGGGAGTATTTACCTATAAAATTAGGCAAGATAATGAGAGACATCATAGTTGAAAAGGAACAGTTAAAACTGTCTAGATTCATAGATGATAAGATTGTGTATCTGAAAAACCCAAGAGAATTTATTTAAAAAATGTTTTAATGTTGATTCATTTTTTTTAATATGAAATTTATTGTCAAATTGGTTTCCATACAACACCCAGTGCTCATCCCAACAGGTGCCCTCCTTAGTGCCCATCACCCACCCTCCCCACCCCCCCCTTACCCCTCAGTTTATTCTCAGTTTTTAAGAGTCTCTTATGGTTTGCCTCCCTCCCTCTCTGTAACTTTTTCCCCCCATCCCCTCCCCCATGGTCTTCTGTTAAGTTTCTCAAGATCCACATAGGAGTGAAAACATATGGAATCTGTCCTTCTCTGTATGACTTATTTCACTTAGCATCACACTCTCCAGTTCCATCCACGTTGCTACAAAAGGCCATATTTCATTCTTTCTCATTGCCACGTAGTACTCCATTGTGTATATAAACCACAATTTCTTTATCTATTCGTCAGTTGATGGACATTTAGGCTCTTTTCATAATTTGGCTATTGTTGAAAATGCTGCTATAAACATTGGGGTACAAGTGCCCCTATGCATCAGCACTCCTGTATCCCTTGGGTGAATTCCTAGCAGTGCTCTTTCTGGGTCATAGGGTAGGTCCATTTTTAATTTTTTGAGGAACCTCCACACTCTTTTCCAGAGCGGCTGTACCAGTTTGCATTCCCATTAATAGTGCAACAGGGTTCTGTTTCTCCACATCCTCTCCAGCATCTATAGTCTTCTGATTTGTTCATTTTGGCCACTCTGACTGGCGTGAGGTGATATCTGAGTGTGGTTTTGATTTGTATTTCCCTGATGAGGAGTGACGTTGAGCATCTTTTCATGTGCCTGTTGGCCATCTGGATGTCTTCTTTAGAGAAGTGTCTATTCATGTTTTCTGTCCATTTCTTCACTGGATTATTTGTTTTTCAGGTGTGGAGTTTGGTGAGCTCTTTATAGATTTTGGATACTAGTCCTTTGTCCGATATGTCATTTGCAAATATCTTTTCCCATTCCGTGAGTTGCCTTTTAGTTAGTTTTGTTGATTGTTTCCTTTGCAGTGCAGAAGCTTTTTATTTTTATGAGGTCCCAGAAGTTCATTTTTGCTTTTAATTCCCTTACCTTTGGGATGTGTCAAGTAAGAAATTGCTGTGGCTGAGGTCAGAGAGGTTTTTCATTTTTGAAAGAGAGAGAGAGAGAGAGAGAGAGAGAGAGACAGAGACAGAGAGGAGGGGCAGAGAGAGAGGGAGACACAGAATCCAAAGTAGGCTCCAGGCTCTGAGCTGACAGCACAGAGCCCAACATGGGGCTCGAACTCACAAATCACAAGATCATGACCTGAGCTAAAGTTGGATACTTAACCGACTGAGGCATCCAGGTGCCCCTGGAAAACCCAAGAGAATTAATGGTCATTATAAACAATAAAATAATTCAAGAAATAGTGGGACTTAAATTAATATATGGAATTTAATGTTTTTTACATATAAAAACAAAAACCTGTGAGATGATATATAAGAAAGAGAATGCATTTAGAAGAGCCTTAAGAAGGATAAAATGTTCAGGCATAAACTTAACAAGAACCCTGCAAAACCTCTATGAAGAAAACTTTATTTTTTTCCAGAAATGCAATCTTGAAAAATGCAATGTCTTAACTTTTCTTGAATGGGAAGATTCTGTCTCATAAAGAAGTCAGTTCTCTGTAGGTAATTTGCAAGCTTAACTCTTCTGCAACAAAAATTTCAATAGGTTTTAGGGGCACCTGGGTGGCTCAGTCGGTTGAGCGTCTGACTTCAGCTCAGGTCATTATCTCACAGTCTGTGAGTTTGAGCCCCGCATCGGGCTCTGTGCTGACAGCTCGGAGCCTGGAGCCTGCTGTCGATTCTGTGTCTCCCTCTATTTCCCTGCCTCTCCCTCGCTCAGTCTGCCTCTCTCTCTCTCAAAAATAAATAAAAACATTAAAAAAATTTTAAAAATTCAACAGGTGTTTCTGTAGGTAGACAATCACATTGTAAAATTTCAAAGAACAAACAAGTAGCAATGGTCAAGACACCCTGGGAAAAAAAAGAGCATTATAATGGGGCGGGGGAAACCTTGCTTTAGCAGTTATTCAAACATGTTAGAAAGTCTCTAATTAAAGCAGTGTGGGATTGGTGCACAAATATGAAAACAGGCACATGTTAACTAGCATCAACCACTGAAAATGTTCAGAAACACTGACATTCCAGCATTGCCCTTCATGACCTGTGGCCCCCTCTACCTGCTGTCCCCACTGATGGGAACCAGAGTTCTCTGATGAATAGCTCCTTTCAGGTCTGTGGCAAAAAGTTCACAGATGAGCCAGGGACACCTTGTGCTGAAAACGAAGGAAGGAATTGAGGAGCTATGGGTCATATAATGTGGCTGCAGGAAGCAACATTAAAAGCTATTGACCAAAGAAGGCGTAGTGGAGCATCGAAAGAATAATGACTGTAATTGGTTTGAAAACATTATATATCTAAAAATCTCACGATTTTTAAATAATAATCCAAAAATGAGATAACTAAAAGCAAGACAAAAACAAACATAAACAAAGCCTTATTTTTCCCCATTTGGAGGTACCTAGGGTACCTTACAGAATCATGTCTTTTTAAGGGAAATAATTCAGCTTTTGTCTTGCCTTTCCTGTTTGGACTATATTTCAAGTTAACCCGAAACCCTATTTGAAGAAGAAAAGTTATTTTTGAGAGAAGAATTCCAGACAGGTGGGATGAATGGTAGAATTAGAAAATCACCCTCTTGTGGTTTCAAACAATTCATTTCGGCGAATGTCATCATTAGTGAAACTACCACGTAGAGATTGGTGGTCCCCAGGCAGCGTGACTAGACATTTCTCCAAAGAAGACGCACTGGTGGCCGGCAGGTACAGGAAGTGGTTCTCAGTATCACTCATCACCGGGAAAATGCAGATCAAAACCAGTGAGGTACCATCTCACACCTGTCAGGATGGCCGTCGTCAAAAGACCAGGAGGGAAGGACCAGCGAGCGTGTGGAGAAATTGGAACCCTCGTGCACTGGTGGTGGAATGTCAGCCAGTGCAGCCGCCATGAGAACAGTGTGGAGGTTCCTTGGAAAATTAAAAATAGAATTTCCATAGGATAAGGTAATTCCACTGCTGGGTATTTGTCCAACAGAATTGAAATCATGACCTCAAAGAGAGATTTGCTCTCCCACGTCACTGCAACATTAGTCACTGTAGCTAAGATGGTTCAAGCCACCTAAATGTTTATGGATGGATGAATAAATCTACACAATGGGATGTCATTCAGCCTTAAAAAAAGAAGGAAGTCCTGTCATTTGCAATGACATAGATGAGCCAGAGGACGTTATAGTAGGTGAGATAAGCCGATCACAGGAATTAGGACAAATACTGCCTAACTGCACTTAGATGAAGAATCTGAAACAGTCACACTCATGGAAGCAGCGGGTAGGGTGGCGGTTGCCAGCAGGGAGGGCAGCTGGGAGACGTTGGCCATAGGGCACAGAATTTTCAGTTGTGCAGGACGAAGCGGTCTAGAGCCCTGCTGGAGAACATTGTGCTTGTGTAAGTGTGCCGTATTGTGCGCTTACACATGTGTTAGGTGGACCTCATTACAGTCTCCGAGGGACGTCATGTCACAAGCCAAACCTCCCGACCAACGTTAGCGTCACTCACTGTGCAACAGTTTAGATACTGTACGTTCCTTCTGCCATTTTGAAGTGCACACCCGTTAATATCCACCGTAAAGTATTCTTGTGGAAAAAAGGTAGAGCCTGAACCGAATTGAGTCTTTATGCATAATTTCTGGCTCAGGGCCCATCCACAGGATGCTGGAGCAAGTCGAAAGATGTCACACACAGGCAGGCCGACGAGTTCTGGCTGGAATGTTCTTCTGGACTCGGGCCCCATTTCGTCAACAAGTCTATGGCATGGAAGACAGCGAGGGAGAGAAAGCGTTGCTCCAAGCAGCGGTGCTGGAAAGACGTGACAGCAACGCACAGATCTGCTCTGGGTCCTGCTTACCCAAAACAACTGTGACCAGTGTGACCGGCCAGGACTTCCTTTATTTTAGGTCAGCGTAAAGTGGCAGTGGAGGTGTGTGTGCAATGTCCGTATTTTTAGAGATATTTTCAAAGTACGTGGGATGTTACGTTAGCAGTTGGCTAAAAATACTTCCTACTTATTGAGACACAAAAACTGAAAGGGAAAAAGTAAAGAACAAAGGTATGGCAGTTGAAGCAAGTAGAGCAAAGTCTTAACGATGTTGTGTTTGGTTCTATACGAATGGGCTGGTTGTGCAATCCACCGTACTTTGGTATATATTTGAAACTTTTCGTAATAAAAAGCCAAGCACGGACTTTGGAGATAGGACTAGACACAGAGGACCGGGGTTTTCCATTGTGCGAGCCCCCCTGCTGGAAGGAGGCTGTCGGGTTCTAGAGAGGTGGGCTCTGAGGCCCCGTCTCTGACCCTCGGAGTCTCCCCTGCAGCAGTGCCCCGTGGTGTCCGCCGTGCGGGTAAACAGACGAGCCTCCTAGCTGCACTCCTGGACGCCTGCTTGAATCTCACGACGTGGACAGCTGTGGCTGGACTGCGACGGCTCCCTTCACATGCTGCCGACGCTGAGGGTTGACGTAAGCGGCTCTTTTGCCAGATCCCCCCGCCCCGATGTTTCACATTTTCAAAGAATGAACTACCAGATACTAAGATGACTGGCCATGTAATTGGTCATAGGGCCAAGGACGCTGAGAGAGACCGGCTTGTTATTAGAGACGAAGTCGATGAGGGTTTGCTCAGGATTGTTGAAGCGGCTGCGGCCGCCAGCCAAAGTGTATGAGTCTGTCAGGTGACCAGCGGTCCATCCGTGGCGGCCAGGGACCCCTCGTGGGGCTCCTCGAGGGGAAGGGGCAGGGCCAGGGCGGAGCTCATCACGGCGTCTGCCGGACCTTGATGGAGGTTGCCGAGAGAAGGGGGTCGTGATTCTGCCTCCAAACCTGAGGGACAGCCCCGCCATCAACATCCAGTGTTCACCTGGTGGTGGCCACAGAGCTCCACGTGCCCGAATCAGGGGCTTTCGGACAGACTCTTGGCTTCTGCAGGAGGTGGGCGATGTTTCTGTCTTGATGGGATTTTAAGTAGGGCTCTATATTAAATCTTGAACACTTTGGCCTTCTTAGAAAACTTCACAAGTTTTTTGTGAACTAAAAATTCAGTGATCTAAGACAATATGCACAGTCCCGAGAAACATCCTTTCTGGAAATACTTTAAAAAACAAAGTGAATGTCTGTGATGTGATCGTTGATTCCCCCAGCGACGATATCAACACCATTAAGCTTCAGACACAGAGTGAACTTCTGTGTGCGATCCTTTTGTCCGTTTCTTCTGTGGAGAAAATCCAGGCAAAGGGAAATGAATGACACGTGGTAGGAATAACGTGAGACAGAAAAACGAAAGCAGCTTCACCTTCAAGGATGCGGTTCAGCAGAATTACAAAACATTCATAATCAACTGGTCTAGTTGTGTTTGCAAAACATCATCTTTTTCACTGGTACATTCAGTCCCGGACGGTTTTTGTGAAACATCTTGAACAGCGAAGCGTCTTCCCTGCTTCCCTGGGCCACACCCTCATCCTTTGTGAGAAGACGCTGCCCGTTCTCAGGGCTCATTAGTTTCAGAGTAAGACTGACTTTGTAGGGTTTTATTTTACGTTTCGTCTTTCTGAGTACGTTTTAGCCACGGCTTATTTCCCTTTCATGGGGACAGGTGGCTTCATGAATCGAGTAACTAGTATTACATCTAATCAAAACGTGTTCTGCACACGAGTTGCAGGCCATTCCTGTGTTTTCAGCATCAGACAAGGTGCATCTTGTCCATTTAGGCCGATTGTTGCTGCCGTTTGAAAGGGCAGGTTGTGACGAATGTGCACCTAATAAAATATGTCTGATATTTGTGGCTGCAGACTGTCTTCTCATGGTTCCGGTTTGCCATGACCAGAAAGATTCATTTCATTCAAGAACCTTCTGGTTCTTCTGGGAGAAAAGGTAGGTTTCATTTAAAAGCATTTGCATACAGGAAAGGAGAGGCAGTTTCTTAAATAACCGTGACTGATTCTTCTCTCGCAGGCTCGCGGCGTCATTTATGGGTGTTAGATGTCACGCAAATGCCAGGCGGCATGCAAGGCGGTGTCCCGTATGTGGCGACAAACCTCAGTGTTACGGTCCCCAGAGTGGGGTCCCTGGGCCCGCAGCAGCAGCCTCCTTTGGGAACTGTTGGGAGCACACACGTCAGTGGCTGCTTTTCAAATAAGCACGTTTCCAATAAGAACAGCAGAAAAAAAACCAACAAAAACATGCTTTAAATATTCCCGCTTCAAGATGTATACAATATCTGTTTGTAGACTTTATTTCAGGAGCTGCTGTTCAGCCCATGACAGAATCATTGGGAAGTTGTAAATTTGAAGGGTTCGTCTGTCCATTGAAATAGACTTTTTGTGGAAGAAGGAATCACGTAGATGTCTTGCTTTTTCTGTGACGTGGCATTTCTTTTTTATTACCAGTAGAGTCCACAAACCACTTGTTTGCACATTTTGTTACCTAAAAATTAGAATGGGTCTCTCCTCTCTTATATCACACCGGGATGGTGTCCCGATACCAGATTTGTGTCCCTTAAATGAAGTATTTGATGGCCTCTCTCTCTCTCTCTCTCTAAATACGCATGCATCTGTCAAGCTCTCTCTATACATATCTTTTATATGCATATGGTAATACCATCAGACAGTATTGTATGTTTTTATTTAAAATTTTAAGAACAGCTGTACTATAGAAAAAATTCCAAGTATTTGAATTGCTCGATTCCAAGCTAATTTAGTAGGAAGCAAGGTGTGTGCATGTTTTTGTCTCAAATTTATGGAAAAGGACATAAACATCACTTTTTCACTCCGCTTGGGACTTGCAGGCAGGGCTGAACCGTGGAGGCATCAGGGGCTGTGGGTCCACTGAGACAATAAAGGTCCGAGAGGCAAGGAGGAGAGAGGCTGAGTCACCGAGTCGGGTCTCCGGCTCAGGCGGCGCTGGCCTGTCAGGTGACCGGCTGCTGCGGAGTCACTCGGCCGAGGGGTGCGCTTCTGCTGTGTGCGACTCACGTGGACCGTTGGCCCTTTCATCATGGAGCCCCGTCTGTCTGTCTGTCTTGCAGGCGTACGTGTATGAAATGGGCTCGAGCACGTTTTCTCACAGACTGGCCGGACACACGGACACCGTCGCTGGCGTGGCCTTCAGCCCGTCAGCCCCCCAGGTACGGCCTGCTCGTGTGGGCGGGCGCGTCTACTCCTGACGCGGCTTCCGGCGTGTTTCCTGCGTTGGCCTGTGTTTGGTGAAACCCTGGAACGCTGCAGGTGACACGGCAGTGTTCGTCATGTGCAGGGAGACAGACGTGGGGACCAGACCTTTGCTGGGGGAGAAAGGGAAGCGCAGGGCGTGTTCTTCCGCGTGGCAGCCTGTGTCATCCCGTTCGCCTGCTGGGAGCCGAGCTGCGGGGAACGCGGGCGGGCCGAGTCCCAGGGCAGGTGAGAAAACGGTTTTGGAATTTCTCATAAAAAGAATTGGGAGCAGGAGGAGGACCACAGCATTTAAAGAGATTGGCCTAACTAGGAGGAGACATGAAAACAAAATTACATCAGCTTCACGTCAATCACACGGAAAGAGTGTGTGGTCTTGTATTAAATTGTGGAGGGGTTTGTATGTGAAGACCGGTAACGCTTGGTAACGTGAGGTACGGGGATGTGGATTCAGAGAATCGCATCGGCGTGCGATTTCGTGGGTCCGGCTGGTGTGTGCGTGTGTGCGTGTGTGTGTGTGTGTGTGTGTGTGTGTGTGTGAACGAAGGTGGACCGCCCCCGCCCCCCCGCGGCACACTGCTGCCGTCAGGGGCACCCTAGACTCTCGGGCACGTCTGGCTCCTGGTGACACTGAATGTCGAGGACCGGATGCGCGAGGCCGGTCACGGCACTGACCACAGAGCCCCCACCCCTGCCGCTGAGGTCCTCGCGCGCCTCGTCCCAGCGGTAACCCTGATGCGGCCGGCGGCCCCCTGCTGCAGGCGCTCCGGTTGGAACGTTTTCTGCTCGTGTGGTCCCGATTCGCCCACCCCCTACGTAATCAGGCCACGCTGCAGATACCGTGGGTCCTGGCCTTTCTGGTGGGTAATCCGTGCCGTCATTACCCATTCTGAATCTCTCCGGCGTGTTTTTCGAAGTCGTTCCATTCCTTTCTGAATCCTTTGACGTTGCGCTGGTGAGACGGCCGGGCGGCCGGGAGGGAAGAGAGCAGAAGATAGAAGCAGGGTTAGAGGCGCGCGGGGCGGGGCGGGCTGGCGTGGGCACCTGTCCACGGGGGGATGCCGGCTGCTTCGAGAATTCGGTATTGGCCTGGAAATGCCTTTTGGCACAAGTGAGTGAGGAGCTGCTCCGAGTACCTGCAGAGTTTCGGTTGGACGACGTTGCGTGGGGCTGTATCGTCGCGGGGATGGTTCCGGTGCGCAGAAGAGGCAGATGTGACCTAGGAGAACGGGATTGCAAAATGCTCCCCGCTGTTCGCGTCCTTACCGGTCCGAATACGAGCACTTTCATTACCTTTGTTAAGTTCGTTACGAAGACACAGTAGCTCATCATTTTAACTCGCCTTCCTTTGGACACTGTGAGGGTTGTGCGTTGTTCCATATGCTGTTAATGAGTTGAGGGTTTTCTTTCATTTCTAAGTGGCTTGTTTATATCCTTCATGACTTGATCTGTGGGCCCAACGTTTTGCTTCTTGACTGATCCAGCTTTTAATTTAAAATTGACATATTGCCCTCTGTATTTACAGTGTGTTTTGTAGATTCGGTTTTGCTTTTTACTTTGTTGTTTTCTCTTTCAGGTACGGAACCTGGATTTGTTCTAATTATTCTAGGCCAGAAAATTTTTTCTCTTCAAAGATTTATCTTTCTGATGGAATTACAGTAGGATCTTTAACTTATTATTGTAAGATTTAAGTTCCTGCCTGACTGTGCCAATATCTGGGTCATTTCTGAGTCTAGTTCTGTTGGTCGCTGTGTCTCCTGACAGTTGGTTTGCTTACCTTTCTTTCTGATGTGTTGTCATTTTTTAAGGAATTCTGACTGTTGACTGTGGAAGGACGCCCGGATGAGCAGGTCTCTTTTTCTGCCAGGCTGTTAGTTTGGTAGCGTTAGGAGCTGAGCAAGTGCCATTCGCTTTCATTATTAAAACTACGAGTATAGTGAGGTCAGTAGAATTAATCAGTGTGGATCATTACACAAATAAAAGTACACAGAAAATACTGTTACTTTTAGGAACTTTAAAATACCTGGTATTCTTCCCAAGTCACCTTTTGTCAAACCTTTCAGAAAATTTTATTTCCTAAGCATATGAGGAAGAAATTTAAATCTGCATGTTTCAAATAGGTCACCTAACTTTAAGTTCTGCTGAGGAAAAATAACCTAAGTGTATCTGGGAAGGGGTTATTTTCCGTGGTTTTTAAATTGACTAAAAGTTTGCGATTGTTTTATCAGTTTGGATTCGTAAGTTCAGAAGTAAGATTACGCTACATCCCTGTAAATCCCCAACCGCGAATAACCTGCCCCTGCGGCTGGCGTGAAGTGACCTTTGCTGAGGGAGGTGAGGGGCGAGCCGTGGGGACCCTGCTCCTGGTGAAAGCATTCTATCTCATGAAGAGCGGTTTCCCAACTTTTTTTTTTGTGAACAGCATAGTTTTAATGACTTTAATGTAAATCTATTTCTACTGGCCTCTGCACATAAATTTACAATACTTGTATCTCGGTGGACAAAGATGTTACTGGAAAGACACATCGGATACAGTGCCATTTCAGGGCCTTGAGCACAGCTGCTCACGTATGTTGCCACGGCGATGTTTACGGTCACTTCCATCTAAAAGAAGGGAGACGTTACTTGGAAGACGTTACTTTTTATACACGGCGTTGTTTCAGTGAGTTAAGCGTTGGCTGATCCCGTATGTGTCTGCACATAACTTTAACACTTGTGTCTTTTTTGTTGATTTCATAACTTTAAAATGAACAAAAGGGATTAGTTGAGAATGAGTCAAAATGCGTTCCATAAGGACAATTTTAAGATTTACTAAACGTATTTCTGGACAAGGAAGTAACAAATATGCACCATGGGCCTTCTTGTATCCTCACTCAAGACACCACAAAGTGGTTGAGAGGTCGCACTGTCTCTGACCTATGCTTTCTCTCTGCATGTGAAGTGGTCTAGAGCCCTCATCTGGGGTGAAATCTCTGCTCTCCTCTTCCGTTTTAGTTCCTGTGTTTGCCCTTGTTCAGTTTTTGACTATCCGGTCAGACTCCTGGCGAAGGCTTTGCTCCTCCCCAGATTCTCTATGAATGCTGCCTATGGCTTCTTTGTGGTCTTGACTTTGATCACGAAGCCAGAAGGAACCTCAAGAGATACACTGGATCCATGCGGGTGCGTCATGGCCCCAACAGACTGGAAAAGTGGATGCGGAGGAAATAGCACTTAATCAGGTGGTGGAGCTGAAGGAGACCACAAGCAATCAGGTGTGAGCGAAAGATACCCAACGGGATGACATCACACGTTTTCTCAGAGACCTGGGAAGACGGTGACCTGTCCGCGGAGGGCTGAGTGCAAGCAAAATCCAACCGAGATGAGGAAGAAATGAGCTGCTGGCAAACGAGGCAGAAGAAGTAGGAAAAGATATTATTACCTGGACCTCAGAGTCACAAACCCCTGTCAAAGGGACTCCCGGCTCCCCTGGACCGGTAACCCCACTGGTGTCTCCAGTGGTTGGAATTCGTATGGAGATGAGGTGTTTCAAGCTCACGGCCTTAATAGTTTCCCATGAACTTAGGAATATCTGAGAATAATTAATATTTTAGGTGTTTGTAGTGTTTTAAGGATTTTGATATATTAAAATATCTGATTCCAATTTGAAATATGAATCGATTTAGATTCGTAACTTTTTAGTGAAGAAAAATGAGAAAATGTTTCTCTTTGTCAGCAGCATTTGAACTTTTTATTTATTACTTCTTTGTTTTTTAAAGTTCATTTATTTTATTTTGAGAGAGAGAGAGAGAAAGAGCACAAGAGGGGGAGGGGCAGAGAGGGAGGGAGACGGAATCCCAAGCGGGCTCCGTGTGGTCAGCACAGAGCCTGATGCGGGGCTTGATCTCGTGAACCGTGAGATCATGATCTGAGCTGAAATCAAGAGTTGGATGCTTAACTGACAGCCACCCAGCCTGGTGTCCTGATGATTCTAAACCATGAGGCTGAGCAGGGGTGGGGGGATCTCCTCCCACTGCTCCGCCCCTGCGTGCGGCCCAGCTCCAAGGGGAGCTCGTGAGGACCCAGACTCGCTTCTCAATCTGACTGCTTTAGTCGGTGGTTATTGGGAAATGGGTCTCAGCCCCACTCAGGGCTCCTCCCACGGTTCTGGTTCAACCCGGAAAACTCCATAAGGAGACACATTTAGAGAGAACCCGAGGACATCTCCGGTGATGGTTAATTGAATGGCACACACTTGTGCAGCTGTTCCTGCAGGCACAGACATGGGTGGTGGTGTTACCAAATTCAGCTCCCGTACGTTCTGAATTCTCCAAATGGAAACCCAACTGTCCTTTTTAGAAACCGTTTCTCCAATTTGGCTTCTTATATAGGACTTTATAGAGAGGAAAGATAAGTGAGGAAGGTTTTAGGGTCAGGACCAGATGGTACACCTAAAATAGTGACGTTCACCAACTTGCTTATGTGGGAGGAATCTGCTTATTAGGTTGATCTGATAGTCACAGTGAAAGTGAGCGGTTGGTTATTATTGTCTCTGCTTCCCGTGGGGGAAAGTCCGCTCGGAGACATTGCCCGGGGTGTGCACTGCAACACCTTGTGCTAAGTTACGTGCCACGTCTAGTAGAAGTCGGGGCCGGGCGCTGGACTCCAGGGATCATGCTGTTTTCTTGACTCACGTTTATCTGAGCAGAGGCTCGAGGCTGAGACGCACAGGTTCCTCTCGGCCTCGCGGTCGGTGCGGTGGCTGATGGAGGAGTGCTACCGCCGCCTGCCGTCCGCTCACCGCCAGATGCTCAGGAACCTCCCTTTTCCCCGCAGACCTGACCCGTTACCAGCACTCAGCCACGGGAGGGACGGTCTCTTCCATTTTGCTTTCAAGATGCTTTTGCGGATTGACACGAAGAGGTCTAATTTCGATTTAACTTGAGAGAATATTGAATTTCAGGTGAGTTCAATAATCAGAAAGCCTGGGTTTTTTGCGCAGTTTAGAAATGCTCGTTTTTCCTATTGGTTTTGATGTGGAGAAGAATGAGAACCTGGGTGCCGAGTTATTCCTTCCCGTGGCCTTTAAGGAAAGTCTGCAGTGGTAGGAGGTTTGCTGTGACCAACGGAAGTGACAAGTTTAACTTAATCTTTCTCACAGGACGTGTCCTAGGCCTGCCTGTACCTCACAGGTGACAGTGGAGGGTGGGGTGCCATGTGCTCCCCTCCAGCCCCACTCTGGGCACACCCCCACACCCCCATTTAGCTCAGTACATTTTCCAGCTTCTCCTTTGACTTCCTTGCTGGTCTGCGGGTTCTCTGCGTGTGCTTCTCTGTTTCTAGGTATGTGGGGACTTGCCCCCCATCTTTCTTTATTGGTTTCCACTTTAACAACATGTGGTCAGAGAACATACGTGGTGTGGCCTGAAGCCACCGAACTTGGTTTCGCGGTCTATGTCTGCTGTTGGGGGAAGATTGTGCTGCGGACATCCGCCTGGCCAGGGGACTGCCATGTGTGTGTCTCACGTCCTGTGTCCTTGCCGACTGTGTCTTCATCAGCTGGTAAGACTGGTGTGCATGCCTCTGTCTAGAACTTCTTACTCCCTCTGATGCCCACAGATGTTGTTTAGGGTGTTTTGAAGCTCTTTTGTTAGGTTAGGATTATTGTTCTCTTGGTGAACGGACCCCTTCACTCTCAGGAAATGGTCTCTTTCTTTACTTGCTTTGAAATACACTTTGGGGTGAAGATAGCCACTCCAGCTCTCTTTTGATTAGTGTTAGGATAGTATTTTCTCTATTCTTTTTTTCTAACCTGTGTGGGTCTCTTATTTGAAGTGCAATTTTTTCTTTTTTTTTTTTTTATAATTTATTTTTTAATTTACATCCACGTTAGTTAGTTAGTTGTTAGTTAGCAACAATGATTTCAGGAGTAGATTCCTTAATGCCCCTTACCCATTTAGCCCATCCCCCCTCCCACAATCCCTCTGGCACCCTCTGTTCTCTATATTTAAGAGCTCTCTTATGTTTTGTCCCCCTCCCTGTTTTTATATTATTTTTGCTTCCCTTCCCTTATGTTCATCTATTTTGTATCTTAAAGTCCTCATATGAGTGAAGTCATATGATATTTGTCTCTCTCTTACTAATTTCACTTAGCACAATACCCTCCAGTTCCATCCATGTAGCTGCAAATGGCAACATTTCATTCTTTTTGATTGCCGAGTAATACTCCACTGTATACAGATACCACATCTTCTTTATCCATTCATCAGCCAATGGACATTTGGGTTCTTTCATACTTTGGCTATTGTCGATAGTGCTGCTATAAACATTGGGGTGCATGTGTCCCTTCGAGTCAGCACTCCTGTATCTTTTGGATAAATACTTAGTAGTGCAGTTGCTTGGTCATAGCATAGTTCTATTTTTAATTTTTTGAGGACCCTCCACACTGTTTTCCAGAGTGGCTGTACCAGCTTGCATTGCCACCAACAATGCAAAAGAGAACCTCTTTCTCCGCGTCCTCGCCAACATCTGTTGTTGCCTAAATTGTTGTTAGCCATTCTGACAGGTGTGAGGTGGTATCTCATTGTGGGTTTGATTTATATTTCCCTGATGATGAGTGATGTTGAGTGTTTTTTCATGTGTCGTTTGGCCATTTAGATGTCTTCTTTGGAGAAGTGTCTATTCATGTCTGTTGCCCATTTCTTCACTGGATTATTTGTTTTTTGGGTGTTGAGTTTGGTTAAGTTCTCTATAGATTTTGGGTACTAACCCTTTATCTGATATGTTGTTGGCAAATATCTTCTCCCATTCCATCGGTTGCCTTTTAGTTTTGTTGATTGTTCCCTTCAGCGTGCAGAAGCTTTTTATCTTGATGAGGTCCCAATAGTTCATGTTTGCTTTTGTTTCCCTTGCCTCCAGACATGTGTTGAGTAAGAAGTTGCTATGGCCAGGAGAAAGAGGTTTTTGCCTGCTTTCTCCTTGAGGATTTTGATGGCTTCCTGTCTTACATTTACGTCTTTCATCCATTTTGAGTTTATTTTTGTGTCTGGTGTAAGAAGATGGTCAGGTTCATTTTTCTGCTTGTTTCTGTCCAGTTTTCCCAGCACCATTTGCTGAAGAGACTGTCTTTATTCCATTGGATATTCTTTCCTGCTTTGTCGAAGATTAGTTAGCCGTACGTGTGTGGGTCCATTTCTGGGCTCCCTATTCTGTTCCATTGATCTGAGTGTCTGTTCTTGGGCTAGTACCATACTGTCTTGATGATTACAGCTTTGTAATACAGCTTGGAGTCCAGGATTGTGATGCCTCCAGCTTTGGTTTTCTTTTTCAAGATTGCTTTGGCTATTTGGGGTCTTTTCTGGTTCCATAGACATTTTAGGATTGCTTGTTCTAGCTCTGCAAAGAATGCCGGTGTTATTTTGATAGGGATTGCTGAGGTGTATTTTTTATAGGTGGTATTTAGATTTGTTTTACTCTCTTAACCAATTTGACTCTCTCTGCCTTTTAATCAGTGTTTAGACTGGTCCATTTGATAAGATTATTGATAAGATCATGTTTAAGCCTCTCATCTTGCTTTACCTTTTTTATATTTGCCCATTTGATACTCAGTTTCTTTTCCCTGCCTCCTTTTGGTTCAGTTAGATACTTTTGTACAGCTACTTCTTCACTTTTTCTGGCTTTTGTAACTCCTTGTTTTGTTCATTTGAGATTGCTGTGCCACTTATGTACAGTAAAACTGTGGTTTGCGAGCTTAATTCGTTCCAGAAACATGCTTGTGATGCAAAGCAATTGCATATCAAAGCGAATTTCCCCATAAGAAATGATGGAAACTCAGATGATTTGTTCCACAACCCAAAAATATTTGGATAAAAATGATTATACTGTAATATAATACAAAAGAATAAGAAAATACAAAATACAAAGAAAAACGAATTAACCTGCACTTCCCTTTGAAAACCTGTGTGGCTGGCGCGAGGGAGACGAGAGAGGAGGGTTACTGTGTAGGACGACTCTCACTATCACTCACGGAATCACTGCCGTCTGTCGGCTCAACGGAATCTTTTTCTTTTCCCGCAACTTTAACAAGGAACCTACCGGGTGACGTTTGCTTTTGCCTCCTTTTGAGGATCTCGCAGAAATGTGACATTGCACCGTCGTTAAACAGATCGATCACTCTCACTGCTACAGCCGTATTCGTCTGGTGCTTTTCTACGATATTTTGCACCGTTTCCCACATTTGACACATCTCCCGAACCTCATTTGAAGTGAGGGATTCCCCCGCCCTTTTCTCCTCCTCCTCCTCTGCGGACGAGACGCAGACGTAGACGTCTTGTAAACTCTTGCAGTTTCGGCCACTCGCGTACCTCGTTCGTACTCCTCGGTGATTTCCGTCTCAACTTCCGCAGTAAGCATCTCCTTCCTGCCGCCTTTCTTTTCCACCTGTTTCCGCACGGGGGCCGCTGTATACACTCACACGGATGTTGACTCAGTACAGTATGAATAAAGTCTTGTCATCTACGGTATTTAATGTAAGCGGCAACGAGGCAGCAGAGGAAAGGGTCTGTGTCTGCGGGAAGCCTGACGCAGAATGAGGCAAAGTGCTCCGAAGCTCACTCTTGTCCGGAAAAGCAAAGGACTGTTCACAGGTGCCTCGAAGTGACAAAAAACACACTAGTGCCACTTGCGGGCACCTTCCCGCGTTCCGAAAAAGCACCGATTTCTGCCAGACCCGGTGGCCTGAGACCGAGCATCCGCGTGTGGGGGACGATCACCCACCGTCCCGCAGCGAGAGAAGAGACAGAAGCACCATCGTCTCAGCTGTGATCATGTGATGTTTGGCGTCAGGTACGACTCATATTGCAAGACATCACTCGTTTATCAGGTTAGATTCATCAGGAACGTTTGCGTGTCTTGTGGAACGCTCGTGGAAGTGTCACTCTCAAGCTGAGGTTTTAGCACGTATCTTTCATTGGGACCGTGGGCCTCCACTGTCACCTGCTGCCACCGCAGTGTGGGAACCTTATGACAGACAGTAAGCGTCTGTTTCTCCTGTCTAGGTCTTCATGCTATCCGTGTGGCACATTTTACTTTCCAACATCATAGACTCCACGTGTTACTATTAATTTTGTTTCCCCAGTTAGTTTATCTCCTGAAGAGATTTAAACGATAACAATGAATCCTGTATATTTGCCACGTGATTCCACAGGAAACGTTTTGAGCCTTGATTTTATCTGTAAAATTAGGTTGTTGAATTTTACGATCTCTGTGGTTGTCAGATCGCTGTCTTCTCCACTGAGAGGATTGGGACGATGTGGGGTCTGTGTGCGCGTGTGGTGGTTTTTGGATCTTGGTAGACGGGGTCTTTATTTTGTGTTGTATAAAGTGTGCGTTTGTGGAACATGCGCGCAGATGTGACACAGTACAGCGTGAAGCAGGCTTCGTGACCCTGTGTGCACCGGACGGGCGCCGGAGGGCCCAGGGTGCGCTGGCCAAGGCCGTGTGCGCAGCCAGGGGCCAGCCCGCCTTTTTCTGGATTCAAACCGGGTATCAAGTCCAGTTTTCCTTTTGTCTCTGAAGCCAGCACGCTTTGCCGCCAGGTTGCGCGCCAGCCTCCGTGCAGATGGCTGGAGTGGATTTTACTTAGAATTTTCCTTCTTGGCCACGCACCCAAGTCTAATTTCTACCAGGAGCCAAAAAAAAAAAAAAGGTTTGAGTTCAGTGTAAGCATTTACTTGTACTTGACAGGTATTTACTGTGTGACAGTCAGCATTCCACGTGCTTTATTTAATCACATCCTTAGGAAGCGGACACTTAATCATTCATGGAGCAGGCGGGTAAGGAAACTGCAGCACAAAGAAGCTGGCCTGCGTGAGCTCAGTGGTGAGCGGTAGGATTTGGGCTCCAACAAACGGACTTTAGCTCCTCGGTGCGCCCAGCACGGCGCCCCCACGGCACTGTGTGAGCACAGGCACGGGAGCCACGGTGCCACCAAGGGAGGGCCGGGAAGGGGCCCCGGAGGGAGGCGGGACCAGAGTGCGCGGGACCTTCGTGGGCAGAAGTGAGAGCGGAGCCTACGTCCTCCTCTGCAGGGAGGCCCCGGGCACGAGGAATGTTTTTCACCCTGGATTTGTGCACCAGAAGTGACTTCGAAATCAAGATTTCAAAACAGTTGCTTATTTTTATTCTATGGAAGGCAATATGTATTCTATTTTTATTAATGTGGGAATAACACTTTTTTTTTTGCCATTGAGTGCTTTCAGATTTGTTTTCATATACAACGTTCTAGTTCTGAAACATATATAATTCTCAGATGTTTCCTGACCATCTCATCAAGCCCACATCCTGAAAGCTAATTTCATTCCGAAGAACCTAACAGTCCAAGTACCTTCCTTTCGGAAAACGTTCTGCAGATTCTAGCAAAGTCAACAGCCAAGCCATAAATTTAAATGTGACACAGTCTAGAGGAATAGGAAGCCTGCTTTTGTCACATTGCTTATTTTCATATTCAAGTAATTTTCTAGAAAAGCCAAAATATTGTACCAGAAACCGATCCTTCGCGGCAATGCAGGCGTAACCTATGGGAGGAATAAATCAAGAAGAGGAAGCACAAATGTATATAAGGCGTTGGTTTCAAGTTCTGGTTGCTCCCCAGAGTTGTTGGGGGGAAGGGAAGGAGGCGGAGCCACAAGACGGTCGGCCTGTCAGGGCTCCCCCGGCACAGGGAGGGCGCCTTGGAGTCCGCGTGCGACACAAATGATGGGCAGCGCGCACCATCCGTGGCGGCATTGACTCCAGGACTTCCCTCTCGCCAGCAGTGGTCCGGAGGAACAGCCTGCGCGGCTGTAGATTTATGGCTCACATGCTCTGGACGAATACCGCATCTATTTCCACTTGTGCTGGGAAATTGTGGTAAGCAAAATGAGTTTACCTAAAGGTCTAGTAAGTGTTTCTGGAAATCAAGATGTTTTGGCCCCTGTCCTAGACCTTCTGTTTCCGCAGATGCGTGGAAGATGCTAGAAGTGTGAACTTCCACAAGATCATCTGAGGTTTGGAGTTTTGGGACAGGCGGGCCTCAGATCACACCGGGAGAGATTCTGCATTAAGTTACTGGGAGCTGGTGTCCTGGCCACCCTTCTGAGACCGCTCAGCCTGCAGACATTCGTCTCCTGGGTTGTAACCTCTGGCTTCCACCCATTTTCCCCAGAAAACCCACGTGTGTCGTTCAGTAGCAAGGATTCGGCTGGGACCCAAGGCTTATTTCTGAGTACAGCGGTGCACCTGCCTGCCTCCTGCCCAGCCAGGGACAGACAGCACCCGCGTCCCAGGGTGAACAGCAGTGAGAAAATACCAAATTCAGATGTGCTCAAAAATCGCTAGTTACCCTGCCTTAAACACGGGACTCTTCAGCGAGTCCTACTCATTTATAGGAGATGGTAAAGTCAAGAGGAAAGTTGAATTTCGAGCACTTTCCAATGAAATGAAGGTCACACTTGCTTGAACCCAGAATGTCTCAAATTATGTGGGGAATATAATGGCGTCATTTACACAACACCCTCTTACTTTTTACAGATTGTAAGAATATCTTGAAGTGAACAGGGTCTTACAGACATCAGGGCTCCTGGGAACAGTGAAAGAGGCATCTGTCAGATTTTACACGGTCAGTGCATATTCAAGTCTAAAATATCGTGCAGTATAGAAAATGGCAATGAAAACAGTCTCTGTTTTATTACTAATCCTCATCCTGACCATTTTTTTTAAGTATGTGAAGGGGAAGGCAAGATAGAGAAAGCAATTTTCTATACTTTGGTATTTTTTTATAAATAATTTTTTGTTGGGTGCCTGGGGGGCTCAGCCAGTTGAGCATCCGGCTTCGGCTCAGGTCATGATCTCAGGTTTGTGAGTTCGAGCCCCGTGTCTGGCTCTGTGCTGACAGCTGGAAGCCTGGAGCCTGCTTCAGATCCTGTGTCTCCCTCTCTCTGCCCCTCCCCCGCTTGCATTCTGTCTCTCTCAAAAATAAATATTTAAAAAAATTAAAAAAATAATTTATTCTCAGGTTAGCTAACATACGGTGTATACAGTGTAGTCTTGGCTTCGGGAGTAGATTCCCATGATTCATCACTTACATACAACACCCAGTGCTCATCCTGACAAGTGCCTTCCTCAATGTCCATCACCCATTTCCGTGCCACCCAACCCCTGCTCCCTTATCGACCCTCAGATTGTTCCCTTTCTTTAAGAGTCTCTTATGGTTTGCCTCCTTCTTTGTTTGTAACTATTTTTTCCCCTTCCCATCCCCCATGGTCTTCTGTTAAGTTTCTCAAATTCCACATATGAGTGAAAACATATGATATCTGTCTTTCTCTGACTGACTGATTTCACTCAGCCTAATACCCTCCAGTTCCATCCATGCTGCTGCAAATGGCCAGATTGCATTCTTTCTCATTGCCAAGTAGTATTCCATTGTATATATAAACCACATCTTCTTTATCCATGCATCCATCGATGGACATTTGGGCTCTTTCCATGCTTAGGCTATTGTTGAAAGTGCTGCTATAAACATTGGGGTGCATGTGCCCCTTTGAGACAGCACACCTGTATCGCTTGGGTGAATTCCTAGTAGCGCTGTTGCTGCGTCGTAGAGTAGATCTATTTTTAATTTTTGAGAAACCTCCGCACTGTTTCCCAGAGCGGCTGCACCAGTGTGCATTCCCACCAGCAGTGCTAGAGGGTTCCCGTTTCTCCACATCCTCGCCAGCATCTATAGCCCCCTGATTTGTTCACTTCAGCCACTCTGACCGGTGCGCGGTGGTATCTCAGTGTGGCTTTGAGTTGTATTTCCCTGATGAGGAGTGGCGTTGAGCATCTTTTCATGTGTCGGTTGGTCTTCTGGATGTCTTCTTTGGGAGACATTACTTTGATATTTTTAATCAAAACTAAAGTATTTTTTGAATAAGAATTAAAAAGGAAAGATTGAAGGTGAACGCAGTCAGTGTTGACGGTTTATCTACAATTGTGTTAAATAAGCATGTGCTCTGAGTCATGTTGGACGGCTGACTCTGTTCCTCCCACAGAGGTACTGTGGTCACACTCACTGAGACCCAGACTGCGGGTCTGTGAGTGTGGACAGGTGCACGCTTGTGTGACCCACGCTGCCTGCAGATGCAGGACTTCCCTTCACTGGGACCTTCCACATGCCTTTCCCAGTCAGTGCCTGCGTCCACACCCGTGAGCAAAGAGCGTCCCAGTGTCAGTCGTTTCCAGAACTCCATGGCCACGGGACCTTTGTCTGTGCCGTTACGTGTCGCAGCAGCCATTCCTTTATGTGATGGAGAGCTTTTCTGTTGTGTCAGCCAAGGAGCCTCTGGTGTATCAGTTTGGCGATCGTGAATAAAGCCACTTCTGGAAAGGTCTGTGTGGTGATGCGTTCTTGGTTCTCCTGAGCAAGCAGATGGGGGCAGGGCTGCTGGACCGGTGGGGGGATGGGGGGCGGGGGTGGGGCGGCCACGTGCTCAGCCTCAGTACCCGCTCGTGAGCTTTCCGGAGTGGGCGCCGTTCACATTCTCGCCTGCTCTGCGGCAGCCTTGTTTTGTGAGTCTATTTAATTTTAGCTATTGTGGTATTTTTTTTTAATTAAAATTTTTTGAAACGTTTATTTTCAAGAGACAGAGCACAAGCAGGTGAAGGGCAGAGAAAGAGAGAGAGAGAGAGGGAGAGGGAGACACAGAATCTGAGGCAGGCTCCAGGCTCCGAGCTGTCAGCACAGAGCCTGACGTGAGGCTCGAAGTCACGAGCCGTGAGATCATGACCTGAGCCGAAGTCGGACGCTTAACCGACTGAGCCACCCAGGCACCCCTATTGTGGCATTTTTATTGTGGTTTTAATTTGTATTTTTTTAATAATGAGTGATATTGAACACTACATCATGTGATCATGCCCTTATTTTTAATTGTTTGTTATTACTATTAACAAGTTGTAGAACTTTAAAAACAACGTATTCCAGATACTATCATAGATCAGGTGTACGTGTTGCAAATATTTCCCCAAGTCTGTGGCATGTCTATTTGTGTTATAATATCCTTTGATGACATAAATGCTGAATTTTTACGAAGTGTAACTTTTATTTTATGGTTGGTGCTTTCTGGCCTGTCTGAAAAATCTGGCCAACTCAAAGCCCGCAGCGATTGTCTGTGTGTTTTCTTCCGGGAAGTTTTTGTTTGTGTTTAGACCTCTGGCCCATTGTGTTTGCTCCCGTTTGCCCCCTAACGGTAGGCGGACCGTCGAACAACGCGGGATGGGCTGTGCGGCTCCACCTGGACGCGGTCCCCCGGAGCTAGAGCACAGCCCCGTGCTCATGCTGCCTCTTGGCCAGCCGACCTCACTGTGAATACTTAATATGCAACACACGTGGCACACAGAATGTGTGTTAACTGACTAGCGGTCAGGCTTCTGGTCCGTGGCGGGCTATTAGCGGTTATGTTTTCGAGGAGCCAAAATCACGTGTGGATTTTCGACAAGCAGGGGCCGGCGCCCCGAACCCCCACGCCGTTCACGGGTCCGCTGTATCAGCAAAGACGTACTGTGCTGAAGCACCATTCGTCTGTTCTCACGGTTTCTGTGGGTCAGGAGTCTGGGTGTGGCTCACCGGGTTCTCAGCTCAGGGTCTCCAGGCCGTGACCGAGGTGTTGCCCAGGGCCCTTGCTCAGCCAAGGGTCTCCTGGGACGGATCTCCTTCCGTGCTCGTCGCGTCGTTGGCAGGTTGGCCTCCGTGTGGTTGTAGGACCGAGAGCCTCAGCTTCTTGCTGGCTACAGACCGGAAGTGGCCATCGGCCGTTAACGGGCCCCTGTTGGCGACCCTTCCTCACGGCTCCCCCCTCGACGGTGCCGCAGTCTCGGGTGTAACTGTGCACAGGCTCCGTGCACAGGGCCCCCCACCCTCGGGGAGGGGTCACGTGGGGCAAGAACACCACGTGTCTGGCCTGCACAGCCACCACGCATTGACGTAGTTTGGGGCACGGAGGAAAGTCTAGTCAAGGTTCTTTTTTTCCCGTGAATATCTGTTTGCTCCAGTAATACGTGCTAAAAATACTTTTTCCACTGAATTTCGTTAGTGCCTTTGTTGAAAATCAGTTGACTCTCAGAGTGTGGGTGAAGTCTCCTGTTGAATACTTAATCTTTTACAATTTGAAGAGATGGTTTAGCTTCATTAACTGGGTTTATTCTCCCGAAGGTATGCGTGTCACTGTAATCGTCTGGTGAGGAACATTATTCTCTCTCCAAGCACCACCCCCGAAGTGTTTTACAGTCTTCCTGTGATCCCATTGTGAAATTGAAGGCTCATTGATTTGTTCTGGAAAATCACCCTGTCTAATCACCGGATTATATTGGAATCAACCTCACGCATCTAGTATGGTCACAGTTTTCTTCTTCTGCGTTACAGTTTATATTTTTCCTCTACGTTTCTAGGTTTTAGGAAAATGTAAGTGATAATTGTTTTCCTCCTCCCCACTGCCCAGTGGATTTGGTCCAAACGCCTCAGCTCGGCCAGTCAGGTCCATCCGGCTTCGCCGAGCCTGCTCCCACCCCGCCATCCAGGCCTGTGCCCCGGGGCTCCGTGCCCAGCCCGGCGGGGTCCCCGCTCTTCTGTGGACACCATCTCCGGAATGCGTTCTCACCGCCGCTGTCGGCCTTCGGACCCCGTTCAAATGCCGTCCCCTGTGACTTTCCGTGAAGTCGAGCTGGTGTCTGACCCTCAGGTGTGAACCTCCAGCTACGGACCTGTGTGCAGCGTGCAGGGCACTGTGCCCTCAGCCTTCCGGTTCAGATGTCGGCTTCTCCACTAGAATTTGAGTCCCTCAGGGAGGGTGGCGTCGTCTTCAGTCTGATTGCCGGAACAGAACAGACGGATGCTCGCTGAATTCGGGTAAAGTAAGTCCATCTGTGTTCTGGTGTCTCATGGCAGCACAGTTATTTCTAACATCTTTACTCATTTCCATGTTGCCTAGAAATTACAGTATTGTTCATCTGAGGGCGTTTATCTCATGGATGCAAAAACGCACATCACACAGAATTCTAGAAAATTACCTCTGAAAGCAGTCTGCTTTGCAAGCCTTCAAAATAGTAAATCATTAGAAACACAGAGTGTTTTATGTTTAAGACTTAGGCTATAATACAACCTGGGAGGGTTTCGTCACGTACCCACTTGGGAAGTATGACTGACCCTCCTTCGCGACTCTGCGTCACATCTGCTGACCAGAGCAGAGGCTGGCCGTGTGGCCACCACCGTGGCGGAAACAGGGACCGGTGACAAAGGAGCTGTGCACGAACGGCATTCGTTTTGCGGCTCCAAGAACTTGAGCTGTGGGATCCTCTGACATTGACGTTTTCCAAGGATCCACGCTGCTCCGATACTTCCCGTTGGTTGTACCCCCACTGCATCCCACACTGTTTTCGTGTTTAAAATGGCACGTTCCCAGTAACGATTTGAACCAAGATGCTTGAGCCGCAAGTAGGGCCGTCAAGGAAAGCACGTTGCCGGCAGGTCACGCCTCTTTTTCGCATTTCCTTGGTCAGAGGAATTGCTGGTGTTCGCGGCACACCTCTTGTCCTCGCACAGACCGTCAGGTTTCCTTGAGCCTCACACGTCCACGTCCGTCTGCCCGTCTGTCCTGCCGAGCCGCGAAGCTCTTCCAGACCTTGGGGTTGAAGCCGTAAGCCTCAGATGCGTGGACTTCGCTGTCCAGCTTCCGTGGTCACCTCAAGTGGGAAGAGCGTTCCTCTCGGCGACGGCTTCCCCCTCAGATAATCACGGCCCGTTTGTTCCTCTCTTTGTTGATGTTCAGTCTGAGCTGATCTAGAACGGCAGCGTCTTGGAAGGGACGTGAGGGGCTGGTTTTTCTGTTCCTGGACCCGAAGTGTGGCGTGGCTCGTGGCACTTTCCTGCTGTGTGTCCCCTAACCCGCCCCTGTGCTTGCGACCCAGGCACCCCTCCCAGCTCTGTCCCACGTGGCTTCCGGGTTTGCCGGAAGACGAGATGCCAGGACCGCGTGCCTCCGGGGCCCACAGGCTGCCACACCGGCCATGGGGAGCCGTGATGCCAGTGCAGATGCTGAAGCTCCAGTTGTGGCCGTGGCTACGGAGAGCTCAGTATGGACAGAGGCTCGGATCCTCAGTGTCTCAGGAGCCTGACTGCCTTCGGTTCAAGCGGGCAAACCATTCAGCCGGAGGAGCGCCAGTTACCTGCCATCCAAGATATTTGTGTGTTGAATATTGGCGATTCTTTACCACAAGTGGGAGCACAGTAAAGTCTAAAGAACTTAAAATTCTACTCAAGTAGAACAACGGGGGAACTTGAGGCGCTCCGCGATATCTGTCACCACACAATCTCCGCCTGCCAGTTGTTTTAAAACGTGCTCAGACGACGCGGGTGTGCTTCCTTGGAGTTTCCAGGACGAGCACGTCAGACACAGAAGGGGGCCGTGTGCACGCTCAGTGATGGTTAGTCACGCGCGTTCATTCGGCAGTGTCTTTGCACAGACGCACATCCGCGTGGAGGAGCTGGCAGGCTGTTGGCATTGAATCTGTGAAATGGTGAAGCTCTAAAGAGTCCATGGTGCTTTAAGTTTAAATCCATTTTCACATTCAGAAAACGAAATAAACGCAGGATAAATTATAGAAAATTAAAGCAGAATCACAAAGTAATTTCATTAAAACATAAGAATTGGAGACATCTGGACAAGCTATGCAGAGTGCTCCCCAACTCTCCTCTCTCCCAACGCCTGAGCACAGAGTCACAGAGTTGTTACTGGGGCTGCGGTGAGTATTCAGACCAGCAAGGCTGTCTGCCCCCAGGACTCAGACACCGTTAGATCTCGTCAGAGGGGGTCTTCTAGTCAGCTCTTGTCCATATGCCTTAGTATCACTGTTAAGGAAAGAGCCATGAAATGAAAAATAAAGTCCCTCCTCCCAATGGAAGGAAAGAAAGAAAAGGAAGGAAGTAGGGAGGAAGGAGGGAAGGGAGAGAGGGAAGGAAGGAGGGAGGGGGGAGGGAGGAAGGAGGGAGAAAGGGAAGGAAGGAGGGAGGGAGGAAGGAAGGGAGAGAAAGGGAAGGAAGGAGGGAGGGAAGGAAGGTGGGAGGGAGGGAGGAAATGAGGGAGGGAAGGAAGGTAAGGAAGGAAGGTAGGAGGGAAGGAGGGAGAAAGGGAAGAAAGGGAGGGAGAAAGGGAAGGAAGGAGGGAGGGAGGAAGGAAGGAGGGAGAAAGGGAAGGAGGGAGGGAGGGAAGGAAGGAAGGAAGAAAAAAGGAGGAAAAAAATGCCTTTTTTTTCTAAAACCGGGATGGGAAAAGTGAACAAAAGCGGGGCCTCTGCATTTAGATGTCACTTCAACCAGGGGACACTTCTGGCCTCTGTTCACGTGTTACCAGAGGGAATCACGTTTGCCAGGTGCATTCTTCTCTGGCCACTCGGACGCTGACTGGAGCCTGTGTCCACAGGTCACTAGGGGTGGTTCACGCCGCAGTGGGAGGGGGGTGTCGAGGACACGTCCTCCGTGGCACGCACCCCGTCACGCTCTGGGTGCTTCTGTGGCCCTGTGGGGCTTCCACTGCCTGCTGCGCTCTTGCCAACCCACCGTTTGGGTTGAGGCAACCCCAGAGCAGGGAGATGTGCAGACCTAGAGCGGCTACCCCGCAGAGGCAGCGGGTCCACACGAAGGCGGGACCGTTGCCGGAAACGTCACTCGTGGTTGCGGCCAGATGCTCGTCTGCAAGTGATCGTTCACGTTCAAGAGTCTCTCTTCATTTTCTTCTCGAGGATTGCTCTGAAATTAACTCCCGGTGCACAGACTGGACTTGTGGAACGAGGCAGCTGTAAGCTGAAGCTCAGACTGGGCTCGCCGTCCTGTGACGGGTCCCCCGTGGGACCCGCCTGAGGTCAGTGCACTGAGGTCATCAGGCCGCCTCAGTCCTGGGCGCCATTTTGGATCATGGTGCACTGGAGGTGCTTTCTTGCGGTTTTTAAGCAGTCACCACGACAGCAGTGTTTATTCCTGACCGAAACATAGGCTTCTGCTTGCCTCTGGAGCTCAGGTCTCCACTGAGGTGACAGGTTGAGTTTGCAAAACTGCCTCGTAGGCTGGAAATGGCGCTCGGATTATACCTGGAAAGGTGGTCCTTGTGCCTCGGGTGTGCCACGTGACTCCACGGTGCTGTGTGTGCCCACGGTTCACCTCAGGCTAGAGCCAAGCTTGGTTCACCTCAGGCTAGAGCAAGCCACAGCCAGCGACGGGCCACACGCCTTGATGTTCTAAATAACATCTAAGTACCGATTTTAGCCTGACAGTTGTACGTTACAAACGGCTACTTCAGCCACTTCTGCAATAGATTAACAATTCTGTGTATTTTTTGAAAGTTTATTTTGAGAGAGAGAGTGCGAGAGCGAGCGAGAACACGTTCGTGAGCGAGAAAGGGGCTCATGAGAGAGCCCCTTTGAGAGAGAGGGAGGGAGCGAATCCCAAGCAGGATCCACGCTGTCAGGGCAGAGCCTGATGCAGAGGGCTCGCTCTCGAGGACCATGAGATCATGAGCTGAGCCGAAATCCCGAGGTGGACACTTAGGCCACTGAGCCACCCAGGTGCCCCTGTCCTGTGTATTTTAGATTCCAATAACTGGTTGGTAGTTGCACAGAAAGTAGCAGTTAACACAAATAGAGTGATGAGCGTTTTCTTTACTGCCTGTCAAACCGAACGACTCTTCTCCCCCCGACTGCCTAGAGGTTGGCCACACGATCTGTCTGCTGTGTACCCTGGGCTAACCCTTAGGGTGTCAGCACTGATAGAAAGCCGTGCTGCCTCACACGGAAAAGACCCTGACCTCGCGTCACAAGAGTCTGTTCGGCATTCGTGGTCTTACGTCACCTTCCAGTTTGGATGGGACACTGTGCACGTGCTGATTCAGGGTGAAGAATTCAGAAATTTTAGGGAAAGGACTCAGTGCCAACTCCGACCGCTTTGAAGCTCGAGAGAAACAGCTGTCGACAGTCACTCAGGGCTACTCATCTGCTCCCCTTGACCTGGAAGAAACAGCCCAGAACTGGGGCGTCACCCCACCCGTCCCGGGACAGACCAAAGGGACGCCCCAAAGTCTCTGCGGTGAAGACCACGCGGGGTGCGGGGCGAGAGAGGTGGGGGTTTTCCCACGAGATTTCTTTCCGAATATCGTCCTCGGGTCCAGGCCGCTCGTGCCCCCTGGACCCACAGAAGCTCTGCTCCAGGGCTCACGCGGGGGCACAAGGGCAGTGCCCTAACCCACATGTGCAAGCTGCACGGTGCTGTGTGTGTGGGGGGGGGGAGGGGGAGCTGTGGCCCAGAGAAGGGGCAGCAGCAGGTGCAAGCGGGGGAGGGGTGCTGCCCGCCCCCACCCCTGCAGGTGTCTCCCGCCGAGCCGAAGCTGGGTGGCTGGCCCTGCCTCCCAGTGAGGGCTCCTGGATGGCGAGGAGGGAGCGGCCTGGGAGAGCTGTCCTGTCGGCTCCTGCCAGGTGGGGGACACCGCAGCGCTGTCGCTGGTCCCTCCGGGGACGGGGACGGGGCCGCGGAAACTGCTGGCGGGGGCCCAGAGCACCGCCCACGTGAGCCTCGTCCCGCCCCAGGTGTCCGCCCAGCACGGGAGGCCGGGTTGCAGGCCAGGCTGCCAGGCACAAATGGCAGGTATTTGTTGAGAAGAGAGCGCTTTAAGCTGGGCTGACGGAGGGCGCTGGCCGCCGTCGCAGTCCCTCTGCAGAGGGAGGTGGGTCCTTTCCTCACTTTACCCTAGACGTGTGTCGCCTGTGACTGTCGGGAATGCGTGCACGCACCACAGACCCTCCCCACTAGGGCACCCTCCACGGGAGCCTTGTTGCGGTCCCCGAACCACGTGCACAGACGTGTCTCCCAGAGCCCGTCCTCAGTGTTGGACATGCTGGGTTGGGACAAATGTGCTGTGACGTGTGCCACCGTTACAGGATCAGTGTCACCGGTGTCACCACTGGGTGGGTCTGGGGACCCCGCCTCCTCATCCCACCCTTGCCCTCTTTCCAGGGCCCGGTGGCTCTTTCCTGTCGGCGTGGAGTGACACTGTAGCGTCTGTGTAGGAGCTTTGCTTCACCCATGTCTGCACTTTAGATCTGCCTTCCTGGTCGCCCTGTCCGAGAGCCTGAGCAGAAGTGCGGGAAGAAGCCTGGCCTGGAAGGAAGTTTCCGGTGCCTGCCTGTTGAGGATGGCTTTTTTTTTTTTTAAATTTTTATTTTTTTTTATGTTTATTCATTTTTGAAAGAGACAGAGCACAAGCAGGGGTGGGGCGGAGAGAGAGGGGGACACAGTGTCCGAAGCAGGCTCCAGGCTCCAAGCTGTCAGCACAGAGCCCGAGGCAGGGCTCGAACTCATGAACCGTGAGACCATGACCCCAGCCGAAGCTGGATGCTCAACCTACTGAGCCACCCAAGCGTCCTCAGGATGGCTTTTGACAGACAGTTGCTGTCGGACTCAACACGTCTTAAGCATGAATCGTGTTGAGTTTTATCAAATGTTTTTTATGTTTATTGAGAACATAATTTTTTTCTTTTTTTCACGTTCGTTTGTTTTTGAGAGAGAGAGCGTGCGTGTGTGCAAGGGAGGGGCAGAGAGACAGGGACAGGCTCTGGAGCAGGCTCTGTGTTGTCAGTGTCCCCATGGGGGGCTCGAACCCACAAACCGTGAGATCATGACCTGAGCTGGAGTTGGACGCCCAACCGACTGAGCCACCCAGGTGCCCCTTCTTTTTAGAATTTGTAACTTGGTGAACAGCATTTAGTGATTTTTCTGTGTAGAACCCCCTCTTATTCTTCCAGAAAACTCAGATTGGACACGATGTATCGTCCTTCAACACTAGGCTAGGTTACCAGCTGCAGTGACTCCTGTCACTTTACTGTCTTTGTCAAGATTGTCTTCCTTGTCATAGAGCATACGCCCTTCCATATAAATTTTAGAATAAGCTGTGTCTGCACAAGTCCTTGTTGAGGTTTTCACGGGGATTGTATTCAACCCGTATGCACATAAAGTTGGGGATAATCGACATTTTTACTCTGATGAGTCTAACAATCCATGAACATGGCTTGTCCTTCCACTTACGTTGATCTCCCCTGTCAGTATACTGTAACGTTCAGCTTACAGACACTGCAGGTGCTTCTAAAAGTTATACTGGGTGTATCATTTCTAGAGTAACTATAAACGATACTGCTTTTAACGTTGTTTTCCACATGGCCATTATCAGTATATGAGGTGAGATTGAATTTTGTGTGACGTGACTTCGGTGGGTTCACTTATTAGCTCTGGGAGTTACTTCTGGCTGTTGTTTGTTTTTTGTAGAGTCGTTGGGATTTTCTGTGTAGACGATCATGGCATCTGCAAATAGGGACAGTGTTGCTTCCTCCCTGCAAGCGCATGTGTTTTCTGTCTCACTCTTGCCTGACTGCAATTGCCAGAGCTTCCAACGCCGTGTTGAGCAGGAGCAGACATCCCTCACCGCCCCAGTCGGAAGGAGAATTCAGTCCTTCACATTAACGTGGTGTCAGCTCCGGTGTTTGGTAGATGCTCTTTACCAGGCTCTCCTAAATTGCGAGAGCTTTTATCATCGGTGCGTGTTGGCTTTTGCCAAATGCTTTTCCAGTATCAACTGGCATCATGCGATTTTTTTTAGCTTGTTGATACGGTGAATTGTGGTATTTTGACATCGCATAATGTAATGTATCAAGATGTGAAGATCTGCATAACCAAGTGAACTGTATTTTTCACACGATTAATGCATGATGTTAACAAAAGCATGCGGTGGTAAAGACCCTTTCACTCACAGTGGAAGATAGACCAGTAGATTTTAATGGGTCAGAATACATTCACCGATACAGTTTCAGATTCCACAATTCACATGGCCTTTAAGAAACATGCACTCATCATATTTTGGAGATTATTTGCAATTATCTGAAAGGACTGTTAAGAGTAGTTCTTCCTTTCCAAATAGTCTTTAACCAAAATGACGTATTGCAACAAACTGAGTGCAGTGGCAGGCCTGAGAATCCAGAGATCATGCCATGCATCTTGCTAAGTTTATTTTTGTTTTGGAAAACATAGTTATTTTTCATAAAAGAGGTTACTTGTGTAAAAATATAATGGAGTAATCATTGCTAGGAGAATTAAAGTATAAATGTATTTTTAAATTCTCAGTTTTAATTTATTGGTAGATACAACCTATATAAACAAGAGGTCCTTGTGGTTCTCAATAATAAATGTTAAGAGTATGAAGGGGTATTAAGACCAAAAAGTTTAGGGACTGACGTTTTATGATAGGATTGTGCTGGCTTTAAATAATTTCTTAGATTGATTTTGGTAAGAAGTCTTTCGGGCATTTGTGCATTTGCTAAGATTTGAAATGTATTGGCATGAATTTGTTTATTGTATTCTCTTACCACTTTTTGTTACTTGATTTTTATTGTTTTTTTAAAATTCTGATATTGTTTGAAACTTACATAAAAATTGCAAGAATGGGGGGGCGTGGTGCCCAGGTGGCTCAGTCAGTTAAGCATCTGACTCTTGGTTTCAGCCCAGGTCACGATCTCAAGGTTCTAGTTCGTGAGTTCGAGCCCTGCGTTGGGCTCTGTGCAGACAGTGCGGAGCCTGCTTGGGATCCTCTCTCTCTGCTCCTCCTCTGCTCTCTCTAAATAACTATATAAAACTTCAAAAAAATTGCAAGATTAACACATGAATGTTCTATGTAGTTTTATCCAGGTTAAAGAATAATTTTATTTTATACCATTTTTTTTTTTTATAAATTTTTTTTCAACGTTTTTATTTTTATTTTTGGGACAGAGAGAGAGACAGAGCATGAACGGGGGAGGGGCAGAGAGAGAGGGAGACACAGCATCGGAAACAGGCTCCAGGCTCCGAGCCGTCAGCCCAGAGCCCGACGCGGGGCTCGAACTCACGGACCGCAAGATCGTGACCTGGCTGAAGTCGGACGCTTAACCGACTGCGCCACCCAGGCGCCCCTATTTTATACCATTTTTAATGGACTTGTTATTTGTCTATCCTTCCTCATTAATCTCTGCCTGTACCTGTTAAGCGCTTGAGATTTGGCTAGATGATCTATAAATCTAAAATACACATCAGATTTTAAAGACTTGGTACAGATGATACAAATTTTCTCATTAATTTTATATTATGTGCTGAAATAATATTTTGTATGAGTTAGATATCAAAATTAAAACATTTGTTTTATTTTTTAATGTGGCTTCTAGAACATTTTAAATCCTACGTATGGCTTGCATAGTATTTCTTTCGGATTGCATATATACAAGCTTGTTTTTCAAAACCATCAGAGTACGTTGGAGAAATCTTCCCCCTTTAAGCCTGAACATGGTAGGATGCCCTTCCTAAGAGCTGTGACACCCTCTTACGTACGCAGAACATGTTATAAAAGTCAGGGAATGTAACACTGACGTGATGCTGTTCTCTGCTTATCTAGTCCACAGCTCACTTGTAGGTCACATTTACAAATCCTTTATAACGTGTCCCATCCCAGGATGATGCATTTCGTGGAGTTACTATGCCTTCCCAGCCCCTTCCAACTTGGAACAGTTTCTCAGGCTTTGTCTTTCTTGACCTTGATTGTTTCGAAAACCAGAGGTTGGTTTCTTCTCTACGATTGGTTGCTATCTTTGTCACACACAAGTGGTGTGTCCTTGTATCAGTAGCATCTTGATACTGTTTTGTCCCAGTTACCTCGTGGACTTTCGTAAGTCTGCTGAGATACTGTAAATCAGGCTTCTCTTTTGTAAAGTCAGTATTTCCCCTTTCGTGATAACTAAGCAGTTTGGGGGTGGATATTTAAAAACGATATAAATATCCTCTTTATTATTAAACTTTTGCCCACTGATTTCATGAGCTTTGGCATTTTTGTGTGATTGATCTTTAAAGAAGACGACAGACTGAGGATTGCCACTGCACGCAGGGTTTCGGTGTGTGGAGCTGGACTGTGTTCACAGGCATGTGTGCATGAGCCAGAAACGGGGGAGCCCTTGATGGAATGGCAGGGTCCCGTAGGGGAGCTAAGCCAACCGGATTTGGGGACAGAGGAGAGAAAGGGGTGGGAAGCTCTTTCTAAGGATGATATCCCCGTTTGGTTCTAAGAGTGGTGCAGAGGGTCAGAACCTTGGCTTCTAGAGGCAGGATAGCTGTCCTCAGGTCTTCAAAGAATTCTTTGGTGGATGAGCCCCCTGCCTCCTTGACCCGCGGCCTCTGCCTCACTGAGTCGGGTCCTGTGTTGGAAGTCTCAGAAAGACTGATTTTAGCTCAGTGTAACAAGGAGCTTTATACCAGTTTCAGTGGTTTAGAGGAGTATATTCTGTTGTCAAGGAGTTTCCACCCCAGGCAGGACTGGAGGGTGACCTGTGTGTGGATTCACTGTCCCCCCGGGACCTGCGTGGCCACCAGAGTCTGGCCACCCTGCCTCACAACCTCAAGTATTTTGTTATGGAAAAGAAAAGTTTAAGCACACGCTCCGCATGTAGCGGGCCCCATGTGCCCATCAGCAGCCGAGGCTCCTGTCTTCTCTCGCTCCCTTTCCCCCACCCCCAACACGCACCGAAGTATCCGGAAGGAAATCCTGGTACCGCGTACTTCTGGCTGTAAGTATTTCCCTACACGGTGGTGTCTTCAAAGTAAGGACTCCTGGCCACGTGCTCCACACGCTCCTCAACATAGTTTTGCCGGTACCTCCTTCGGGCTCCCCCCAAGCTCCCACCCTCTTCCTTCCCGCCCTCGCTCCCCCTCCTCCCACTCCCCCGCCTCGGCCTCCTTGCCGCTTCCCTCCCTCCTACCTCCTCCCTGCCACCTCCAACCACCTCTCCTCCAGGCCTCCCCGGCTCTCCCCTCCCCCACCCCCACCCGCTCTCCGGCCCCCTCTCCGCCTCCTGGGCGTCAGATAGGCTCTACCCACATTCCCTCTCTCCCCAGGCTCCCACCTCCCCCCCTCTGGCCCCCTCCCCGCCTCCACCAGCTTCTCCTTCCCCCCCTCTCCAGCCCCTGCCCCCTCCAGTCCCCTCCCCGTCCCTGCCAGCCATTCAGTCCCTCCCCTCCCTCCCTGCCCCTCCAGCCCCTCCTCCCTCCCCCCTGTCCCACAGGCTCCATCCACAGGGGTCTCTATTTCACACCAGGCTTTCCAGTTCTGGGACTTTAGCACTTGCCACTCTCCCTGACTAGAATGATCTTTCAGAAACTTCCTTATGAACGGCTTCTTGTCTTTCAGATCGTGGTTCATAGATCGTAACTTCACAGAGAACTCCAGCCCCCCATCCCTGTCTCTGTAGTGTCCCCGTATTCTATCTGTCATGGCACAGAGTTCTCTAAACGCGCCCTGTGTGGTGCCCCTGGTCGTGCTCCTCACTGCTCCTCCGGTGGAGTAGACGTGAGGGCAGGGGCTGCGCCCCAATGCTGGGCGGAAGGTGACCTGTTTCTGTCCCAACTACTGGGACACCAGGGGCGCTCAGGGGAAGGGAAGAAGGCAGGTGACCACCAGCCTCCCGGGAGACAGATCCGGGATTTCCTGGACCACGTGATGCTATTAGCAGGATGTCTCCCGGTTTGCATGTGACACACGTCTGCGACCTATGGGCCCAGGAGTCGTGGCTTTGTCCGGAGCGCCACCCTCACTAGGTGACCGCTGGCCACGGTGCGACCGAAGCCCGTGTCTGACTCCGAGACCCCGGGGAGGCACCTGCAGGGCTGCCGGGGCGTGTCTGGCCTCCGCCTGTTCTCTGGGGCCTCTGCGTGGCCCTGGTCTCAGCAGGGCCGGAGCCCCGGGGCCTGGGAAGAGCTCCCGTTCCCGCGGGTCCGATTTACTTACTGTGCGATCAGTCTGTGAGCTGAGCTGCCTCAGCCCCAGAGCCTGCGGCCACGCTCGGCCCAGACACTTGGTGGCGCTGGTTGCAGAGATGAACACCGTCATGCATTTTGGGGCGGGTTAGCCGGAATGAAAGACCCTGCTTTTTATGCCACTTTGCCTTCATGCTGAAGCAATGCAGGTCAGACTAGGCCAGCTTCATCACTTCCATACTTTGGTGGGATACTCAGAAAGCTAGAAGGACACCGAGACTTAGAGTGACAATGACTAGAACCACGTTCGTAACGATAATGACACAATTTGCAAATCCGCAGTGGCTGTGCATGCCAGCAGCCGGCCCACGTGGGGTCGGGGAGGAGGACAGAGAGCGTGTGCGCTGACACTCCCAGCAGAGGTGGCTGATGTAAGGCTTGCGACTATGTTTCCGGAAGCTTCCTCCAAAGAGAATCTCAAAAGGAGAAAGCGTTCCAGTCAGAAACAAGCGCAGCGTCCACTGTTGTCGGGACCGAGCACAGCACCTCCCCTCCGCCGGGACTGTGAGTAAGGCGCCTCCCCTCCGCCATCATCTATCTGACTCCTTTGGGGCCTGTTTGAGCTACTGGCACAGAAGGATGCTTTCGTATTTTCCAGAGATGGTGTCTCGCGGGCTCACCGTGGCCTCTGTGACGTGAGCCCGACTCTTGGGTGTGCTTATGTGTCCTGATCTCCATAAGTGGAAGGGGGTGGGGGGCGCAGGGCTTGCCGGAGACAGTCTGGGCTGCGGGCCAGCGCGGCCGGTGGGAGTACACTGGGCGCAGACTCGTGTATTCATCAACAGTGTAGACGCGAATGTGCGGGAGGCCATGGGACCCTCCGAACCTCCCCTTTGACCTCCCTTCTTGTCCCTTCCTCCCTTGCTCAGTTGTGCCTCGCGCCAGGTGTGGGTGGTCTTCGATCAGGCAGGCAGCCCGCCCTCCGCTCATCCACCGCGTCTTAAAGCCAGAGCGCGGTTGTCTAAGCTGTTTAAATACATCTGGGCCACACTTACCACGCCTCATTTCCTGGGATAAGTGAACTACTGGAAAATGTCTCATTGCTTTTTAATTTTGCTTTTGCTTTTCCATGATTTATGTCCGACTATAAAAGAAAGAAAGGGAAAGGAATTTCTAAATATGAGTCTTTTTTTCCTCCCTTTTGCTAACTTTAAGAAATGGAGATACTTCAAGGTATTCTTGCATGGCTCCGATGCCTTTCAGTTGTCGGACCCAAGAGAAGCTAATAACAGGTCTCTGAGTTTCATAATTTTTTTTTATGTTTATTTATATTAGAGAGAGGGAGGGGCAGAGAAAGAGGGAGACAGGATCCAAAGCAGGCTCCAGGCTCTGAGCGCTCAGCACAGGGCCCGACGTGGGGCTCGAACCCACGGGCCGCGAGATCATGACCTGAGCCGAAGTCGGACGCTTAACCGACTGAGCCACGCGGGCGCCCCGGTACGTCTTCGAGTTTTAAAATAAATGGTGAAGGAGGAGGATGGTCGCCAGGCAGCGTTACCTTACGGCTGGCGTGCCCGCAGGCCTGTGTTCGCTCTTCCCTTCTGAACGGTTTTATCCGCTGGCCCTCATCGCCCTTTGGCACCGATGGGAATGTAGGAGCGCGCCGTACTGCGGGTGACAAATCAATGACTGAATGTCAGTCACAGGTGGGGCCCTGAAATCACTTGATTCTATCTGTAGCCTGAAGAAAATGGGACTTACTGAACATTAGAGAGCCAGTTCTTAGCAGGACAGGTATCAGGAAGTCCCCAGGGTCCTGTCAGTCCCGTTCGCCCACCAAACTATGGTGGTCTTTCTGGACGATTTAGAATCTTACCTCTGAATGGTTACATAAGTCATCTTATAAAATTATACTTTAAATGGTTCACAGAAAAATTCAAAAGACATTTATGGAAATCTTTCATACGAAAATAGCCTTATAGATGAGTAGAAACTGCAAATATAGGCGACCCACGAACCACACAGGTTTGAACCGTGCCGGTCCACTTGGACGTGGATTCTTTCAATAAATACAGTACATACCGTAAAGGTATTTCTCGTATGATTTTCTCGGTAACGTTTTCTTTTCTCTAGCATATTTTATTGTAAGAATACAGTATGTAATGCATGTACAAAATATGTTTTTATGGACCATTTATGTTACCGGTAAGGCTTGCGGTCAACGTTAGATTGCTGTGCTTAGGTTTTTGGGGGGTCAAAAGTTACATGTGTATATTTGACTATGCAGAGGTCATCACCCCTAACCTCCCATATTACAAGGTCTGCTGTAATTTCAAGTTTTACCTGGCTGAGAAATGTGGGCACCCAGATGTTGGAATCGGTGAAGTTACCAAGTAGGGAGCTGACCAGGGAAAAAGAGAGGAGGCTCCAGGTACTGAGAACAGAAGTAGGGACACGCCACTGACCTCACTGACGAGCTGTGGGCAGGACTAGGTGAGGCGGGTAGGTAGCTGGAGTCAACGGAAGAATTCACAGAAAGGTGCAAATTATTGACAGTGACTTAAGGATAAGTAGGAAAATTTAAGAGATTTATAACAACTAAAGAGTTTAGATTAGAAGAATGATTAAACAAATAACTTCCCACAAAGGAAATACCGGGACGAGATGAGTTCACCAGTGACTCCTACCAAACATTTAAGGAAGCATTAATTAATGACACTTCACAAACTTTTCCAAGAGATTAGAGGGGACACCAGAACTTCCTCGATGAGGCCAGTATCACCCTGATTACAGATTTAACAAAATCAGAAGAGAAAACTAGCACCAGTGTTTCTCATGAATGTAGCTGCAAAAATCCTCAATAACTAGCGAATCAAATGCCTCCATATTGTAGAAGTGAGCTTTATCCCAGGAACGCAAGGTCGGGTTAACAAATGAGAACAAATTAACACGATACATCCCATCAACAAATAAAACAAAGCATGCGGTCGTCTCACAGACACAGAAAAATCATTCGACAAAATGATGGCCCGTTTATGAATGATTCAAACAGCAGTGACCACACGACTTCCCCAGCCTGATAAAGTCTGTCTACAAAGACCCACAGCTAAATCTTTCTTAATTGACAGACGGAGGAAGAAGGGCAGGATGTCCACTCTTCGCTGTCATCTGTGGTTGTGCCGGTGGCTGTGGGTGGGACCGCGGGCAGGAAATGTGTGCATGTGGGCGCTGACATCTTGGGGATCACTCCCTGTCGGGGTTCCACAGGTGCTCCCCGAGGCCGTCGTCCCCCCAAGCACTGGGGGGTGGGAGCCTGGGCCTGGCGTGTGGCGGCTCTCTGAGAACCGGGGACTGTTTCCTGTCCCCGTGGTGCCACTGCGTGCGGTGCCCAGATGTGGAGTCTCGCCGTGTGCCACTGCCTCTGAGTTTCCTGTGTGGGCACGGGGACGTGTTTCCTTTTAAAGGCAGGCCTTGGCTCCAGTTGGCCACGTCTCTCAGGGCTCTTGCGCAGGAGAGGGAAGGAGTCCCGCTGGTCCCTGTTTCGTCGCCTCTGTCCCGCCCACGCAGGCACATCTCCGTAGTTGGCTCGTGGGCGTGGGAGACAAGACTCCTCTCGTGTCTGCCACTGGCCCCTCGGCCTCACCTCCTCTCCTCCGGTCACTCGCTGGCCCCGCCGTGCTCTGCCCTTCCCACAAGCCACGTCCTCACACACAGCTGGCCCGTTTCTTCCTTCTGGAAGACATGCTGTCCCCCGTCCCCCCGGCTAATCTGCCCCTCCATACCCCGCCTGCCCAGGCTTGCGCCCCTCAGGCCGCGCTCCCTCCCGGGCGCTGAGCCTCCCCCAGCCCCTCTGTAAACCTTACTTTACTTCCCTGCCCCCACTCTGCGCTGTCCTGCCCCACGAACCCTACCCCCACCCCGTCTAGCGCGTTGCCCTGCGGGGGCTCAGAGGTACCCGTCGGAGCGATGTCGGCAGCTCGATGGCTGCATCGTGACGCAGGTCCAGCGATAACCCCTCTTGGGCGTAACCTCATCCTGAGCATTTACTTCTCCGTCCGTGTGACTGTCCCGGGGGCCCCGGTGAGGCATTGCGGGGAGCCCGAGCCTGACATTCTCATTTCAGGTAACGCACGGTGAAAAGGGCGTATGTTACCCGCCCACCCTGACAGACGCGCGTTTGTCATATGAGAATTGGAAAATGCACGTAAAGCTGTTGAGTTTCGTGTGACCCAAGCTGACGAACTTTCGAAGGTAGGCTCCGCGGCAGAGTGAGCGGGGAGCGAACGGCCCTCTTCTGCCCTTTGACGCCGAAGTGCCCTGCGGGCGCCTGCGTGGACCCCACGACCCGAGGGCTGAAGTACGGCCCGCGTGCGGGGCGCCCGGCCGACGGCCCCCCTCTTCTGCCCGCAGATGCACGGCCCGCGCGGTGGGCGGCCGTCTGACCGTCCAGAGGTGCTCGATGGCACGCCGGCGTGACAGACGGCCACGTGGGAGCCAGGCGGGATTGGCTGCCGCGGGAACGGGCCACGAGCGTGCCGCCACGGGAGCGCGGTGACGGCGGAGAAACGCTAAGCACAAAGCCGCAGAGCTCACCTTGTGTTTCTGCCGCGGCGTGATGGCGGCAGGAAGGTCCGATTCTGTTCGCGTCCACGCGGGGAGAGAGCGCGTGTGGAGACAACCGCTGTGGAATCCAGGACTGCGAATGCGGCGAGGCGGCGTGGCGGACGCGAGTCAGGGCTGAGCGTTCACACGGACGTCCTTTACTGGTCGGAGGCGAAGATCCGCACAGACGAGCTCCGCGAGTAGACAGGCTGAAGGTCGAATATTGCTTTTGAGTCCAGAGAACACAGACGTCGCTGTCACTTTGGAAACCGTGGTGCGTGGTGTTACGTTTGCACGTGTTTTACAGAAAAGCAGCTCCCTAGCGGTGGAATTCAGACGTGCGGCTCAGGACAACTTTAGAACTCAACCTCTTGGTACTTGCTGTCCCGTTCTCGTTTAAGTCACAGCGTGGCGCGGCCGTGTGCGTTGTCCGCGAGGGGCGGCGGGGAGGCAGGGCCCCGGGAGCTCCGACCTGCTGCCAGGACCGGGCCCGTGACCCGGCCGCAAACACCCTCAGCCCGGCACCCACCGCCCGTGAGTGCGCGCACGAAACCCCAGGAGCAGAGCCGAGCGTGTGCCGTGGTTTTGCACAGTGGAGGCCGTGCGCTCCCGTCCTGCGGCTGCACGTGTGGGACGGCGGAAGGGCTGGCGGTAGCAGTCAGGGGTAGACGTGTCTGTGAATTTGCACGTGGGTGGAGTGGGAAGACAGAGGCAGTGTCTGACTTTGGCCCCGTGAGCTCGCCGCGGCCTCCCATACGGCGGGCCGTGCGTGAGGTTTCTGGGGCGGGAGCCGTGGCGCGGGACCCGTCGGTGTGACAGACGCAGCTGCTCGTAGCTTTGGCCGCGGGGGACGGCGCCTGTCGTGCCTGGCGGGTGTGGGTCTCCTCTCTGGCTGCTGCGGGCATCTGTTCCCGGTGGTCTGGCAAGGCTCTCGGCTCTGCAAACACTCACGGCCGCGGCCTCCAGCCTCGAGCACGGTGCGGTCACAGTGCAGGAATGTGACAGTTGGGCTGTAATTTGAGTCCTGCTCAGTTTCTTTGAAAACGACTTAGAAGCCCAACTTGAAAAACTTATCTTTAAATAAGTTGCAGCATTTCAGTGTCCTCAGCACATAGGATTCCCGTGACACATGGCTCTGTTCTGACGGGTGACTGCGCAGTGCTCGTGAGGTTCGTGAGTTATGAAAACGTGGCAACTGTGGCTTTCCACACACAGAAGTAGCATTTGAGGGAACAGCTGTGTCATAGCAGGGAGCAGACCTCGCGGGGGGCGGCTGTCTAACGGCACCCCGGCCGGGGCCCCCCCTCTCTCCAGGGTTCACGGAAGGACAGCCGGGGCTGGGGCACAGGCCACCTCGCGGCTCTGGGTCCCTCAGTCTTTTTACCGCCAGGGGGAAAAAAAAAGTCTGTTTTGGGCAGGATCCTGAGAATATGCAGTCATTTTATGGGAAATTTGAGGTGCAGATACACAAACAATACATTGGTGTAATTTTTAATTTTTTTAGCTTCATAGATGGTTTTATGTATTTGTTTATTATTTTAGAGAGAAAGAGATCGCACGTGTGAGCAGGGGAGGGGCAGAGAGAGAGGAGAGAGAGAATCCCAAGCAGCCTCCGCACTCAGCACGGAGCTCGACGCCGGGCTCCGTCCCGCGACCCTGGGATCGTGACCTGAGCCGAGATCAAGAGTTGGATGCTCAACTGACAGAGTCCCCAGGCGCCCCTATTTCGAATGCTTTCTGTACTTTCTCACATTTAAAAAGCATATCGTTCTGGAAAATGGAAAATACACATGAACGAGGGGAAGCAAAAGCAACCACAGCAACTCTTATTAACTGTCCCAAACTCAGCTGCAACTGCTGTCACCGTGGTAACATGTAAACTTTCGGGTTGTCTTCTCCCGGATCTGTGTGGATGTGTAGATGCCTATACACTGACACAAGACGAGATCCTATGCAAACACAGTCCTGGTTTTCACCAGATTAGCCTGGAGAGTTGCATCTCGCTCTACCTTATGGGCGTGCCCCAATTTAACTAATCCTGTGTTGTTGCGTTCAGGTAGCTCCTAACTTGTTTGGATGTACGCGCGTTGCTGTGATGAACATCCTGGTAAATGAGTTTCTCATGATTGTGTGATTACCTCCCCGTAATAACTTTTGTAAGCGTAACTGCCGGGTCGGCGTCCTCACTTTTTAACAGCTTTTGCCGAGTTTTCTCCAAAAACTTGGGGCCAACTTGTGTATCTTCTAATAGAGTGTGAGGAAAGGAAATGGTTTACGTCAAACAATAACAATGATTATTTAGACGGCATTTGTCAGCACAGGTCACAGACCTGGGCCCACACAGTCAAGGGCAGGAAGGGAGTTAGCCTGGGGCTTCAGGGCTTGTGGACAGCGCCCCTCACTTCCTGCGTCCACACTCACGAGGGGGCTTCTCGGGAGCGGAAAGTGTTTGGGTGTTAGCGCAGAAAGGAGCCCTGCGTGGTTGGGCAGTTATATTTCTTTTTTTGGGCATTATCTAGTGATGTTTTAAATGTGTTTCATCGAAATACCCTCTCTGTCCCCTTGAGATGCTAACCCCTTACCAGATGTTACCACTCATTTTTCTCAGTCTGTGGTATTAAAAATTCTAAGATCTGTTTTTGTTTCAATTTTTTAACGTTTTTATTTGTTTTTGAGAGAGAGAGAAACAGAGCACGAGCAGGGGAAGGGCAGAGAGAGAGGGAGACACAGAATCTGAAGCGGGCTCCAGGCTCCGAGCCGTCGGCACAGAGCCCAACGCGAGGCTCGAACTCACGAACCGTGAGGTCGTGACCCGAGCCGAAGTCAGACGCTCAACCGACTGAGCCACCCAGGCGCCCCCTGTCTTTGTTTTTAGACTTAGGAGAATTTTCCCCTGAGATGACATATTCATTGATATTTCCTAATTTTTTTCTTGTTTGCTTACAAGTATGGTACTAGGTAAGTCTATTACCGATTTATTTTTCTCCCAAAGGATTAGCCAGGCACCCAAATTACTTTTTTCCTCACTAATTTGAAATGCCAAACCTTTCATATGATATTCTCGTCTCTGTTACTTCACGTTATTTTCTGTTCCAACACCATCCCGACACAGTTCACCACCTTTGATAATGTAGCCTTATAATAACTACTCCTCAATATCCCTTTTAAAAAGCTTTGCTGGGGCGCCTGGGTGGCGCAGTCGGTTAAGCGTCCGACTTCAGCCAGGTCACGATCTTGTGGTCCGTGAGTTCGAGCCCCGCGTCGGGCTCTGGGCTGATGGCTCAGAGCCTGGAGCCTGTTTCCGATTCTGTGTCTCCCTCTCTCTCTCTGCCCCTTGCCTGTTCATGCTCTGTCCCTCTCTGTCCCAAAAATAAATAAACGTTGAAAAAAAAATTAAAAAAAAAAAAAAAAAAGCTTTGCTTAGTTCTTCTTTTAAAAATAATTTCATAGGGGCGGGCCCCTGGGTGGCTCAGTCCGTTAAGTGACTGACTCTTGAATTTGGCTCAGGTCGTGACCTCACGGTTTGTGACTTCAAGTCCCACATCTGGCTCCATGCTATCTGCTTGGTACACTCTCTCTCTCTCTCTCTCTCTCTCTCTCTCTGTCTGTCTCTCCCCCGCTCATACACACACATTCTCTCTCTCAAAATAAATAAACTTAAAAGAGAATAATAAATTTATAATGCAAAATGTCAAGTGCATCTAAGAGTGGGAAGAATGCCTTGATGACCCTGGTGTTTCCATCCCCACCTCACACAGTTAGCAGCCCCCAGCCAGTCTGTTCACCTCTTCCGGACTTTCCTCACAATTTTTTTTGAGGCAAATCCCAGATGGCATTTCATCTGTAAATATTTCAGTGTGTATCTTCATTGGCTGTTTTTATTGATACATAATTTACATGACTTAAAATTTACCACTTTTCTCTGTGCGGTTCAGCTGGCCTGAGCGTATGTATGTATTGTGTAACCACTTCCAGCGTCCGTCCGTTCCAGCATAGCTCCATCACCCCGAAAGAAACCTGTACGTATTAGCAGCTGGTCCCAATTCCCACAGCCCCAGATCCCTGGCCACCACCGGCCTTCCTCCCGTCTCCTGGGTTTGCCTTTCCTGACTGTGTCACGTGAGTGGAGTCCTACAACACGTGTCCTTTTGTGTCTGCTGTATCCGTGCAGTAGACGTCTCTACACCTCATTCCTTCTCGTGGCTGAAAACGATTCACAGTTTGGATAGCCCACATCTGGCTTATGGACCTTTGGGGTGTTTCCACTTTGCGGCTGTAGTGGATAACGCGGCTGTGAAGATTCAGGCACATGTTTTTGTGCAAACGTATCTTGTCCGTCCTCTTGTGTATGGACCTGGGAGTGGAGTTTCTGGGTCGTGTGGTAATTCTGTTTTTAACCATCGGAACAGATGCCAAACTTCTATGTATAGTGGCTGCATTATTATTATTTTTGAATGTGTATTTATTTTGAGAGAAAGAGAGAGAATGAGTAAGTGGGAGAAGGGCAGAGAGAGGGAGAGAGAGGGAGAGGGAGAGGGAGAATCCCAGGCAGAGCCTGACACAGGGCTTGATCTCACCAACTGTGAGACCACGACCTGAACCGAAACCAAGAGTCTTACACTTAAGTGACTGAGCCACCCAGGCGCCCCGGCTACATTATTTTAGATTCCCGCTAGCAATGTGTAAGGGTCTTGATTTCTCCACCTCTTTGCCAGCACTTATTTTTGATTTTTTTATTATAGCGTTTCTAGTGGGTGTGAAATGGTATCTTGTGGTTTTGATGTGCGTTTCCCCTGACGATTCGTTCATGTTGAATGTCTTTACATGTACTTATTTGCCATCTCTATGTGTGTACATCTTCTTTGGAGAAAACCTTTTCTTTGGAGAAATTCTACTCAAATCTTTTCGAGAAATTCTGTTGAAATCTTTTGTCCGTTTTTAATTGGGTGGTTTGACATTTACTATTTAGTTTTCATAGTTCTTTATATTTTCTGGTTATCAGATCCTCATCAGATGTAAACCTGGAAACTATTTTCTCTCATCCTGTGGACTGCCTTTTCACTTTTCTTTATAACATCCCCCCAACATGTGAAGTTATTAAATTTTCCACATAACGTGAAGTAAGGGTCCAAATCTACCCCCCCCCTTCTTTTGGGGGCTTGTACATAGGTGGTTATTTCATACCATTGGTTGAAAGGTTCTTCTCCTTTATTGAATAGTCTTGGAACCCTTGTTAGAAATCAATTGACCATGGATTATAGGTGTATTTCTGGGCTCTCAACTCTATCCTGTGCCTCTTTATGTCCGTCCCTAGGCCACTGCCAATGCTCTCTTGCTTACTGTAGCTTTGTAGGCAGTGTGGAAAGTGGGAAGTGTGAGTCTTCCAACTTTGTTTTTTTTTTTTCCAATATTGTTTTGGCTATTCAGGGTCTCTTGCATTTCCATATGAGTTTTAGGATCAGATTGCCGTTTTGAACATACAAAAAATTTTGATAGGGATTACATTGAATTCTCTAACTGAATTTGGGGAGTATTGCCATTATAACAATATTGTTTCCCATTTATGATTATGGGATGTCTTTCTGTTTATGGAGATCTTATTTAATTTCTTACAACAATGTTTCATAGTTTTCACTGTAATGGTCACGCATATATTTTGTTATATTAACTCCTGGGTATTTTATTCTTTTTGATGCTGATATAAATTGGTTCCTTGATTTGAGAATGTTCACTGGTAATATATAGGCATGTGACTAATTTTTGTATACTGATCTTGTATTCCACAACCTAGTTGAAGTAGTTTATTAGCTGTAGTAATTATTTTTAATCAATTTTTTTAACTTTTATTGTATAAGATCACGTCATATGCAAATAGAGATAGTTTTACTTCTTCCTTTCCATTCTAGATGGCTTTTATTTCCTTTTATTGTCTCATTGCTCTGGCTGGAACCTCCAGTACAATGTCGTATGGAAGTTCTGAAAGCAGACATCCTTGTCGTGTTCCAGATCTTAGGGGGAAAGTTGTCAGTCTTTCACCATCCAGTCTGTCCTTCATATTTACCTATTTAGTTACTCTTGCTGGTGTTCCCGTGGGCTTGTTGTTACCTGGTGTCTGTCCATTCGGCCTGAAGGGCTCCCTCCAGCATTGGTTGTAGGGAAGGTATGCTAGCGACACACTCTCTTAATGTTTATCTGGGGATAGCTTACTTTCTCCTGTATTTTCAAAGGATAGATATGCTGGGTATAGGATGATTGACTGAAAGATTTTTCGTTTCTTTCAGCACTTTGCATATGGCACCCTGCTGCCTTTTGGACTCCGTGATTTGCAGTGAGAAATCAAATGTTAATCTGATTTATGATCAGGTGTACATGATGACTTGCTTCTGTCTTGCGGCTCTCAAGACTGTCTTTTTGTCTTTGAAAATGTTCTTTATAATGTATCCAGGTATTCTGTGAGTTTATTTTATTCGGAGTCTGTTGAGTTCCTGGATGTGCCGATTAACGGTTCTCATCAAATTTGGAAAATATTCAGGTATTACTTCTGCAAATGTTCTTGCTACTCCTTTCTCTTCATGCTTTCTTTCTGGGACCATCACTGTGTTGTGTTGTACATTTGTGTGTTTTGGTGCATTAGATGGTGTCCCACAAGCTCTGCTCCTTTTTCTTCATTCTTTTTCCTTCTAGTCTTCAGATTGGATGCTCAGCTGACCTGTGTTAAAGTTCTCTGGTTCTTCCTTCTGTTCATCTGAGTCTGCTGGTGAGCCCCTTTACTGAATTTTTCATTTCAGTTATTGTGCTTTCCAATTGTGGAATTTCTATTTGGTTCCTCTTTCCAATTCCTAACTCTGTTGGTATATTTAAAAACATTTTTTAATGTTTATTTATTTTTGAGAGAGAAAGAGAGACAAACAGAGAGAGAGAGGGAGAGCGTGAGTGGGGTAGGGGTAGAGAGAGAGGGAGACACAGAATCTGGAGCAGGCCCCAGGCTCTGAGCTGTCAGCACAGAGCCCGACACGGGGCTCAAACTCATGAGCAGTGAGATCCTGACTTGAGCTGAAGTTGGACACTGAACTGACTGAGCCACCCAGACGCCCTTAACTCTGTTGATATTTTAAATTTGGTGAGACATCATTCTCAAACTTTCTGTTCGTTCTTTAGGCATGGTTTCCTTTTGCCTCTTGAACATATTTAAAGTAGCTGATCAGCGGTGCCTGGGTGGCGCAGTCGGTTAAGCGTCCGACTTCAGCCAGGTCACGATCTCGCGGTCCGTGAGTTCAAGCCCCGCGTCGGGCTCTGGGCTGATGGCTCGGAGCCTGGAGCCTGTTTCCGATTCTGTGTCTCCCTCTCTCTCTGCCCCTCGCCCGTTTATGCTCTGTCTCTCTCTGTCCCAAAAATAAATAAACGTTGAAAAAAAAAATTTTAAGTAGCTGATTAGAGTCTGTCTGGAAAATCCAATGTCTGGGCCATAGTTTCCTGTTTGCTTGCATGCCTTATACTTTTTTGTTGTTGTTGAAAACTTATTATTTGAACATTATAAAGCAATCCCTCTGTAGAAATCAGATTCTCTCCCATTCCCAGAGTGCTTTGTAATTACTGCTTATAGTTGTTTTCATTCACTTTTTTTACTGACTTTTCTGAGCTAATTCTGTACATTCTGTATGTATTACTTGTCATTTGTGGCCATTTAAGTCTATATCCAGTCAACTTAGCTGTGAACCAACGAGAAGACAGATTTTGATTTCCTTATATGCCAAAGACCAAGTAATTTCCCTGTCTTTGAATAGGAGTTTTGTGTGTGTGTGTGTGTGTGTGTGTTGAACACTCAGCCAAGCAGTGTACGACACTTTCTCTCAGGGTCATCCAGAAGCGAGCACTTAGTGCCTTCTCAGGTCTTTCCTGAGCATGTGGATGGCCCTAAGCATGCACGTGGACTTTTAGATCTCCAGGAACACAGCGGAACTTTTCACGCTCTTATGGCTGCCTTCCCTTCCGAGGTTTCTGCTTTGACTGTTGTTTCCCCAAATGTTATCTATCACCCAGCCAGCAGCAGACTAAAGCATTAGCCTGTGACTGGTGTAGACAAATGCTTTAGCCCTGACTGGGTCTAAGTTGCATAAGATAGGACGAGCCTTCTGGGAGACATCATCAGATAAGTCAAAGTAAATGATCAAAATTCTTGTGAATGAGATCCATTCTGCTCCAGCCCGTGTAGGCAGTACAGGTAGTTATTTTCATGGCTGCTGCTGAGCCAGGGAGCCGGAGTGGACAGGAGTGTGGCAGCACCTAGAGCCTTGGGATTCCTGCCGGGAATGGACCAGTGTCCGGAGCTCTTGTGTTGAGTAAATGCTCTAACGGTTGCTGCGAACCTTTGACCAGCTCTCAGATGTGTGAAGAAAAGCTAATCCTGAGAGTTATGCCAGTGTCTTACTGCTTTCATGGAAGCACACAAAGTGGAGTTTCTTATTTTTCTGCTGTTTTGCCTTTAGCTATTCTTACAATTTCCTTCTCCAGCTGAATATTAGAGTTACTTATTTATACTTAGATTTTGAGTAGGATTATATTCAATTTTGGGATCACTTTTCAGTGAATTGAGACCTTTGTAATTTGAATATTTCATCCAGGACCGTGATATGCTTTTCTGCTTATTGCTGTTATGTGTTTCTTTATGAGCTATTTCAAGAATATAGAGTTCCTTCGCAATTTTAAGTCTTTGCCTCCTTATTTTACTTCTGTTTTTCTAAAAAATTTATAATAGGTAAGTATATAATAAATACGCACACTTGTTTGTACTTGCAATACTAAATCTTTTTTCTGTTGTTGTCCTAAGAATGTATTGTCTGTATGAAAGAAAGCTGTTCATTTGCAAATAATTCTTTCCTTGAACACTTTTATTCACATGACATCCTTAAGTTTTTTCTTAAGTAAACAGTCATACAAATAGGGATAATTTTGACACCTAATTTTCAAATTTATGCTTCTTATTTTCTTTTGTTCCAGAATTTCATCAGATACCATTTCCAAACTTTGCTCTATCAGTGTGGTCACGGCAAGCATCCCTGTTTAATTCTGATCTGTTTCGGATGTAGTTTTTAAAAGTATAAAACATGGGGCGCCTGGGTGGCGCAGTCGGTTAAGCATCCGACTTCAGCCAGGTCACGATCTCGCGGTCCGGGAGTTCGAGCCCCGCGTCGGGCTCTGGGCTGATGGCTCGGAGCCTGGAGTCTGTTTCCGATTCTGTGTCTCCCTCTCTCTCTGCCCCTCCCCCGTTCATGCTCTGTCTCTCTCTGTCCCCCAAAAATAAATAAAAAACGTTGAAAAGTATAAAACAATAAAATTTCTAGCAATGGAGAAATTTCAGTAACTGTAGATACGGTATATATGAGTTTACTAGAAATGATTATAGGATGTAAACATTAAGCATGCTTCTTGCTGTTGGCTTGAACTTTTCTTCATCATTTACAAGAAGAATCGTGTTTCGCTAAGAGATTTATGTATCCTTATCATTATTCTTCATTTTCTTTTGTTATTGTGAGATAAAACACAGGAAGGACATGTATATCAAACGAGTGCATACAACTCCGTGATTTGTCATTGAATCTTGTACTAACATCGTTTGTATCCGTTTCCCCCAAAGCTACTTGTATTCTAGCCCTTATGATCATCATCTCCTTGGTTTTATTTTAACTTTGAAAACCTACATCCCTATAACGTATTCCTCCCTGTTGAACTTTTTATACATGCCACACAGTGTATTTTCCCTTGTTTTGATCTTTACGATTAATGCTATCTTGCACATTCTCACATGTCAACACACTTCAGTCGTTTATATAGCTACGACAGGAACGATGGGTCATAGGTGTGGGTGTGGTCAACCGTAGCAAATAAAGCCAGGGTTCCAGAAAGGCTGTACCAAGTTAAAGACCCGTCATCCACGAACGAGTTTCAGGAGCTCCTTATACCCAACACTTGGCGTTTTAATTTCATTCTTTCCGATGTGCATGCAGTGGGATTGCTTGTGGCTTAAATGAACATTTTCTGGTTAATATGGTTGAGCGCTTTTGAAGATGTGTATTTTTTATTAGGGTATGATCTTTTATTTATTTACTTTTTTTGAAGATCAGCTTTTTGTTGAACAGGTCACAGAAGAGGCTTAGTTCATTTACAAATAACATCGTCGGACTCCTCTGTTTCTTTGCTTTCACCTCGTTTTCCTCCGCTGGGGCAGCCATGGTGGAGGGCCAGGGCCTCCCTCTGGGGCCGCACCAGCTGCTGGGGCCCCTGTCCAGCGGCCCCTACACCGTGGGTGAGGCTCCCTACGCTGACGGTGGTCAGGGTCTTTGCAAGCAAGCCCGGCCGGAAAGACTGGACGTTTATACCCGCTGCTCTAAGGGGGGCATTGTTTTTAACCTGGCGCAGGGTGAGGGCCAGCTCGACCAGGTGAGCTCTGAGAGGGAGGCTGAGGGTGGACGAGGGTCGCGTGGGTGCCGCCGGGTGCAGGAAGGGCCTGCTCCGGCGCGGCCTTGGCATCCTCGGAAGGACCGAGCACTTCAGCGGCAGCTGAGGAAAAGTAGGGTGTGATCACCTATGAAGTGTCTGTGGTGTGCCACCCATTTTATTTTGTCTGTTTATCTTTATGTTGTCGATTTGTAAGAAGTTTTTACAAATTCTGTTAGTTTTACGTGTTGACCGCGTCCTCCCCAAATTGTTGACTTGGCTCACTACTCTAGTTTTGGCGTGAATTGAGAAGATGTATGTATATATGGACGGATGGGCACAGTCCAGTTGATTAATTCATTTTATGCCTGTGTCTTCGGGTCCTGTTTAAGAAGTGGTTTGTCTTGGGGCACCTGGGTGGCTCAGTCGGTTGAGTGTCTGACTTCGGCTCAAGTCATGATCTTACGGTTCCTGAGTTCAAGCCCCGTGTCGGGCTCTGTGCTGACAGCTCAGAGCCTGGGGCCTGCTTCGGAGTCTGTGTCTCCTTCTCTCTCTCTGCCCCTCCTCAGCTCTTGCTTTCTTTCTCTCTCTCTCTCAAAAGTAAATAAACAAGTTGTTTGTCTTGCAAAGCATGGGGACTGTCTCCTTGATTACCTGCAGAACCCTTATTGTGGTGCCTCTCACATGGGGCTTTCAGTCGGAAGTTATCTGGTGAAGGGGGTGAAGGAGGTGCCGAGGTCACAGTTGTTTTTCTCATCTGGCTGAGTCCTCCCGCGCATCGGCGCATCCAGGGAGACCACCTGCCCTCCCCGCCCCTAAGCGCCTGTACCTCTCGGCCCCTCCAGCGGGCAGCGGGGCTGCTGGGACCTGTTGCTTTTCACAGGAATTCTAAATAATATTGTTTCCGTGAAAGATACCTTACGGGGATTGGACTGGAATGAAATGGAATCCATAGATCGGTGGGACGATGTCTCCACAATCTTGATTCTTCTGGTCTGTGAACCGGCGTTCTTTTCTGTTTATTTCGGTTTTGTCTTGGTGCTTTACGATTTTCTGTGTAGGATGTCTTGTGACACCTTTCGTTAACTTTCTTTTAGCTACCTGAAATTTCAGATGCTATTTAAAATGGTGCCTTTTTTTACAAATTTTCAATGTTTTTGTTCATATATAGAAATAGAATTTTTAATATTCCACACTCAGCAATCTTGCTAAACTTTGTTGTTAGGAAAATATTTTAGTATAGTCTCTTCTACATAATCATATAACCTATGACTAATGAGAATTTTATTTCTCATACATATAATTTGTAAATGATGATGGCTCTTTGCTTACTTTAAAATCCTTTCACTTTTTGTCTTTCTTTTCTTCTTTCCTGTGGTGGCTAAGTCTTCCAGCACCGTGTTAAATGGAGGTGGTGGGATCTCGTTCCCAGTCTCATGGGGAATGTTTTCAATATCTCACCATTAGGTTTTTATGTTTGTTGTAGATTCTTTTTAGTATCATCACTTTTTATAATTACTCTTTGTCACATAAAGAAATTGCCTTTATTTCTTCTAGTTTTCTAAGCTTAACACTATCTCTGCAGCTATCGAAATGATATTTTTTCCCCTGTTAATTTGGTAGGTTAGAATGATGTTTTTAAAAACGTTAAACCAACTTTATTTTTAGGATAAATCCAAATTGGTCTTAATATATTACCCTTTTAATATATGGAGGGATTTATTTTGCATTTAAAAAATTTATCTTCATGATTGAGTGGGCTTATGTGTGTATATATATTATTTTTAATCATTATATATGTTTTTACATTCTTGCAAAATAATTTCCCTTACAAAGTATGGACGAGCCAGAGGAAAATTTTTTTTGGTTAAAATTAACATTGATTTATGTATTGTTTTTTACATTTGATCCTCAAACTTTATTCATCTTATTTTTTATTCTAAGTTTTTAAAATTTTAAGATACTGTGTTAGTTTCAGGTCTACAATACAGTGATCCAACAATTCTCTACATTTCTCAGTGCCTTTCACAAGTGTGCCCTTAATCCCCGTCACCTATTTCACACATCCCTCCCCCACCCACAAACACCAGTTTGTCCTCTGTGTTTAAGAGTCTGCTTTTTTGTCTCTTTTCTTTGTTTTTTTGCTTGTTTTGTTTCTTAAATTCCACATGTGAGTGGAATCATACAGTAGTTGTCTTCCTCTGACTGACTTATTTCCCTTAGCGTAATAGTCTCTAGCTCCTTCCATATTGTTGCAAATGGCAGGATCTGACTTTTTTCAGGGCTGGGTAATATTCATTGTGTACGTACACCACATCTTCTTTATCCATTCACCAGTCAATGGACACTTAGGCTGTTTCCATATCTTGGCATGTTGGCTATTGTAAATAATGTTGCGACAAACGTAGAAGTGCATATATTTTTTTGAATTAGTGTTTTCATTTTCTTTGGTAGTGAAATTCCTGGATCATATGGTCATTCTATTTTTAATTTGTTGAACAGCCTCCATATTGTTTTCCACAGTGGCCGTACCAATTTACATTCCCACCAGTGGTTTATGAGGGTTGCTTTTTCTCCACGTCCTCACCAACACCTGTTACTTCTTGTGTTTTTCTATCAGCCGTTCTAACAGGTGTGAGGTGGTGTCTCATTGTGGTTTTGATTTGTATTTCCCCGATGACTGGTGATGTTGAACATCTTTTCGTGTGTCTGTTGGCTGTCTGTATGTCTTCTTTGGGGAAATGTCTATTCAGGTCCTTTGCCCATTTTTAAATTGGATTATTGTTATTATTTTTTTAATGTTGAGTTGTATAAGTTCTTTATATATTTTGGATACTAACCCCCTATCAGATATATCATTTACAAATGTCTTCTCCTCCATGGGTTATCTTTTTGTTTTGTTGATGGTTTTCTTCACTGTGCAAAAGCTTTTTGTTTTGGTGTAATCCCAATAGATTATTTTTGCTTTTGTTTCCTTTGCCTCGGGGCACTTATCTAGAAAAATGTTGCTACAGAGGATGTCAAATAAATTACTGCCTGTGTTTTCTTCTAGGAGTTTTATGGTTTCTGGTCCCACATTTAGGTCTTTAATCCATTTTGAGTTTATTTTTGTGTGTGGTGTAAGAAAGTTATCCAGTTCCATTCTTTTGCACATAGCTGTTCAGTTTTCCCGATACCATTTGTTGAAGACAGTCTTTTTCCCATTGCATAGTCTTTCCTCCTTTGTCGAAGATTAAATGACCATAAATTGTGGGTTTATTTCTGAATTTTTTTATTATGGTCCATTGATTTATGTGTCTCTTTTTGTGCCAGTATCATACTGTTTTGATTACTCTAGCCTTGTACCATATCTCGAAATCTGGGATTGTGATACCTCCAGATTTTTTTCTTTTGCGGGATTGCTTTGGCTCTTTGAGGTCCCTTGTGGTTCCATACGAATTTCAGGATTGTTTTTTCTAGTTCTGTAAAAATGCTGTTGGTATTTTGATGGGGATTGCATTGAATCTGTAGACTGATTTGTGCCATATGGACACTTTAACACTATTAATTCTTCCAACTCATGAGCATGGTGTGTCTTTTCATTTGCTTACATATTCTTCAGTTTCTTTCATCAATGTTTTATTGTTTTTGGAGTATAAGTCTTTCACCTCCTTGGTTAAGTTCATTTCTGAGTTTTTGATTATTTATGATGCAATCATCAATAAGATCATTTTCTTAATTTCTCTTTCTGCTACTTCATTGTCAGTATGTACAAATACAACAGATTTATGTATATTAATTTTGCATCCTGTGACTTTACTGAATTCATTTATCAGTTCTAGTAGTTTTCTGGTGGAATCTTTGTCGTTTTCTACATATAGTACCATGTCATCTGCAAATAGTTCTAGTTTTATTTCTTCCTTACCAATTTGAATGCATTTTATTTCTCTTCCTTTTTTTAAAAAAGTTTATTTATTTATTTTGAGAGAGAGAGCAAGTGGGAGAAGGGTCGATCAGAGAGGGAGAGAGACAGAATCCCAAGCAGGCTCTGCACTGACATTGACAGTGCAGAGCCTGCTACGGGGCTTGAATTCATTAACCAGGAGGTCATGACCTAAGCTGAAATCAAGAATTGGACACTTAACCAACTGGGCCACCCAGGCGCCCCTGCATTTTCTTTCTTTTTCTTGTCTGATTGCTGTGGCTGGGACTTCCAGTGCTCTGTTGGATAAAAGTGGGGAGAACAGGCATCCTTGTCTTGTTCCTTATCTTAGAGGAAAAGCTCTCAGTCTTTCACCTTTGAGTGTATTGTCAGCAGTGGGTTTTTATATATGACCTTTATTATGTCGAGTTTCCCTCTAAACCTTTGTTGAGGGTTTTTATCATGAGTGGATGTTGTAGTTTGTCAAATGCTTTTTCTGCATCTATTGAGATGATCATTTGGTTTTATCCTTTTTTTCCCTTACAAAAGTCTTGTTAGGTTTTTATTATCAAGGTGTTGATTTTATTATTTTCTGTCTTTATTCATCCTGAAATAAAGTGAGTCTTATCGAGACCTTGAATTTTCGACAAACTGTGGAGATTGTCGACTGACATTCACTTTTCCATTTAATATATGTCAGGGAGCTCTGGGGTAACAGGAGCCACTGTGAAATGCAGTGTCTGATAAGGGCTTCACTCTATAAGCTTACTTTTTCCTGCCTTGCACTCTCTGCCACTTCAATTCTGAGAGGGGAGGACGAGGATCACGCGCAGCTTCTTTGTTGCCGTGTCTGTATCTACTGGCCTAGGACTTGGCAAATAGCAGGCCCTCGAGATGTAGTAAGTAGTTCCACGGGTGAACGACTGACTACAATATCTAGCATATTTGCTGTTAGAGATTATTCTTCAGAACCTTGTTTATAAGTAATATACTGCTTAAAGTATTCTAGTCCTAGATTATCCTACTTAGGCCCGGTTGTGCTTTGGAAGTTGTTGTCTCTGAATGTATGCACATATATCAAAGTGGATAAATTCTGAGTCAGGGGACGAGCACTGGGGTTCTGAATGTAAAATCTTAAAATATGGCTACAGATTCTTTGATGCTGCTTTTATTGTGAGGCGAGTGTGTGTCCTCCCCTCTTGAATCTGGGCATTCTTACGACTGTTTTGTCAGTTGACTATGACAGAAAGGCTACCGTATGACTTCCAAGGACAAGTCATAGAAGCCCATGCAGCTTCTACTTGGTGTCCTAGATTGCTCACTCTTGGACCCTGAGCCACCCCATAAGAAGCCCTACTGTGTTGAGGCCACCATGGTGGAGAGGTCATGCAGGGACTCCTGGAGCAGTCCCAGGTAAGCCCAGTAGGTGACAGTCATGAGTACAACACAGAGCAGAAAAGTTACCCAACCGGACCTGCCAGTAACTGACCCACACATGGTGAAATATAAGAAAATGGTTATTATTTTAAACAACTAAGCTTTGGGATAGCTTGGAAGCACTAATAAATAATTGTTACATCTTTTTGTCATTTTTAAAAATGTTTATTTATTTTGAGAGAGAAGAGAGCAGAGTGGGGGAAGGGCAGAGAGAGAGGGAGACAGAGACTCCCAAGCAGGCTCCATGCCATCAGCGCACAGCCCGACGCAGGGCTTGAACCTATGAACCGCAAGATCATGACCTGAGCCGAAACCAAGAGTTGGTCACTTAACCGACTGAGTCACCCAGGTGTCCTGTAATTTTTCATGTTTTTATTTTATGAAGTATATTTTCTTAATCTACCTCCATTTCTTGTAGAGTCAGTAGTGATTTCACCCACACTTTGGCATCGCTGTTTCTTGGTTTTTACATCCTCTCTTTTCTGTCTCTTTATAGATTTTGCCTTAAAAGGAAGAGACTGTATCGGGCCTACCAGACAGGCACTATTTTTTCATATTCTTTCTTGAAACATTTAACATGACCTTCTATTAAGGTGGCTGAAGCCATTATCTCTAATATCTAAAGAAACAAAATTAGACAAATGGTTTTATTCCGGTGTCGAAACGCTCATGATGGCAGCCTTGAAAGAAGCTTCAGATAACATAATTAAAACGTAACTTGCATGTAGTCTAGAAAGCCAGTGTGATTGCGTGATAGTCTCTTACTGGCTGTTATTAAACGTTTCCTTGCTTTATTAATTTCAGCTCCCTCTAGAATAAAGTCGCTAAATGGAAGAACATAATGTGATGTTACTTTTGGGCTCCGTGATTATACTTCATTTTGTAGACTTGATTTCAAATTTTAATTTAATTTTTTGGTCATTTTGGTATCAAATTATGGGTAGGTCTCGAAATGGTTGACTTTTTGACTTTCTGCCCTTCGTGTGTTAAAATAACCCGGACAGTATAGTTAAGGAAAAAGAGAGTCCTCACTGCAGTGCAGACTAGTCACTTCCAACCACAGGTGGGGGAGCCCCTCAGATGAAGCCGGTGAGTCCCGCCCTCGCCCTGAGGTCTCCTGGGACTGGATCTGCAGTTCGAGCCCGGGGTTATTTCTGGTCAGAAGTGTGTGGCAGCGCAGCTGTCACTCCCGGGTGACTCCGGACAGCACGGCACGTGTGTCCAATTGGCATTCGGGCGCCGGTTGTCGTCAGAGGTTACTTGACTGCAGGGTAAGTTCTGCGTGAGTGTTGTTTGGCCTTGTAGTTTTAGGTTGGATTCACTGGCGCAGAGTGTCAAGCTGAGTCTACGATCACTCCGGGCTTAGTGCAAATGGCGGAAGGCAGTTCTCACCTGGAAAACTCGAGTGTCCGCCTTGACCTGCGCAGTTGTGGTAAAACTTCACCGCGGCCGCACGGTCGGCTTCAGACAAAGCCTCACAGACCTCTTCCGCCTCCTGGTGCCTGCTGAGAGCACAGTAGGTGACCCTGAGCTTACGAAATTTTTTTTTTAATGTTTATTTGTTTTGAGAGAGAGAGAGGAGGGAGAGAGCACGAGCAGGGGAGGGGCAGAGAGAGAGGGAGACACAGAATCGGAAGCAGCTCCAGGCTCCCAGCTGTCAGCACAGAGCTGGATGCAGGGCCTGAACCCATGTACCGCGAGATCATAACCTGAGCCAAAGTCAAACGCTTAACCAACGGAGCCACCCAGGTGCCCGTAGGTAACCCTAAGCTTTAAACACGTCACAGCTTCGCAAGAGCTGTAAATGGCACACCTCAGCCTTCTCCTCCTCCGCCTGTACTTACTTTCACACCGCCAGGTACACCGCGTCTTAGAAGATTCCACTTCAGGTTAGGCCAAATCCATGTTTTCTCAGCTTTTCAGATAGTTCTGGCTGCAGTTCTGCTCAGGCTGGTCACAGAGACTGTGTCTTCAGTCCCTTTAGACCACTGTACTGACTTCTTTCTTTTTCTTTTTTGAAAGAGCGAGTGAGTGGGGGAGGGACAGAGAGAGAGGGAGGGAGAATCTTAAGCAGGTTCCACACTCAGCACGGAGCCCAGCGTGGGGCTCGATCCCACGACCCTGGGATCGTGACCTGAGCTGAAATCAAGAGTCGGAGGCTCCACTGGCTGAGCCCCCCAGGCGCTCCCAGACTCCCGACGTCCTATAAATCAGCAACACTGAGCAATGTTCTCAGTGACGTTTATTGACGCATGAATGCTCAAGGAAACGCTCTCGAGATAACTTGCCCTGTTTCTAACCAACAGTGGAGGTTGCTGTCATTGCCCTCAATCCCGAACGCGTCTCCCAGTGGGAAAGCTGCCAGGGCCACCTACCCGTCTCAGACGAGCCACCTGGGAGTCCGTTTCTCTGGCTGCTGCAGTGAACTGTGATTCAACCAGGTCACGGTTTGTCAGTGGCTTTCCTTATTTGGCTAACAAATGAAATCACTTATAAATCACTTATAAAATCACTTTGCAGCCTGGCTGTTGTTTTTAAAAGAAATCATGCCGTGTTCAGACATTCTGTTTTAAAGTTCTTGCTCTTCCGACCAAGCTGTCTGTGAGTCGCGACGGAGGCTCCGTCTGGTGTGTGCGTGGTTGTGGCGTCCTTCAGGCTCGGCCGTGTGTCGGCGTAATCCACACACCGTGCACCGCAGAGCACCTATCAGAGGCCACTTTTCTCCCGCTTCGATGTGATGTATGCTCTGGAAACAAATGTCACGGCGCCGCAGTGCGTGGGGCACTTGTGACTCTGCCCTCTTGTGACTGCGGTGCCCTGAGCACCGGCATGAGGCTACCAGAGGCCACATCTGGTCCCCGTCACGGCCAGCAGCCGGTGACCACACTTAGCAGATGGGTGTGACTGTGCCAGTGTGCCTTTGTTCATGGACGTGGGAACTTGAACTTCATACCGTGTTCATGTGTCACAAACTCTTCCTGAACAGGTTTTCAACCGTTTAGACATGTAGAAGCCGTTCTTAGCTCACTGGACGTAGAGAAGCAGGCAGTGAGCCGGTCTGTGCTGACTCGTGGAGGAGAGTCACAGGGAAGGTGGATGGGGTTTGCTCGCCACAGAGGGGAGGGTACAGTTGGGGGAGGCTGGGCGGGGTTAGGGTGGAGCACGCGCCCCCACCCCCGGCAGCTTGCACGACGACCCCGTCCACGCCCGGAGCTGCCCTGCTGCCCCCCAAACGCACCTACACACCTTCAGCCTCCTCGCTCCTCCCCTTCTATCTCGTAACAACTCCGGTCACAGAAGGACGGGCAGGGGAAAAAATGCTGCTTTGCGAAGTCACATGTCTGCTTTTGTGCTCGTCTTAATCCTAACCGAGTCTGCTGTGGAAAAAAGGTCAGAGACCCAAAGTACGATTTGCAAAATCAAATCTAAAGCAGAAAGCATAGTGTTTCAGAACTAAAACAATTTTAAGTTTTTACAAACCCTAAATTGTTTAAAGTAGTGTTCAGTCAGTTGTTCTTGTCTATCGTCAGGACATCTGCGGTGTCGTTTGAAATCGCTCTGATCTGTACGGAGATGCACTGAACTCAGGGTTAAGACAGGAAGATATTTTAAAGTCCATGTGCCTCAGTAAGTAATAAAGACACACACTTTCAGTTTAGCAAAGTCACGGGCGGACTGCTGATCAGACCTGATGAACGATACGGAAATGGTGCGGGGGCCACCCGCGCGTGGTGTGGTCTGCGTGGCCCGGCTTGCGTTGCACACGACACAACACCTGCTCTGTGCTATTCACCTTCGTCCCGCGAAACCTGTTAACACAGGCGGTGGGGGTTTGGTGCAGAAGCACCGGTTTCGAAGCTGGTGACGGTAGCCGGGCAGCTGACGCGTGACGACTGTATCCTGCCTGTTCTATCTGGAACGGCTGTAGTTCTGCCCCATTACCGTGCTTCTGTAAGTTTACCGGATTCTCCTGCTTTCTTCCATTCTTGGAATCAGCGCATTTCCCTCGTCATTCAGCCGGACTTGTTCTTCAACTTGGCACAACGCGTTGCTTTCTTTGGACTTCCAGATAGTGTCGCGGGAGAGGCAGGATTTAGATTATAAACCCAGACACTCGGGAGAGTTCTTCACCAGGGTCGGCTCCACCAGGAGGCTTGGCTTGTTTGGATTGCCTCGAGTTCTGTTAGCCAACGGATTAGAACTAATGGTTGCTCAGTACTTGTTACGTGAGGCAGAGTATTAACGGCAGACGAGTCTTACATGTGTCCTGATTACCGTCTCCCTGGAACCGTCAGATGGCCGTGATGGGTGCCATCTGCCTTCAGAGGGAAGACACGGCGGAAATGGAGAGTGGGGAGAAATTGGTGCTTGGAGTCCCTCCAGCTGGAGCTTGTACAGTTGCAGCCGTCCAGTTCTTAGACGAAATGCTGCACGTTTGCAGAGAAATCCCAATTCCACTGGAAACAGGAAAAGGTTGCGGAAATTCAGATGTGCCCTGTAGAGGTCGTTTTTGGAAGTTTGTGAGTTTGCCAGCCTGGAAGATGTTAGCAGATAGGTTCTGATAAGCACAGCAGCTCACGGGGTGTTTGGAAGCAGTGTGGAAAAGTGCAGTGTTCCTGAGTGCGCTCCCTCGACCGGCAGCATCAGCGTCACTTGGGAGCTTGTTGGAGATGCAGGTTCTCGGGCCCTCCACCCTGTCCTACTGTCTAGAGAAGTCCGGGGGGTAAGGCACAGCGACCCACGCATGTGTATTTGTTTAAGTAGGCTTCATGCCTAGCACGGAGCCCCGTGTGGGGCTGGAACTCCCAACTCTGAGATCGAGACCTGGGCTGAGGTCAAGAGACGGACGCTTAACCAACTGAGTTACCCAGGTGCCCCTGCCGGCAGTCCGTATTTCAATCAGTCTTCCAGAGGATTCTGGTCACGAGAAAATCTGAGGACCTCTGGCAAAATGGTTAAGGGAATTGGAAGCCTCTCCCACGTCAGTGTCCTTTGAAACTCCGGGGAGCCTTTAAGACACAGGCCCTAACTGGGTCGGTCGGGGTGGTCCAGAAACTGCATTTCTGATAAACACACAAGTGCCGGGGCTGCACCCGGGTTAACGACTCAACCCACCTGCGAACAGAAAGGGTCACCGCTGCACCTGTACCAACGGGGAGACTGGGGGGCGTGCCCTCCTGTGGGAGAGCTCGATGGACACAGGCTTCTACCGTCATTTTTGCGGTGGGTCGAGACTGGTGGCTTAGCACGGGTGGGAACGGGCGAGGCAGGAGACACTCACGACGGCAGCTTTTCCTGTCTGTCTCTGTCTCTCTCCCTGAATTGATGTCGGCGCTGCTGATGAGCACGTGATTTTTAACTGGCTGCACTTACAGAGCCTCAGGAATACTCTACAGGGACTCAGCCGGTGGTAGTAGGCTGGTCCACGTTTGCGCGGTCTGCGGGGGCAGGCTGCTGTCGTGTGGAATGCCGTGTGACGCTTAGGAATCCACAGGCGGAATGATGACCACGTGAGGCTGTGGTCCGTGGCGGGTCTCGCGAATGGGTCTTTGGCAGATCACACAGGAAGATGAGGTTTCACTTCTTCCGTAGAAACAGCTCTCCTGCCTGCAGTGATTGATTTTCGTCAAAGCCCTCAAGTAACGCAGCCCGTGTGACCGGACCGTGTCGTTTCAGAAAGAGGGCTGCTGTGTTTCCCAACATTATCATGGGTGTTCTGCTCCACGGCAGAGTTTAAGAGTCTTGTGGTAAACAGGTGAATTCCGTTACTTAGATTTCTACCGTTAACGTTGTACCGCCCCTGCTTTACCACATGACTGCGCGCCCGCCCGCCCCGGTCCCCTCGGTAAGCCGTCTGATTTCAGATGCATTTCACCTCAGGACACTTCCCCTAAAACCTCCGCGGTTAGCATACTTTTAACCTGGTACCACTTGGTGGCCCAGAATTTGGTGGCCCAGAATTTTGTCCCCACTGTTAGCAAACCTTCCTTTTGGTGCAGAGGAGCTCGGTGCTGTGCCAGGGACAGAATTAACAGTAGGCTGTTTGGGCTTTAATATGGTGGCTTTTTGGCTGCAGTCTCGTGCAGGTGCCCAGCTAGATCGACAGAGGTGTAGACGGATGGGGAAAGGTGTGTTAATGACCACACTTTGATTGAAAATTAGTTCTCCCACTTCATGTGGCTGTGGGAATGCGGGCAGGCCCAGGAAGTCACAGCACAGATGGAAAATGTGACAAGCCACATGCACTGAAAAGTCCCCCAGACATGCAGCTAACACAGGTATGCTCGCGTGGTGTTTTCCAGTCCCTTCCAAAGAAGGGAGCCTGCGATGAACGAGTAGATGACAGGCTGTGACGTCTGGGGACGCTCTTGAAAGCCAGAAGGTGTCCTGTTCCCTGGCCTCGCAGAAACGTTTACGCAGGGCACGGGTGCGGGGCCTTCTGGTGACCTTGCACGTGTGTGTGTGTGTGTGTGTGTGTGTGTGTAGCACTCAGGCATGTGCAGTATTATCACACGTGTATCCACAGCATAGTCAAGATCCAGAAATTCCGTCACCACGAGGATCCCTCCTGAGTCCGTTTTGTATCCACGCCCATCCCCCCACCGGTTCCCTTACTCCTGGAAGCCGGCAATCTCTTCTTCCTACCATATTGCCAAGAATGTTACTCTGTGACCTTTCACGATCCGCCGCTTCCCGCGGGACGGTCCTCTGAAGGTTCGCTGTGTTACCCCTGGCAGGACGTGGGCGGGCCCCAGCCTGGAGCTGTTACAGGTGCCGTGGGGCTCCAGGGCACACGAATTCCCATTTCTCCGGGAACGGTGCCCCCGTGGCGGCTGCTGGGCACCGCGGGCTACGTGCGTGCCCACGAGGAGCTGCCAGCCTGTTTCCCAGGACGCGTCACTTGGTGTTCCCGCCAGCCAGGGATGAGCGACCTCTGTCCTTCACCATTGGCTGCTGGGGCTGCCCTTGCTGCACGGAACGGGCCTCCGGGCCCAGGGCCCATATCGTAGGCAAAATAATCTTTGGAAACAATTGATTAGAAGTCACGTGTTTTTGGGGGGAAAAGGCTGAGTAAAAAGGAAACCATAATGGAAATTATGGGCGCATTCGTGTGCCTCCGTTTCAGGGTCTGTACTGTCCCCGCGGGCCGTGTGCCGGCTGTGTGCCCCACCGCGGAGTCCTGGGTGCCGCGTGCGTGGGGCCTTCTGCCCACAGCGTTTCTCCGTCCCGTGGTGTTTCAACTATCCGGCTATTCTGTGGACTTGTCTGTCAAGTTTCTTCCAAAAACGCTGAAGATTGGAGCATTGTCAGGATTGTATTCAACTTGCAATGTTTTTCTATCACTTTTCATTTCACTATTTATACCATTACATTGTTTGTAGTTCTTAACACAGTCATGATTTTTAGAGCGAGCGAGCGTCTAATTTTATGTTTGTACAACTTCTGCCTCCACGTGATGCACAGCGTGAATACTTACAGGCACAGAGCGCTGTGTCACTGGAGCGTTTTAATAAACGCTCCTGTGCCTGTTTCAGGGTGCACGGATACCCGAGCTTCGGTACCCAGAGGGAAACTGGTCTCCGGTCAACAGGCCGCCAGATGCCGGGAGTCCCCTAGCCGCCGGCTCTCCAGGTTTGCGCTGGGCAAACTGCCTGGCCTGAATCCGGGAGCCCCGCGAGCGGCCACTGCACCACCAGGCACCCGTTTCTGCGCAGAGAGGTGTCTCCGTGGAGGGAACACCTGTGTTGCAGCAGATAGAAGGATCCAGGGAATAGGGCGCCTGGGTGGCTCGGTCCGTTGAACATCTGACTCTTGATTTCAGCTCAGGTCGTGGTCCCACAGTTCAGGGGTTCGAGCCCTGCGTTGGGCTCTGCACTGACAGTGGGGAGCCTGCTTGGGATTCTCTCTCTCCCTCTCTCTTCCCCTCCCCTGCTCATTCTCTCTCTCTCTCCCTCTCTCAAAAAACTCAAATGGAAAAAAGATTATAAGAAAAAAAGGATCCTGGGAAGCACATGTTTGATGATTTTTGTGCGTGTCATCAGTTTGGCTTACTCTCCAGGCTGGAATTGTAGTCCCTGTGACTAAACCCTGTCATTCTTCACTTTATTACAACTGACATTTGTACTTTTGCACAGTCTCCCGGTTAACTCCGTGACGGCACAACGGGAAAGGCACTATTTTCACTGTCCGTCAAGAGGGGAGCCTGAGATCCCTGAAGGTGAAATGTCTTGCCCAAGATACCGCATGGAGCCACGACTCAGCTACAGCTCAGTTTTCTGTTTCACATTCCAAGTACGATACGGCAAGTCCCTGGTGGCAACATGCCTCGCCGTGTGGACTAACCTAGTGCCGGTCCTCTCCGGGCGCGATTTGGGACGCGTAGTGGTAATAAAATCTAGCAGATCATTTCTGTATTTGGATCAGTTGATTACAAATGAAAAAGAAAACCGGGTGCCACGGTTCCTTTCCCCATTTATACAGTACGCAAGAAAGGTTGGCACGTTTATTTGCACCTAAGTGTAACTAACAGTTGAGAGTAGCGGGATCCCAGGAGGTGAGAGCCTCTCCCCTGCAGCCCGCTGTCGCTGGAGGGTGTTTGTTTCAGGAGGGAACTTCCTCTTCTGTATCAAGTGGGGAGAGACTGAGCCATCTTTCCCTACTTTAGCAGCGTTGCCGTGTGTGCTCACTATTTCTCAAAACCTCTGCGGGGCTCACATACAGAGACATACACACATCCTGTATGACATACTACATGTAGTATTTTAAAAACCATACTAAACGTATGGCCTTTGAGTTAACAGCCTAATATATGAAAAAATGTCACTGTAATAGTATCTCTTCTCTGTGTGCAGAAAAATGTCGGATTTTAGCATACTACAACCAGCAATATTGTTAGCTGTGTGGTACCTTTGAGAGAGTTTATTTTTTTATTAAAAATGTTTTTAATGCGGCGCGCCTGGGTATTTCAGTCGGTTGAGCGTCCGACTTCGGCTCAGGTCATGATGTCACCGCTCGTGGGTTCGGGCCCCGCGTCGGGCTCTGTGCTGACAGCTCAGAGCCTGGAGCCTGCTTTGGCTTCTGTGTCTCCCTCTCTTTCTGCCCCTCCCCTGCTCGTGCTCTGTCTCTCTCTCAAAAGTAAACATTAAAAAAATTTTTTTTAGGGGCGCCTGGGTGGCGCAGTCGGTTAAGCGTCCGACTTCAGCCAGGTCACGATCTCGCGGTCCGTGAGTTCGAGCCCCGCGTCGGGCTCTGGGCTGCTGGCTCAGAGCCTGGAGCCTGTTTCCGATTCTGTGTCTCCCTCTCTCTGCCCCTCCCCCGTTCATGCTCTGTCTCTCTCTGTCCCAAAAATAAATAAACGTTGGAAAAAAAAATTTTTTTAATTTAACATTTATTTACTTATGAGAGATAGAGACAGAGCACGAGCAGGGGAGGGGCAGAAAGAGAGGGAGACACAGAAGCCAAAGCAGGCTCCAGGCTCTGAGCTGTCAGCACAGAGCCTGACGCGGGGCTTGAGCTCACAGACCATGAGATCATGACCTGAGCCGAAGTTGGACGCTCAACCGACTGAACCACCCAGGCGCCCCTCTTTAGGATATTTGAGTAATATTGGTCTTTAGTTTGATTATCTACCGTTGTACAACAAGTCAAAGGCAGGAGGCAAAGAAGTTACTTGGTTTGTGACGCAGGACACGGTAAGCGGTGGTTTGCAGGAAAACAGTTTGCGGGGGGAGAGTCCTGTGAGGGACCGCAGGACACGGGCTTCTGGAGCCTTCTCTCCCTTTGCTGTGGCTGGCGGTCCGTTCTCTGTGCCTGCGCTGCTAGCCTGTGCGTGCCCTCCTTCACCCCGCGGACTTGGCTGGAGAGGGCGGGTGTCATCAGTGGTTTCAGACCCAGCCCGTGTCTCGTTGGTCCTCGCTGGAGTTTCTCTCCCACGTTAGTTCTTGCTCTTGTCCTGTTTCTTCGAGCCACACCCACTTCTCCGGCTTGTTGACCTGACTGTGTGACCTATTTATTTTCAGGCTTCTGTTTTATCTTCATATTTACATTTACAGCTAAAACTTCCTCTCGGAGTACCCACTTCGTTTCAGCCCACGGGCTTGACACGAAGCACTTTGGTTTTAATTTAGCTATTTGAAATTTCCATTATGGTTTCCTTTTTACTCAGCCTTTTCCCCCCAAAAACACGTGACTTCTAATCAATTATTTCCAAAGATTATTTTGCCTACGATCTGGGCCCTGGGCTAGTGACCTACTTCCTGGCTAATTTTCATGCAATT